>NW_027436321.1:648666-973000 GCF_964199755.1 Larus michahellis | reverse complement strand
GGCTTTCCTGCTGCCTTCAGCCTCAAAACCACCCTTTCCCACTTGGCGCCGCGCAAGGCACAGAAATGGCCATATGTCTGGAGACTGGTCCCATGCCCAAAGAGCCATGAGGGAAAATTATGCCTTGTTCTAAAGCTCTTTTGGAACCTCTTGCGGAGCCCAACAGACCTGGGGGCTGCAGGCTTTCCTGCTGCCTTCAGCCTCAAAACCACCCTTTCCCACTTGGCGCCGCGCCAGGCACAAAAATGGCCATATGTCTGGAGACTGGTCCCACGCCCAAAGAGACAGCAGGGAAAACTATGCCTTGTTCTAAAGCTCTTTGGGAACCGCTTGCGTAGCCCCACACACCTGCGGGCTGCAGGCGTTCCTGCTGCCTTCAGCCTCAAAACCACCCTTTCCCACTTGGCGCCGCGCCAGGCCCAAAAATGGCCATATGTCTGGAGATGGGTCCCATGCCCAAAGAGCCATGAGGGAAAACTATGCCTTGTTCTAAAGCTCTTTGGGAACCGCTTGCGTAGCCCCACACACCTGGGAGCTGCAGGCTTTCCTGCTGCCTTCAGCCTCAAAACCACCTTTTCCCACTTGGCGCCGCACCAGGCACAGAAATGGCAATATGTCTGGAGATTGGTCCCCCACCAAATGAGCCATGAGGGAAATCTATGCCTTGTTCTAAAGCTCTTTGGGAACCGCTTGCGTAGCCCCACAGACCTGGGGGCTGCAGGCTTTCCTGCTGCCTTCAGCCTCAAAACCACCCTTTCCCACTTGGCTCCGGTCCAGGCACAAAAATGGCAATATGTCTGGAGATGGGTCCCACACCCAAAGAGCCAGCAGGGAAAACTATGCCTTGTTCTAAAGCTCTTTGGGAACCGCTTGCGGAGCCCCACAGACCTGGGGGCTGCAGGCTTTCCTGGTGCCTTCAGCCTCAAAACCACCCTTTCCCACTTGGCGCCGCGCTAGGCACAGAAATGGCAATATGTCTGGATATGGGTCCCCCACCCAAAGAGCCAGCAGGGAAAACTATGCCTTGTTCTAAAGCTCTTTGGGAACCGCTTGCGTAGCCCCACAGACCTGGGGGGCTGCAGGCTTTCCTGCTGCCTTCAGCCTCAAAACCACCCTTTCCCACTTGGCGCCTCGCCAGGCACAAAAATTGCCATATGTCTGGAGATTGGTCCCACGACCAAAGAGCCAGGAGGGAAAAGTATGCCTTGTTCTAAAGCTCTTTGGGAACCGCTTGCGTAGCCCCACACACCTGGGGGCTGCAGGCTTTCCTGCTGCCTTCAGCCTCAAAACTTTCTTTCCCACTTGGCGCCGCGCCAGGCACAAAAATTGCCATATGTCTGGAGATGGGTCCCACGCCCAAAGAGCCAGCAGGGAACACTATGCCTTGTTCTAAAGCTCTTTGGGAACCGCTTGCGTAGCTCCACAGACCTGGGAGCTGCAGGCTTTCCTGCTGCCTTCAGCCTCAAAACCACTCTTTCCCACTTGGCGCCGGTCCAGGCACAAAAATGGCCATATGTCTGGAGATTGGTCCCATGCCCAAAGAGCCAGCAGGGTAAACTATGCCTTGTTCTAAAGCTCTTTGGGAGCCGCTTGCGTAGCCCCACACACCTGCGGGCTGCAGGCTTTCCTGCTGCCTTCAGCCTCAAAACCACCCTTTCCCACTTGACTCCGCGCAAGGCACAGAAATGGCCATATGTCTGGAGATTGGTCCCCCACCCAAAGAGCCAGCAGGGAAAACTATGCCTTGTTCTAAAGCTCTTTGGGAACCGCTTGCGGAGCCCCACACACCTGGGGGCTGCAGGCTTTCCTGGTGCCTTCAGCCTCAAAACCACCCTTTCCCACTTGGCGCCGCGCCAGGCACAAAAATGGCCATATGTCTGGAGATTGGTCCCACGCCCAAAGAGCCAGCAGGGAAAACTATGCCTTCTTCTAAAGCTCTTTGCGAACCGCTTGCGTAGCCCCACAGACGTGGGGGCTGCAGGCTTTCCTGGCGCCTTCAGCCTCAAAACCACCCTTTCCCACTTGGCGCCGGTCCAGGCACAAAAATGGCAATATGTCTGGAGATGGGTCCCCCACCCAAAGAGCCAGCAGGGAAAACTATGCCTTGTTCTAAAGCTCTTTGGGAACCGCTTGCGGAGCCCCACACACCTGGGGGCTGCAGGCTTTCCTGCTGCCTTCAGCCTCAAAACCACCCTTTCCCACTTGGCGCCTCGCCAGGCACAAAAATGGCCATATGTCTGGAGATTGGTCCCACGCCCAAAGAGCCAGCAGGGAAAACTATGCCTTCTTCTAAAGCTCTTTGGGAACCGCTTGCGTAGCCCCACAGACCTGGGGGGCTGCAGGCTTTCCTGCTGCCTTCAGCCTCAAAACCACCCTTTCCCACTTAGCGCCGGTCCAGGCACAAAAATGGCCATATGTCTGGAGGTTGGTCCCACGACCAAAGAGCCAGGAGGGAAAACTATGCCTTGTTCTAAAGCTCTTTGGGAACCGCTTGCGTAGCCCCACAGACCTGGGGGCTGCAGGCTTTCCTGCTGCCTTCAGCCTCAAAACTTTCTTTCCCACTTGGCGCCGCGCCAGGCACAAAAATGGCCATATGTCTGGAGATGGGTCCCACGCCCAAAGAGCCAGCAGGGAAAACTATGCCTTGTTCTAAAGCTCTTTGGGAACCGCTTGCGTAGCCCCACACACCTGGGGGCTGCAGGCTTTCCTGCTGCCTTCAGCCTCAAAACCACACTTTCCCACTTGACTCCGCGCAAGGCACAGAAATGGCCATATGTCTGGAGATTGGTCCCACACCGAAAGAGTCCGCAGGGAAAACTATGCCTTGTTCTAAAGCTCTTTGGGAACCGCTTGCGTAGCCCCACACACCTGGGGGCTGCAGGCTTTCCTGCTGCCTTCAGCCTCAAAACCACCCTTTCCCACTTGGCGGCGCGCCAGGCACAAAAATGGCCATATCTCTGGAGATTGGTCTCATGCCCAAAGAGCCAGCAGGGAAAACTATGCCTTGTTCTGAAGCTCTTTGGGAACCGCTTGCGTAGCCCCACACACCTGGGGGCTGCAGGCTTTCCTGCTGCCTTCAGCCTCAAAACCACCCTTTCCCACTTGGCTCTGCGCCAGGCACAGAAATGGCAATATGTCTGGAGATGGGTCCCCCACCCAAAGAGCCAGCAGGGAAAACTATGCCTTGTTCTAAAGCTCTTTGGGAACCGCTTGCGTAGCCCCACAGACCTGGGGGGCTGCAGGCTTTCCTGCTGCCTTCAGCCTCAAAACCACCGTTTCCCACTTGGCGCCTCGCCAGGCACAAAAATTGCCATATGTCTGGAGATTGGTCCCACGACCAAAGAGCCAGGAGGGAAAACTATGCCGTGTTCTAAAGCTCTTTGGGAACCGCTTGCGTAGCCCCACACACCTGGGGGCTGCAGGCTTTCCTGCTGCCTTCAGCCTCAAAACCACCCTTTCCCACTTGGCGCCGCGCCAGGCACAGAAATGGCAATATGTCTGGAGACGGGTCCCACGCCCAAAGAGCCAGCAGGGAAAACTATGCCTTGTTCTAAAGCTCTTTGGGAACCGCTTGCGTAGCCCCACAGACCTGGGGGCTGCAGGCTTTCCTGCTGCCTTCAGCCTCAAAACCACCCTTTCCAGACGTGGCGCCGGTCCAGGCACAAAAATGGCCATATGTCTGGAGATTGGTCCCATGCCCAAAGAGTCAGCAGGGAAAACTATGCCTTCTTCTAAAGGTCTTTGGGAACCGCTTGCGTAGCCCCACACACCTGGGGGCTGCAGGCTTTCCTGCTGCCTTCAGCCTCAAAAACACCCTTTCCCACTTAGCGCCGGTCCAGTCACAAAAATGGCCATATGTCTGGAGATTGGTCCCACGACCAAAGAGGCAGCAGGGAAAACTATGCCTTGTTCTAAAGCTCTTTGGCAACCGCTTGCGTAGCCCCACACACCTGGGGGCTGCAGGCTTTCCTGCTGCCTTCAGCCTAAAAACTTTCTTTCCCACTTGGCGCCGCGCCAGGCACAAAAATGGCCATATGTCTGGAGATGGGTCCCACGCCCAAAGAGCCAGCAGGGAAAACTATGCCTTGTTCTAAAGCTCTTTGGGAACCGCTTGCGTAGCCCCACACACCTGGGGGCTGCAGGCTTTCCTGCTGCCTTCAGCCTCAAAACCACACTTTCCCACTTGACTCCGCGCAAGGCACAGAAATGGCCATATGTCTGGAGATTGGTCCCACACCCAAAGAGTCCGCAGGGAAAACTATGCCTTGTTCTAAAGCTCTTTGGGAACCGCTTGCGTAGCCCCACACACCTGGGGGCTGCAGGCTTTCCTGCTGCCTTCAGCCTCAAAACCACCCTTTCCCACTTGGCGGCGCGCCAGGCACAAAAATGGCCATATGTCTGGAGATTGGTCTCATGCCCAAAGAGCCAGCAGGGAAAACTATGCCTTGTTCTGAAGCTCTTTGGGAACCGCTTGCGTAGCCCCACACACCTGGGGGCTGCAGGCTTTCCTGCTGCCTTCAGCCTCAAAACCACCCTTTCCCACTTGGCTCTGCGCCAGGCACAGAAATGGCAATATGTCTGGAGATGGGTCCCCCACCCAAAGAGCCAGCAGGGAAAACTATGCCTTGTTCTAAAGCTCTTTGGGAACCGCTTGCGTAGCCCCACACACCTGGGGGGCTGCAGGCTTTCCTGCTGCCTTCAGCCTCAAAACCACCGTTTCCCACTTGGCGCCTCGCCAGGCACAAAAATTGCCATATGTCTGGAGATTGGTCCCACGACCAAAGAGCCAGGAGGGAAAACTATGCCGTGTTCTAAAGCTCTTTGGGAACCGCTTGCGTAGCCCCACACACCTGGGGGCTGCAGGCTTTCCTGCTGCCTTCAGCCTCAAAACCACCCTTTCCCACTTGGCGCCGCGCCAGGCACAGAAATGGCAATATGTCTGGAGACGGGTCCCACGCCCAAAGAGCCAGCAGGGAAAACTATGCCTTGTTCTAAAGCTCTTTGGGAACCGCTTGCGTAGCCCCACAGACCTGGGGGCTGCAGGCTTTCCTGCTGCCTTCAGCCTCAAAACCACCCTTTCCAGACGTGGCGCCGGTCCAGGCACAAAAATGGCCATATGTCTGGAGATTGGTCCCATGCCCAAAGAGTCAGCAGGGAAAACTATGCCTTCTTCTAAAGGTCTTTGGGAACCGCTTGCGTAGCCCCACACACCTGGGGGCTGCAGGCTTTCCTGCTGCCTTCAGCCTCAAAAACACCCTTTCCCACTTAGCGCCGGTCCAGTCACAAAAATGGCCATATGTCTGGAGATTGGTCCCACGACCAAAGAGGCAGCAGGGAAAACTATGCCTTGTTCTAAAGCTCTTTGGCAACCGCTTGCGTAGCCCCACACACCTGGGGGCTGCAGGCTTTCCTGCTGCCTTCAGCCTCAAAACTTTCTTTCCCACTTGGCGCCGCGCCAGGCACAGAAATGGCAATATGTCTGGAGATGGGTCCCACGCCCAAAGAGCCAGCAGGGAACACTATGCCTTGTTCTAAAGCTCTTTGGGAACCGCTTGCGTAGCCCCACACACCTGGGGGCTGCAGGCTTTCCTGCTGCCTTCAGCCTCAAAATCACCCTTTCCCACTTGGCGCCGCGCCAGGCACAGAAATGGCAATATGTCTGGAGATGGGTCCCCCACCCAAAGAGCCAGCAGGGAAAACTTTGCCTTGTTCTAAAGCTCTTTGGGAACCGCTTGCGTAGCCCCACAGACCTGCGGGCTGCAGGCTTTCCTGCTGCCTTCAGCCTCAAAACCACCCTTTCCCACTTGGCGTCGCGCCAGGCACAGAAATGGCAATATGTCTGGAGATGGGTCCCACGCCCAAAGAGCCAGGAGGGAAAACTATGCCTTGTTCTAAAGCTCTTTGGAAACCGCTTGCGTAGACCCACACACCTGGGGGCTGCAGGCTTTCCTGCTGCCTTCAGCCTCAAAACCACCCTTTCCCACTTGGCGCTGGTAAAGGCACAAAAATGGCCATATGTCTGGAGATTGGTCCCATGCCCAAAGAGCCATGAGGGAAAACTATGCCTTGTTCTAACGGTCTTTGGGAACCGCTTGCGTAGCCCCACAGACCTGGGGGCTGCAGGCTTTCCTGCTGCCTTCAGCCTCAAAACCACCCTTTCCCACTTGACTCCGCGCAAGGCAGAGAAATGGCCATATGTCTGGAGACTGGTCCCATGCCCAAAGAGCCAGCAGGGAAAACTATGCCTTGTTCTAAAGCTCTTTGGGAACCGCTTGCGTAGCCCAACACACCTGGGGGCTGCAGGCTTTCCTGGCGCCTTCAGCCTCAAAACCACCCTTTCCCACTTGGCGCCGCGCCAGGCACAAAAATGGCAGTATATGTCTGCAGATGGGTCCCCCACCCAAAGAGCCAGCAGGGAAAACTATGCCTTGTTCTAAAGCTCTTTGGGAACCGCTTGCGTAGCCCCACAGACCTGGAGGCTGCAGGCTTTCCTGCTGCCTTCAGCCTCAAAATCACCCTTTCCCACTTGGCGCCGCGCCAGGCACAGAAATGGCAATATGTCTGGAGATGGGTCCCCCACCAAAAGAGCCAGCAGGGAAAACTATGCCTTGTTCTAAAGCTCTTTGGGAACCGCTTGCGTAGCCCCACACACCTGGGGGCTGCAGGCTTTCCTGCTGCCTTCAGCCTCAAAACCACCCTTTCCCACTTGGCGCCGTGCCAGGCACAGAAATGGCCATATGTCTGGAGATTGGTCCCTTGCCCAAAGAGCCAGCAGGGAAAACTAGGCCTTGTTCTAAAGCTCTTTGGGAACCGCTTGCGTAGCCCCACACACCTGCAGGCTGCAGGCTTTTCTGCTGCCTTCAGCCTCAAAACCACCCTTTCCCACTTGGCTCCGCGCCAGGCACAAAAATGGCCATATGTCTGGAGATTGGTCCCATGCCCAAAGAGCCAGCAGGGAAAACTATGCCTTGTTCTAAAGCTGTTTGGGAACCACTTGCGTAGCCCCACACACCTGGGGGCTGCAGGCTTTCCTGCTGCCTTCAGCCTCAAAACCACCCTTTCCCACTTGGCGCCGGTCTAGGCACAAAAATGGCCATATGTCTGGAGATGGGTCCCACGCCCAAAGAGTCCGCAGGGAAAATTATGCCTTGTTCTAAAGCTCTTTGGGAACCGCTTGCGTAGCCCCACAGACCTGGGGGCTGCAGGCTTTCCTGCTGCCTTCAGCCTCAAAACCACCCTTTCCCACTTGGTGCAGCACCAGGCACAGAAATGGCAATATGTCTGGAGATGGGTCCCCCACCCAAAGAGCCAGCAGGGAAAACTATGCCTTGTTCTAAAGCTCTTTGGGAACCGCTTGCGTAGCCCCACACACCTGGGGGCTGCAGGCTTTCCTGCTGCCTTCAGCCTCAAAACCACCCTTTCCCACTTGGCGCCACGCCAGGCACAAAAATGGCCATATGTCTGGAGATGGGTCCCATGCCCAAAGAGCCATGAGGGAAAACTATGCCTTGTGCTAAAGCTCTTTGGGAACCGCTTGCGTAGCCCCACAGACCTGGGAGCTGCAGGCTTTCCTGCTGCCTTCAGCCTCAAAACCACCCTTTCCCACTTGGCGCCACGCCAGGCACAGAAATGGCAATATGTCTGGAGATGGGTCCCCCACTAAAAGAGCCATGAGGGAAAACTATGCCTTGTTCTAAAGCTCTTTGGGAACCGCTTGCGGAGCCCCACACACCTGGGGGCTGCAGGCTTTCCTGCTGCCTTCAGCCTCAAAACCACCCTTTCCCACTTGGCACCGCGCCAGGCAAAGAAATGTTAATATGTCTGGAGATGGGTCCCCCACCCAAAGAGCCAGGAGGGAAAATTATGCCTTGTTCTAAAGCTCTTTGGGAACCGCTTGCGGAGCCCCACAGACCTGCGGGCTGCAGGCTTTCCTGCTGCCTTCAGCCTCAAAACCACCCTTTCCCACTTGGCGCCACGCCAGGCACAGAAATGGCCATATGTCTGGAGACTGGTCCCACGCCCAAAGAGCCAGGAGGGAAAACTATGCCTTGTTCTAAAGCTCTTTGGGAACCGCTTGCGTAGCCCCACACACCTGGGGGCTGCAGGCTTTCCTGCTACCTTCAGCCTCAAAACCACCCTTTCCCACTTGGCGCCGTGCCAGGCACAGAAATGGCCATATGTCTGGAGATTGGTCCCACGCCCAAAGAGCCAGCAGGGAAAACTATGCCTTGTTCTAAAGCTCTTTGGGAACCGCTTGCGTAGCCCCACACACCTGGGGGCTGCAGGCTTTTCTGCTGCCTTCAGCCTCAAAACCACCCTTTCCCACTTGGCGCCGCGCCAGGCACAAAAATGGCCATATGTCTGGAGATTGGTCCCATGCCCAAAGAGCCAGCAGGGAAAACTATGCCTTGTTCTAAAGCTCTTTGGGAACCGCTTGCGTAGCCCGACACACCTGGGTGCTGCAAGCTTTCCTGCTGCCTTCAGACTCAAAACCACCCTTTCCCACTTGGCGCCGCGCCAGTCCCAAAAATGGCCATATGTCTGGAGATGGGTCCCACGCCCAAAGAGTCCGCAGGGAAAACTATGCCTTGTTCTAAAGCTCTTTTGGAACCGCTTGCGTAGCCCCACAGACCTGGGGGCTGCAGGCTTTCCTGCTGCCTTCAGCCTCAAAACCACCCTTTCCCACTTGGCGCAGCACCAGGCACAGAAATGGCAATATGTCTGGAGATGGGTCCCCCACCCAAAGAGCCATGAGGGAAAACTATGCCTTGTTCTAAAGCTCTTTGGGAACCGCTTGCGTAGCCCCACACACCTGGGGGCTGCAGGCTTTCCTGCTGCCTTCAGCCTCAAAATCACCCTTTCCCACTTGGCGCCGCGCCAGGCACAAAAATGGCCATATGTCTGGAGATGGGTCCCATGCCCAAAGAGCCATGCGGGAAAACTATGCCTTGTGCTAAAGCTCTTTGGGAACCGCTTGCGTAGCCCCACAGACCTGGGAGCTGCAGGCTTTCCTGCTGCCTTCAGCCTCAAAACCACCCTTTCCCACTTGGCGCCGCGCCAGGCACAGAAATGGCCATATGTCTGGAGATGGGTCCCCCACCAAAAGAGCCATGAGGGAAAACTATGCCTTGTTCTAAAGCTCTTTGGGAACCCCTTGCGGAGCCCCACAGACCTGGGGGCTGCTGGCTTTCCTGCTGCCTTCAGCCTCAAAACCACCCTTTCCCACTTGGCGCTGGTAAAGTCACAAAAATGGCCATATGTCTGGAGATTGGTCCCACGCCCAAAGAGCCCGCAGGGAAAACTATGCCTTGTTCTAAAGCTCTTTGGGAGCCGCTTGCGTAGCCCCACAGACCTGGGGGCTGCAGGCTTTCCTGCTGCCTTCAGCCTCAAAACCACCCTTTCCCACTTGGCGCCGCGCATGGCACAAAAATGGCCATATGTCTGGAGATTGGTCCCACGCCCAAAGAGCCAGCAGGGAAAACTATGCCTTGTTCTAAAGCTCTTTGGGAACCGCTTGCGTAGCCCCACACACCTGGGGGCTGCAGGCTTTCCTGCTGCCTTCAGCCTCAAAACTTACTTTCCCACTTGGCGCCGCGCCAGGCACAGAAATGGCCATATGTCTGGAGACTGGTCCCACGCCCAAAGAGCCAGGAGGGAAAACTATGCCTTGTTCTAAAGCTCTTTGGGAACCGCTTGCGTAGCCCCACACACCTGGGGGCTGCAGGCTTTCCTGCTACCTTCAGCCTCAAAACCACCCTTTCCCACTTGGCGCCGTGCCAGGCACAGAAATGGCCATATGTCTGGAGATTGGTCCCACGCCCAAAGAGCCAGCAGGGAAAACTATGCCTTGTTCTAAAGCTCTTTGGGAACCGCTTGCGTAGCCCCACACACCTGGGGGCTGCAGGCTTTTCTGCTGCCTTCAGCCTCAAAACCACCCTTTCCCACTTGGCGCCGCGCCAGGCACAAAAATGGCCATATGTCTGGAGATTGGTCCCATGCCCAAAGAGCCAGCAGGGAAAACTATGCCTTGTTCTAAAGCTCTTTGGGAACCGCTTGCGTAGCCCGACACACCTGGGTGCTGCAAGCTTTCCTGCTGCCTTCAGACTCAAAACCACCCTTTCCCACTTGGCGCCGCGCCAGTCCCAAAAATGGCCATATGTCTGGAGATGGGTCCCACGCCCAAAGAGTCCGCAGGGAAAACTATGCCTTGTTCTAAAGCTCTTTTGGAACCGCTTGCGTAGCCCCACAGACCTGGGGGCTGCAGGCTTTCCTGCTGCCTTCAGCCTCAAAACCACCCTTTCCCACTTGGCGCAGCACCAGGCACAGAAATGGCAATATGTCTGGAGATGGGTCCCCCACCCAAAGAGCCATGAGGGAAAACTATGCCTTGTTCTAAAGCTCTTTGGGAACCGCTTGCGTAGCCCCACACACCTGGGGGCTGCAGGCTTTCCTGCTGCCTTCAGCCTCAAAATCACCCTTTCCCACTTGGCGCCGCGCCAGGCACAAAAATGGCCATATGTCTGGAGATGGGTCCCATGCCCAAAGAGCCATGCGGGAAAACTATGCCTTGTGCTAAAGCTCTTTGGGAACCGCTTGCGTAGCCCCACAGACCTGGGAGCTGCAGGCTTTCCTGCTGCCTTCAGCCTCAAAACCACCCTTTCCCACTTGGCGCCGCGCCAGGCACAGAAATGGCCATATGTCTGGAGATGGGTCCCCCACCAAAAGAGCCATGAGGGAAAACTATGCCTTGTTCTAAAGCTCTTTGGGAACCCCTTGCGGAGCCCCACAGACCTGGGGGCTGCTGGCTTTCCTGCTGCCTTCAGCCTCAAAACCACCCTTTCCCACTTGGCGCTGGTAAAGTCACAAAAATGGCCATATGTCTGGAGATTGGTCCCACGCCCAAAGAGCCCGCAGGGAAAACTATGCCTTGTTCTAAAGCTCTTTGGGAGCCGCTTGCGTAGCCCCACAGACCTGGGGGCTGCAGGCTTTCCTGCTGCCTTCAGCCTCAAAACCACCCTTTCCCACTTGGCGCCGCGCATGGCACAAAAATGGCCATATGTCTGGAGATTGGTCCCACGCCCAAAGAGCCAGCAGGGAAAACTATGCCTTGTTCTAAAGCTCTTTGGGAACCGCTTGCGTAGCCCCACACACCTGGGGGCTGCAGGCTTTCCTGCTGCCTTCAGCCTCAAAACCACCCTTTCCAACTTGGCGCCGCGCCAGGCGCAAAAATGGCCATATGTCTGGAGATGGGTCCCATGCCCAAAGAGCCAGCAGGGAAAACTATGCCTTGTTCTAAAGCTCTTTGGGAGCCGCTTGCGTAGCTCCACAGACCTGGGGGCTGCAGGCTTTCCTGCTGCCTTCAGCCTCAAAACCACCCTTTCCCACTTGATGCAGCGCCAGGCACAGAAATGGCAATATGTCTGGAGATGGGTCCCCCACCCAAAGAGCCATGAGGGAAAAATATGCCTTGTTCTAAAGCTCTTTGGGAACCGCTTGCGTAGCCCCACAGACCTGGGGGCTGCAGGCTTTCCTGCTGCCTTCAGCCTCAAAACCACCCTTTCCCACTTGGCGCCGGTCCAGGCACAAAAATGGCCATATGTCTGGAGATTGGTCCCACGACCAAAGAGCCATGAGGGAAAACTATGCCTTGTTCTAAAGCTCTTTGGGAACCGCTTGCGTAGCCCCACAGACCTGGGGGCTGCAGGCTTTCCTGCTGCCTTCAGCCTCAAAATCACCCTTTCCCACTTGGCGCCGCGCCAGGCTCAGAAATGGCAATATGTCTGGAGATCGGTCCCCCACCCAAAGAGCCAGCAGGGAAAACTATGCCTTGTTCTAAAGCTCTTTGGTAACTGCTTGCGTAGCCCCACAGACCTGGGGGCTGCAGGCTTTCCTGCTGCCTTCAGCCTCAAAACCACCCTTTCCCACTTGGCGCCGCGCAAGGCACAGAAATGGCCATATGTCTGGAGACTGGTCCCATGCCCAAAGAGCCATGAGGGAAAATTATGCGTTGTTCTAAAGCTCTTTGGGAACCGCTTGCGTAGCTCCACAGACCTGGGGGCTGCAGGCTTTCCTGCTGCCTTCAGCCTCAAAACCACCCTTTCCCACTTGGCGCCGCGCCAGGCACAAAAATGGCCATATGTCTGGAGACTGGTCCCACGCCCAAAGAGCCAGCAGGGAAAACTATGCCTTGTTCTAAAGCTCTTTGGGAACCGCTTGCGTAGCCCCACAGACCTGGGGGCTGCAGGCTTTCCTGCTGCCTTCAGCCTCAAAACCACCCTTTCCCACTTGGCGCCGCGCCAGGCACAAAAATGGCCATATGTCTGGAGATGGGTCCCATGCCCAAAGAGCCATGAGGGAAAACTATGCCTTGTGCTAAAGCTCTTTGGGAACCGCTTGCGTAGCCCCACAGACCTGGGAGCTGCAGGCTTTCCTGCTGCCTTCAGCCTCAAAACCACCCTTTCCGACTCGGCGCCGCACCAGGCACAGAAATGGCAATATGTCTGGAGATTGGTCCCACGCCCAAAGAGCCAGCAGGGAAAACTATGCCTTGTTCTAAAGCTCTTTGGGAACCGCTTGCGTAGCCCCACACACCTGGGGGCTGCAGGCTTTCCTGCTGCCTTCAGCCTCAAAATCACCCTTTCCCACTTGGCGCCGCGCCAGGCACAAAAATGGCCATATGTCTGGAGATGGGTCCCATGCCCAAAGAGCCATGCGGGAAAACTATGCCTTGTGCTAAAGCTCTTTGGGAACCGCTTGCGTAGCCCCACAGACCTGGGAGCTGCAGGCTTTCCTGCTGCCTTCAGCCTCAAAACCACCCTTTCCCACTTGGCGCCGCGCCAGGCACAGAAATGGCCATATGTCTGGAGATGGGTCCCCCACCAAAAGAGCCATGAGGGAAAACTATGCCTTGTTCTAAAGCTCTTTGGGAACCCCTTGCGGAGCCCCACAGACCTGGGGGCTGCTGGCTTTCCTGCTGCCTTCAGCCTCAAAACCACCCTTTCCCACTTGGCGCTGGTAAAGTCACAAAAATGGCCATATGTCTGGAGATTGGTCCCACGCCCAAAGAGCCCGCAGGGAAAACTATGCCTTGTTCTAAAGCTCTTTGGGAGCCGCTTGCGTAGCCCCACAGACCTGGGGGCTGCAGGCTTTCCTGCTGCCTTCAGCCTCAAAACCACCCTTTCCCACTTGGCGCCGCGCATGGCACAAAAATGGCCATATGTCTGGAGATTGGTCCCACGCCCAAAGAGCCAGCAGGGAAAACTATGCCTTGTTCTAAAGCTCTTTGGGAACCGCTTGCGTAGCCCCACACACCTGGGGGCTGCAGGCTTTCCTGCTGCCTTCAGCCTCAAAACTTTCTTTCCCACTTGGCGCCGCGCCAGGCACAAAAATGGCCATATGTCTGGAGATGGGTCCCATGCCCAAAGAGCCAGCAGGGAAAACTATGCCTTGTTCTAAAGCTCTTTGGGAGCCGCTTGCGTAGCTCCACAGACCTGGGGGCTGCAGGCTTTCCTGCTGCCTTCAGCCTCAAAACCACCCTTTCCCACTTGATGCAGCGCCAGGCACAGAAATGGCAATATGTCTGGAGATGGGTCCCCCACCCAAAGAGCCATGAGGGAAAAATATGCCTTGTTCTAAAGCTCTTTGGGAACCGCTTGCGTAGCCCCACAGACCTGGGGGCTGCAGGCTTTCCTGCTGCCTTCAGCCTCAAAACCACCCTTTCCCACTTGGCGCCGGTCCAGGCACAAAAATGGCCATATGTCTGGAGATTGGTCCCACGACCAAAGAGCCATGAGGGAAAACTATGCCTTGTTCTAAAGCTCTTTGGGAACCGCTTGCGTAGCCCCACAGACCTGGGGGCTGCAGGCTTTCCTGCTGCCTTCAGCCTCAAAATCACCCTTTCCCACTTGGCGCCGCGCCAGGCTCAGAAATGGCAATATGTCTGGAGATCGGTCCCCCACCCAAAGAGCCAGCAGGGAAAACTATGCCTTGTTCTAAAGCTCTTTGGTAACTGCTTGCGTAGCCCCACAGACCTGGGGGCTGCAGGCTTTCCTGCTGCCTTCAGCCTCAAAACCACCCTTTCCCACTTGGCGCCGCGCAAGGCACAGAAATGGCCATATGTCTGGAGACTGGTCCCATGCCCAAAGAGCCATGAGGGAAAATTATGCGTTGTTCTAAAGCTCTTTGGGAACCGCTTGCGTAGCTCCACAGACCTGGGGGCTGCAGGCTTTCCTGCTGCCTTCAGCCTCAAAACCACCCTTTCCCACTTGGCGCCGCGCCAGGCACAAAAATGGCCATATGTCTGGAGACTGGTCCCACGCCCAAAGAGCCAGCAGGGAAAACTATGCCTTGTTCTAAAGCTCTTTGGGAACCGCTTGCGTAGCCCCACAGACCTGGGGGCTGCAGGCTTTCCTGCTGCCTTCAGCCTCAAAACCACCCTTTCCCACTTGGCGCCGCGCCAGGCACAAAAATGGCCATATGTCTGGAGATGGGTCCCATGCCCAAAGAGCCATGAGGGAAAACTATGCCTTGTGCTAAAGCTCTTTGGGAACCGCTTGCGTAGCCCCACAGACCTGGGAGCTGCAGGCTTTCCTGCTGCCTTCAGCCTCAAAACCACCCTTTCCCACTTGGCGCCGCACCAGGCACAGAAATGGCAATATGTCTGGAGATTGGTCCCACGCCCAAAGAGCCAGCAGGGAAAACTATGCCTTGTTCTAAAGCTCTTTGGGAACCGCTTGCGTAGCCCCACAGACCTGGGGGCTGCAGGCTTTCCTGCTGCCTTCAGCCTCAAAACCACCCTTTCCCACTTGGCGCCGCGCTAGGCACAAAAATTGCCATATGTCTGGAGATTGGTCCCACGCCCAAAGAGCCAGCAGGGAAAGCTATGCCTTGTCCTAAAGCTCTTTGGGAACCGCTTGCGTAGCCCCACACACCTCGGGGCTGCAGGCTTTCCTGCTGCCTTCAGCCTCAAAACTTTCTTTCCCACTTGGCGCCGCGCCAGGCACAGAAATTGCCATATGTCTGGAGATGGGTCCCACGCCCAAAGAGCCAGCAGGGAACACTATGCCTTGTTCTAAAGCTCTTTGGGAACCGCTTGCGTAGCTCCACAGACCTGGGAGCTGCAGGCTTTCCTGCTGCCTTCAGCCTCAAAACCACTCTTTCCCACTTGGCGCCAGTCCAGGCACAAAAATGGCCATATGTCTGGAGATTGGTCCCATGCCCAAAGAGCCAGCAGGGTAAACTATGCCTTGTTCTAAAGCTCTTTGGGAACCGCTTGCGTAGCCCCACACACCTGGGGGCTGCAGGCTTTCCTGCTGCCTTCAGCCTCAAAATCACCCTTTCCCACTTGGCGCCGCGCCAGGCCCAAAAATGGCAATTTGTCTGGAGATGGGTCCCCCACCCAAAGAGCCATGAGGGAAAACTATGCCTTTTTCTAAAGCTCTTTGGTAAATGCTTGCGTAGCCCCACAGACCTGGGGGCTGCAGGCTTTCCTGCTGCCTTCAGCCTCAAAACCACCCTTTCCCACTTGGCGCCGCGCAAGGCACAGAAATGGCCATATGTCTGGAGACTGGTCCCTTGCCCAAAGAGCCAGCAGGGAAAACTATGCCTTCTTCTAAAGCTCTTTGCGAACCGCTTGCGTAGCCCCACAGACGTGGGGGCTGCAGGCTTTCCTGCTGCCTTCAGCCTCAAAACCACCCTTTCCCACTTGGCGCCGGTCCAGGCACAAAAATGGCAATATGTCTGGAGATGGGTCCCCCACCCAAAGATCCAGCTTGGAAAACTATGCCTTGTTCTAAAGCTCTTTGGGAACCGCTTGCGGAGCCCCACACACCTGGGGGCTGCAGGCTTTCCTGCTGCCTTCAGCCTCAAAACCACCCTTTCCCACTTGGCGTCGCGCCAGGCACAGAAATGGCAATATGTCTGGAGATTGGTCCCACGACCAAAGAGCCAGGAGGGAAAACTATGCCTTGTTCTAAAGCTCTTTGGAAACCGCTTGCGTAGCCCCACGGACCTGGGGGCTGCAGGCTTTCCTGCTGCCTTCAGCCTCAAAACCACCCTTTCCCACTTGGCGCCGGTCCAGGCACAAAAATGGCCATATCTCTGGAGATGGGTCCCCCACCCAAAGAGCCAGCAGGGAAAACTATGCCTTTTTCTAAAGCTCTTTGGGAACCGCTTGCGTAGCCCCACACACCTGGGGGCTGCAGGCTTTCCTGCTGCCTTCAGCCTCAAAATCACCCTTTCCCACTTGGCGCCGCGCCAGGCACAGAAATGGCAATATGTCTGGAGATGGGTCCCCCACCAAAAGAGCCAGGAGGTAAAACTATGCCTTTTTCTAAAGCTCTTTGGTAACTGCTTGCGTAGCGTCATACACCTGCGGGCTGCAGGCTTTCCTGCTGCCTTCAGCCTCAAAACCACCCTTTCCCACTTGGCGCCGCGCAAGGCACAGAAATGGCCATATGTCTGGAGACTGGTCCCATATCCAAAGAGCCAGCAGGGAAAACTATGCCTTGTTCTAAAGCTCTTTGGGAGCCGCTTGCGTAGCCCCACACACCTGGGGGGCTGCAGGCTTTCCTGCTACCTTCAGCCTCAAAACCACCCTTTCCCACTTGGCGCCGGTCCAGGCACAAAAATGGCAATATGTCTGGAGATGGGTCCCCCACCCAAAGAGCCAGGAGGGAAAAATATGCCTTGTTCTAAAGCTCTTTGGGAGCCGCTTGCGTAGCCCCACACACCTGGGGGCTGCAGGCTTTCCTGCTGCCTTCAGCCTCAAAACCACCCTTTCCCACTTGGCGCCGCGCCAGGCACAGAAATGGCCATATGTCTGGAGATTGGTCCCACGACCAAAGAGCCAGCAGGGAAAACTATGCCTTGTTCTAAAGCTCTTTGGGAACCGCTTGCGTAGCCCCACAGACCTGGGGGCTGCAGGCTTTGCTGCTGCCTTCAGCCTCAAAACCACCCTTTCCCACTTGGCGCCGCGCAAGGAACAGAAATGGCCATATGTCTGGAGATTGGTCCCATGCCCAAAGAGCCAGCAGGGAAAACTATGCCTTGTTCTAAAGCTCTTTGGGAACCGCTTGCGTAGCCCCACACACCTGGGGGCTGCAGGCTTTCCTGCTGCCTTCAGCCTCAAAACCACCCTTTCCCACTTGGCGCCGGTCCAGGCACAAAAATGGCCATATGTCTGGAGATGGGTCCCCCACCCAAAGAGCCAGCAGGGAAAACTATGCCTTGTTCTAAAGCTCTTTGGGAACCGCTTGCGTAGCCCCACAGACCTGGGGGCTGCAGGCTTTCCTGCTGCCTTCAGCCTCAAAACCACCCTTTCCCACTTGGCGCCGCGCCAGGCACAAAAATGGCCATATGTCTGGAGATTGGTCCCCCACCCAAAGAGCCAGCATGGTAAACTATGCCTTGTTCTAAAGCTCTTTGGGAACCGCTTGCGTAGCCCCACAGAGCTGGGGGGCTGCAGGCTTTCCTGCTGCCTTCAGCCTCAAAACCACCGTTTCCCACTTAGCGCCTCGCCAGGCACAGAAATTGCCATATGTCTGGAGATTGGTCCCACGACCAAAGAGCCAGCAGGGAAAACTATGCCTTGTTCTAAAGCTCTTTGGCAACCGCTTGCGTAGCCCCACACACCTGGGGGCTGCAGGCTTTCCTGCTGCCTTCAGCCTCAAAACCACCCTTTCCCACTTGGCGCCGGTCCAGGCACAAAAATGGCAATATGTCTGGAGATGGGTCCCCCACCCAAAGAGCCAGCAGGGAAAACTATGCCTTGTTCTAAAGCTCTTTGGGAACCGCTTGCGTAGCCCCACACACCTGGGGGCTGCAGGCTTTCCTGCTGCCTTCAGCCTCAAAACCACCCTTTCCCACTTGGCGCCGCGCCAGGCACAAAAATGGCCATATGTCTGGAGATTGGTCCCACGCCCAAAGAGCCAGCAGGGAAAACTATGCCTTGTTCTAAAGCTCTTTGGGAACCGCTTGCGTAGCCCCACACACCTGGGGGCTGCAGGCTTTCCTGCTGCCTTCAGCCTCAAAACCACCCTTTCCCACTTGGCGCTGGTAAAGTCACAAAAATGGCCATATGTCTGGAGATTGGTCCCACGCCCAAAGAGCCAGCAGGGAAAACTATGCCTTGTTCTAAAGGTCTTTGGGAACCGCTTGCGTAGCCCCACAGACCTTGGGGGCTGCAGGCTTTCCTGCTGCCTTCAGCCTCAAAACCACCGTTTCCCACTTAGCGCCTCGCCAGGCACAAAAATGGCCATATGTCTGGAGACTGGTCCCACGACCAAAGAGCCATGAGGGAAAACTATGCCTTGTTCTAAAGCTCTTTGGGAGCCGCTTGCGTAGCCCCACAGACCTGGGGGCTGCAGGCTTTCCTGCTGCCTTCAGCCTCAAAACCACCCTTTCCCACTTGGCGCCGCGCCAGGCACAGAAATGGCCATATGTCTGGAGATTGGTCCCATGCCCAAAGAGCCAGCAGGGAAAACTATGCCTTGTTCTAAAGCTCTTTGGGAACCGCTTGCGTAGCCCCACACACCTGGGGGCTGCAGGCTTTCCTGCTGCCTTCAGCCTCAAAAACACCCTTTCCCACTTGGCGCCGCGCCAGGTCAAAGCAATGGCAATATGTCTGGAGATGGGTCCCCCACCCAAAGAGCCAGCAGGGAAAACTATGCCTTGTTGTAAAGCTCTTTGGGAACTGCTTGCGTAGCCCCACACACCTGGGGGCTGCAGGCTTTCCTGCTGCCTTCAGCCTCAAAACCACCCTTTCCCACTTGGCGCCGCGCCAGGCACAGAAATGGCAATATGTCTGGAGATGGGTCCCACGCCCAAAGAGCCAGCAGGGAAAACTATGCCTTGTTCTAAAGCTCTTTGGGAACCGCTTGCGTAGCCCCACAGACCTGGGGGCTGCAGGCTTTCCTGCTGCCTTCAGCCTCAAAACCACCCTTTCCCACTTGGCGCCGCGCCAGGCACAAAAATGGCCATATGTCTGGAGATGGGTCCCCCACCCAAAGAGCCAGCAGGGTAAACTATGCCTTGTTCTAAAGCTCTTTGGGAACCGCTTGCGTAGCCCCACAGAGCTGGGGGGCTGCAGGCTTTCCTGCTGCCTTCAGCCTCAAAACCACCGTTTCCCAATTAGCGCCTCGCCAGGCACAAAATTGCCATATGTCTGGAGATTGGTCCCACGACAAAAGAGCCAGCAGGGAAAATTATGCCTTGTTCTAAAGCTCTTTGGGAGCCGCTTGCGTAGCCCCACACACCTGGGGGCTGCAGGCTTTCCTGCTGCCTTCAGCCTCAAAACCACCCTTTCCCACTTGGCGCCTCGCCAGGCACAGAAATGGCCATATGTCTGGAGATTGGTCCCATGCCCAAAGAGCCAGCAGGGAAAACTATGCCTTGTTCTAAAGCTCTTTGGGAACCGCTTGCGTAGCCCCACAGACTTGGGGGCTGCAGGCTTTCCTGCTGCCTTCAGCCTCAAAACCACCCTTTCCCACTTGGCGCCGGTCCAGGCACAAAAATGGCCATATGTCTGGAGATGGGTCCCCCACCCAAAGAGCCAGCAGGGAAAACTATGCCTTGTTCTAAAGCTCTTTGGGAACCGCTTGCGTAGCCCCACACTCCTGCGGGCTGCAGGCTTTCCTGCTGCCTTCAGCCTCAAAACCAACGTTTCCCACTTGGCGCCGCGCCAGGCACAAAAATAGCCATATGTCTGGAGATTGGTCCCACGCCCAAAGAGCCAGCAGGGAAAACTATGCCTTGTTCTAAAGCTCTTTGGGAGCCGCTTGCGTAGCCCCACACACCTGGGGGCTGCAGGCTTTCCTGCTGCCTTCAGCCTCAAAACCACCCTTTCCCACCTGGCGCCTCGCCAGGCACAGAAATGGCCATATGTCTGGAGATTGGTCCCATGCCCAAAGAGCCAGCAGGGAAAACTATGCCTTGTTCTAAAGCTCTTTGGGAACCGCTTGCGTGGCCCCACAGACCTGGGGGCTGCAGGCTTTCCTGGCGCCTTCAGCCGCAAAACCACCCTTTCCCACTTGGCGCCGCGCCAGGCACAAAAATGGCAATATGTCTGGAGATGGGTCCCCCACCCAAAGAGCCAGCAGGGAAAACTATGCCTTGTTCTAAAGCTCTTTGGGAACCGCTTGCGTAGCCCCACACACCTGGGGGCTGCAGGCTTTCCTGCTGCCTTCAGCCTCAAAACCACCCTTTCCCACTTGGCGCCGCGCCAGGCACAGAAATGGCCATATGTCTGGATATTGGTCCCACGCCCAAAGAGCCAGGAGGGAAAACTATGCCTTGTTCTAAAGCTCTTTGGGAACCGCTTGCGTAGCCCCACACACCTGGGAGCTGCAGGCTTTCCTGCTGCCTTCAGCCTCAAAACCACCCTTTCCCACTTGGCGCTGGTAAAGTCACAAAAATGGCCATATGTCTGGAGATTGGTCCCCCACCCAAAGAGCCAGCAGGGAAAACTATGCCTTGTTCTAAAGCTCTTTGGGAGCCGTTTGCGTAGCCCCACAGACCTGGGGGCTGCAGGCTTTCCTGCTGCCTTCAGCCTCAAAACCACCCTTTCCCACTTGGCGCTGGTAAAGTCACAAAAATGGCCATATGTCTGGAGATTGGTCCCATGCCCAAAGAGCCAGCAGGGAAAACTATGCCTTGTTCTAAAGCTCTTTGGGAACCGCTTGCGTAGCCCCACAGACTTGGGGGCTGCAGGCTTTCCTGCTGCCTTCAGCCTCAAAACCACCCTTTCCCACTTGGCGCCGGTCCAGGCACAAAAATTGCCATATGTCTGGAGATGGGTCCCCCACCCAAAGAGCCAGCAGGGAAAACTATGCCTTGTTCTAAAGCTCTTTGGGAACCGCTTGCGTAGCCCCACACTCCTGCGGGCTGCAGGCTTTCCTGCTGCCTTCAGCCTCAAAACCAACGTTTCCCACTTGGCGCCGCGCCAGGCACAAAAATTGCCATATGTCTGGAGATTGGTCCCACGACCAAAGAGCCAGCAGGGAAAACTATGCCTTGTTCTAAAGCTCTTTGGGAGCCGCTTGCGTAGCCCCACACACCTGGGGGCTGCAGGCTTTCCTGCTGCCTTCAGCCTCAAAACCACCCTTTCCCACCTGGCGCCTCGCCAGGCACAGAAATGGCCATATGTCTGGAGATTGGTCCCATGCCCAAAGAGCCAGCAGGGAAAAATATGCCTTGTTCTAAAGCTCTTTGGGAACCGCTTGCGTAGCCCCACAGACCTGGGGGCTGCAGGCTTTCCTGGCGCCTTCAGCCGCAAAACCACCCTTTCCCACTTGGCGCCGCGCCAGGCACAAAAATGGCAATATGTCTGGAGATGGGTCCCCCACCCAAAGAGCCAGCAGGGAAAACTATGCCTTGTTCTAAAGCTCTTTGGGAACCGCTTGCGTAGCCCCACACACCTGGGGGCTGCAGGCTTTCCTGCTGCCTTCAGCCTCAAAACCACCCTTTCCCACTTGGCGCCGCGCCAGGCACAGAAATGGCCATATGTCTGGATATTGGTCCCACGCCCAAAGAGCCAGGAGGGAAAACTATGCCTTGTTCTAAAGCTCTTTGGGAACCGCTTGCGTAGCCCCACACACCTGGGGGCTGCAGGCTTTCCTGCTGCCTTCAGCCTCAAAACCACCCTTTCCCACTTGGCGCTGGTAAAGTCACAAAAATGGCCATATGTCTGGAGATTGGTCCCCCACCCAAAGAGCCAGCAGGGAAAACTATGCCTTGTTCTAAAGCTCTTTGGGAGCCGCTTGCGTAGCCCCACAGACCTGGGGGCTGCAGGCTTTCCTGCTGCCTTCAGCCTCAAAACCACCCTTTCCCACTTGGCGCTGGTAAAGTCACAAAAATGGCCATATGTCTGGAGATTGGTCCCATGCCCAAAGAGCCAGCAGGGAAAGCTATGCCTTGTTCTAAAGCTCTTTGGGAACCGCTTGCGTAGCCCCACACACCTGGGGGCTGCAGGCTTTCCTGCTGCCTTCAGCCTCAAAACCACCCTTTCCCACTTGGCGCCGGTCCAGGCACAAAAATGGCAATATGTCTGGAGATGGGTCCCCCACCCAAAGAGCCAGCAGGGAAAACTATGCCTTGTTCTAAAGCTCTTTGGGAACCGCTTGCGTAGCCCCACACACCTGGGGGCTGCAGGCTTTCCTGCTGCCTTCAGCCTCAAAACCACCCTTTCCCACTTGGCGCCGCGCCAGGCACAAAAATGGCCATATGTCTGGAGATTGGTCCCACGCCCAAAGAGCCAGCAGGGAAAACTATGCCTTGTTCTAAAGCTCTTTGGGAACCGCTTGCGTAGCCCCACAGACCTGGGGGCTGCAGGCTTTCCTGCTGCCTTCAGCCTCAAAACCACCCTTTCCCACTTGGCGCTGGTAAAGTCACAAAAATGGCCATATGTCTGGAGATTGGTCCCACGCCCAAAGAGCCAGCAGGGAAAACTATGCCTTGTTCTAAAGGTCTTTGGGAACCGCTTGCGTAGCCCCACAGACCTTGGGGGCTGCAGGCTTTCCTGCTGCCTTCAGCCTCAAAACCACCGTTTCCCACTTAGCGCCTCGCCAGGCACAAAAATGGCCATATGTCTGGAGACTGGTCCCACGACCAAAGAGCCATGAGGGAAAACTATGCCTTGTTCTAAAGCTCTTTGGGAGCCGCTTGCGTAGCCCCACAGACCTGGGGGCTGCAGGCTTTCCTGCTGCCTTCAGCCTCAAAACCACCCTTTCCCACTTGGCGCCGCGCCAGGCACAGAAATGGCCATATGTCTGGAGATTGGTCCCATGCCCAAAGAGCCAGCAGGGAAAACTATGCCTTGTTCTAAAGCTCTTTGGGAACCGCTTGCGTAGCCCCACACACCTGGGGGCTGCAGGCTTTCCTGCTGCCTTCAGCCTCAAAAACACCCTTTCCCACTTGGCGCCGCGCCAGGTCAAAGCAATGGCAATATGTCTGGAGATGGGTCCCCCACCCAAAGAGCCAGCAGGGAAAACTATGCCTTGTTGTAAAGCTCTTTGGGAACTGCTTGCGTAGCCCCACACACCTGGGGGCTGCAGGCTTTCCTGCTGCCTTCAGCCTCAAAACCACCCTTTCCCACTTGGCGCCGCGCCAGGCACAGAAATGGCAATATGTCTGGAGATGGGTCCCACGCCCAAAGAGCCAGCAGGGAAAACTATGCCTTGTTCTAAAGCTCTTTGGGAACCGCTTGCGTAGCCCCACAGACCTGGGGGCTGCAGGCTTTCCTGCTGCCTTCAGCCTCAAAACCACCCTTTCCCACTTGGCGCCGCGCCAGGCACAAAAATGGCCATATGTCTGGAGATTGGTCCCCCACCCAAAGAGCCAGCAGGGTAAACTATGCCTTGTTCTAAAGCTCTTTGGGAACCGCTTGCGTAGCCCCACAGAGCTGGGGGGCTGCAGGCTTTCCTGCTGCCTTCAGCCTCAAAACCACCGTTTCCCACTTAGCGCCTCGCCAGGCACAAAAATTGCCATATGTCTGGAGATTGGTCCCACGACCAAAGAGCCAGCAGGGAAAACTATGCCTTGTTCTAAAGCTCTTTGGGAGCCGCTTGCGTAGCCCCACACACCTGGGGGCTGCAGGCTTTCCTGCTGCCTTCAGCCTCAAAACCACCCTTTCCCACTTGGCGCCTCGCCAGGCACAGAATTGGCCATATGTCTGGAGATTGGTCCCATGCCCAAAGAGCCAGCAGGGAAAACTATGCCTTGTTCTAAAGCTCTTTGGGAACCGCTTGCGTAGCCCCACAGACTTGGGGGCTGCAGGCTTTCCTGCTGCCTTCAGCCTCAAAACCACCCTTTCCCACTTGGCGCCGGTCCAGGCACAAAAATGGCCATATGTCTGGAGATGGGTCCCCCACCCAAAGAGCCAGCAGGGAAAACTATGCCTTGTTCTAAAGCTCTTTGGGAACCGCTTGCGTAGCCCCACACTCCTGCGGGCTGCAGGCTTTCCTGCTGCCTTCAGCCTCAAAACCAACGTTTCCCACTTGGCGCCGCGCCAGGCACAAAAATTGCCATATGTCTGGAGATTGGTCCCACGCCCAAAGAGCCAGCAGGGAAAACTATGCCTTGTTCTAAAGCTCTTTGGGAGCCGCTTGCGTAGCCCCACACACCTGGGGGCTGCAGGCTTTCCTGCTGCCTTCAGCCTCAAAACCACCCTTTCCCACCTGGCGCCTCGCCAGGCACAGAAATGGCCATATGTCTGGAGATTGGTCCCATGCCCAAAGAGCCAGCAGGGAAAACTATGCCTTGTTCTAAAGCTCTTTGGGAACCGCTTGCGTGGCCCCACAGACCTGGGGGCTGCAGGCTTTCCTGGCGCCTTCAGCCGCAAAACCACCCTTTCCCACTTGGCGCCGCGCCAGGCACAAAAATGGCAATATGTCTGGAGATGGGTCCCCCACCCAAAGAGCCAGCAGGGAAAACTATGCCTTGTTCTAAAGCTCTTTGGGAACCGCTTGCGTAGCCCCACACACCTGGGGGCTGCAGGCTTTCCTGCTGCCTTCAGCCTCAAAACCACCCTTTCCCACTTGGCGCCGCGCCAGGCACAAAAATGGCCATATGTCTGGATATTGGTCCCACGCCCAAAGAGCCAGGAGGGAAAACTATGCCTTGTTCTAAAGCTCTTTGGGAACCGCTTGCGTAGCCCCACAGACCTGGGAGCTGCAGGCTTTCCTGCTGCCTTCAGCCTCAAAACCACCCTTTCCCACTTGGCGCTGGTAAAGTCACAAAAATGGCCATATGTCTGGAGATTGGTCCCCCACCCAAAGAGCCAGCAGGGAAAACTATGCCTTGTTCTAAAGCTCTTTGGGAGCCGTTTGCGTAGCCCCACAGACCTGGGGGCTGCAGGCTTTCCTGCTGCCTTCAGCCTCAAAACCACCCTTTCCCACTTGGCGCTGGTAAAGTCACAAAAATGGCCATATGTCTGGAGATTGGTCCCATGCCCAAAGAGCCAGCAGGGAAAACTATGCCTTGTTCTAAAGCTCTTTGGGAACCGCTTGCGTAGCCCCACAGACTTGGGGGCTGCAGGCTTTCCTGCTGCCTTCAGCCTCAAAACCACCCTTTCCCACTTGGCGCCGGTCCAGGCACAAAAATGGCCATATGTCTGGAGATGGGTCCCCCACCCAAAGAGCCAGCAGGGAAAACTATGCCTTGTTCTAAAGCTCTTTGGGAACCGCTTGCGTAGCCCCACACTCCTGCGGGCTGCAGGCTTTCCTGCTGCCTTCAGCCTCAAAACCAACGTTTCCCACTTGGCGCCGCGCCAGGCACAAAAATTGCCATATGTCTGGAGATTGGTCCCACGACCAAAGAGCCAGCAGGGAAAACTATGCCTTGTTCTAAAGCTCTTTGGGAGCCGCTTGCGTAGCCCCACACACCTGGGGGCTGCAGGCTTTCCTGCTGCCTTCAGCCTCAAAACCACCCTTTCCCACCTGGCGCCTCGCCAGGCACAGAAATGGCCATATGTCTGGAGATTGGTCCCATGCCCAAAGAGCCAGCAGGGAAAAATATGCCTTGTTCTAAAGCTCTTTGGGAACCGCTTGCGTAGCCCCACAGACCTGGGGGCTGCAGGCTTTCCTGGCGCCTTCAGCCGCAAAACCACCCTTTCCCACTTGGCGCCGCGCCAGGCACAAAAATGGCAATATGTCTGGAGATGGGTCCCCCACCCAAAGAGCCAGCAGGGAAAACTATGCCTTGTTCTAAAGCTCTTTGGGAACCGCTTGCGTAGCCCCACACACCTGGGGGCTGCAGGCTTTCCTGCTGCCTTCAGCCTCAAAACCACCCTTTCCCACTTGGCGCCGCGCCAGGCACAGAAATGGCCATATGTCTGGATATTGGTCCCACGCCCAAAGAGCCAGGAGGGAAAACTATGCCTTGTTCTAAAGCTCTTTGGGAACCGCTTGCGTAGCCCCACACACCTGGGGGCTGCAGGCTTTCCTGCTGCCTTCAGCCTCAAAACCACCCTTTCCCACTTGGCGCTGGTAAAGTAACAAAAATGGCCATATGTCTGGAGATTGGTCCCCCACCCAAAGAGCCAGCAGGGAAAACTATGCCTTGTTCTAAAGCTCTTTGGGAGCCGCTTGCGTAGCCCCACAGACCTGGGGGCTGCAGGCTTTCCTGCTGCCTTCAGCCTCAAAACCACCCTTTCCCACTTGGCGCTGGTAAAGTCACAAAAATGGCCATATGTCTGGAGATTGGTCCCATGCCCAAAGAGCCAGCAGGGAAAGCTATGCCTTGTTCTAAAGGTCTTTGGGAACCGCTTGCGTAGCCCCACACACCTGGGGGCTGCAGGCTTTCCTGCTGCCTTCAGCCTCAAAACCACCCTTTCCCACTTGGCGCCGCGCCAGGCACAGAAATGGCAATATCTCTGGAGATTGGTCCCACGCCCAAAGAGCCAGGAGGGAAAAGTATGCCTTGTGCTAAAGCTCTTTGGGAACCGCTTGCGTAGCCCCACGGACCTGGGGGCTGCAGGCTTTCCTGCTGCCTTCAGCCTCAAAACCACCCTTTCCCACTTGGCGCAGCACCAGGCACAGAAATGGCAATATGTCTGGAGATGGGTCCCCCACCCAAAGAGACAGGAGGGAAAACTATGCCTTGTTCTAAAGCTCTTTGGGAACCGCTTGCGTAGCCCCACACACGTGGGGGCTGCAGGCTTTCCTGCTGCCTTCAGCCTCAAAACCACCCTTTCCCACTTGGCGCCGCGCCAGGCACAAAAATGGCAATATGTCTGGAGATGGGTCCCATGCCCAAAGAGCCATGCGGGAAAACTATGCCTTGTGCTAAAGCTCTTTGGGAACCGCTTGCGTAGCCCCACAGACCTGGGAGCTGCAGGCTTTCCTGCTGCCTTCAGCCTCAAAACCACCCTTTCCCACTTGGCGCCGCGCCAGGCACAGAAATGGCCATATGTCTGGAGATGGGTCCCCCACCAAAAGAGCCATGAGGGAAAACTATGCCTTGTTCTAAAGCTCTTTGGGAACCCCTTGCGGAGCCCCACAGACCTGGGGGCTGCTGGCTTTCCTGCTGCCTTCAGCCTCAAAACCACCCTTTCCCACTTGGCGCTGCGCCAGGCACAAAAATGGCCATATGTCTGGAGATTGGTCCCACGCCCAAAGAGCCAGCAGGGAAAACTATGCCTTGTTCTAAAGCTCTTTGGGAACCGCTTGCGGAGCCCCAAAGACCTGGGGGCTGCAGGCTTTCCTGCTGCCTTCAGCCTCAAAACCACCCTTTCCCACTTGGCGCCGCGCCAGGCACAAAAATGGCCATATGTCTGGAGACTGGTCCCACGCCCAGAGAGCCAGCAGGGAAAACTATGCCTTGTTCTAAAGCTCTTTGGGAACCGCTTGCGTAGCCCCACACAGCTGCAGGCTGCAGGCTTTCCTGCTGCCTTCAGCCTCAGCCTCAAAACTTTCTTTCCCACTTGGCGCCGCGCCAGGCACAAAAATGGCCATATGTCTGGAGATGGGTCCCATGCCCAAAGAGCCAGCAGGGAAAACTATGCCTTGTTCTAAAGCTCTTTGGGAGCCGCTTGCGTAGCTCCACAGACCTGGGGGCTGCAGGCTTTTCTGCTGCCTTCAGCCTCAAAACCACCCTTTCCCACTTGATGCAGCGCCAGGCACAGAAATGGCAATATGTCTGGAGATGGGTCCCCCACCCAAAGAGCCATGAGGGAAAAATATGCCTTGTTCTAAAGCTCTTTGGGAACCGCTTGCGTAGCCCCACAGACCTGGGGGCTGCAGGCTTTCCTGCTGCCTTCAGCCTCAAAATCACCCTTTCCCACTTGGCGCCGCGCCAGGCTCAGAAATGGCAATATGTCTGGAGATGGGTCCCCCACCCAAAGAGCCAGCAGGGAAAACTATGCCTTGTTCTAAAGCTCTTTGGTAACTGCTTGCGTAGCCCCACAGACCTGGGGGCTGCAGGCTTTCCTGCTGCCTTCAGCCTCAAAACCACCCTTTCCCACTTGGCGCCGCGCAAGGCACAGAAATGGCCATATGTCTGGAGACTGGTCCCATGCCCAAAGAGCCATGAGGGAAAATTATGCCTTGTTCTAAAGCTCTTTTGGAACCGCTTGCGTAGCTCCACAGACCTGGGGGCTGCAGGCTTTCCTGCTGCCTTCAGCCTCAAAACCACCCTTTCCCACTTGGCGCCGCGCCAGGCACAAAAATGGCCATATGTCTGGATACTGGTCCCACGCCCAAAGAGCCAGCAGGGAAAACTATGCCTTGTTCTAAAGCTCTTTGGGAACCGCTTGCGTAGCCCCACAGACCTGGGGGCTGCAGGCTTTCCTGCTGCCTTCAGCCTCAAAACCACCCTTTCCCACTTGGCGCCGCGCCAGGCACAAAAATGGCCATATGTCTGGAGATGGGTCCCATGCCCAAAGAGCCATGAGGGAAAACTATGCCTTGTGCTAAAGCTCTTTGGGAACCGCTTGCGTAGCCCCACAGACCTGGGAGCTGCAGGCTTTCCTGCTGCCTTCAGCCTCAAAACCACCCTTTCCCACTTGGCGCCGCACCAGGCACAGAAATGGCAATATGTCTGGAGATTGGTCCCACGCCCAAAGAGCCAGCAGGGAAAACTATGCCTTGTTCTAAAGCTCTTTGGGAACCGCTTGCGTAGCCCCACAGACCTGGGGGCTGCAGGCTTTCCTGCTGCCTTCAGCCTCAAAACCACCCTTTCCCACTTGGCGCCGCGCTAGGCACAAAAATTGCCATATGTCTGGAGATGGGTCCCCCACCCAAAGAGCCAGCAGGGAAAACTATGCCTTGTTCTAAAGCTCTTTGGGAACCGCTTGCGTAGCCCCACAGAGCTGGGGGGCTGCAGGCTTTCCTGCTGCCTTCAGCCTCAAAACCACCCTTTCCCACTTGGCGCCTCGCCAGGCACAAAAATTGCCATATGTCTGGAGATTGGTCCCACGACCAAAGAGCCAGGAGGGAAAAGTATGCCTTGTTCTAAAGCTCTTTGGGAACCGCTTGCGTAGCCCCACACACCTGGGGGCTGCAGGCTTTCCTGCTGCCTTCAGCCTCAAAACTTTCTTTCCCACTTGGCGCCGCGCCAGGCACAAAAATTGCCATATGTCTGGAGATGGGTCCCACGCCCAAAGAGCCAGCAGGGAACACTATGCCTTGTTCTAAAGCTCTTTGGGAACCGCTTGCGTAGCCCCACACACCTGGGGGCTGCAGGCTTTCCTGCTGCCTTCAGCCTCAAAACCACTCTTTCCCACTTGGCGCCGGTCCAGGCACAAAAATGGCCATATGTCTGGAGATTGGTCCCATGCCCAAAGAGCCAGCAGGGTAAACTATGCCTTGTTCTAAAGCTCTTTGGGAGCCGCTTGCGTAGCCCCACACACCTGGGGGCTGCAGGCTTTCCTGCTGCCTTCAGCCTCAAAATCACCCTTTCCCACTTGGCGCCGCGCCAGGCACAGAAATGGCAATTTGTCTGGAGATGGGTCCCCCACCCAAAGAGCCATGAGGGAAAACTATGCCTTTTTCTAAAGCTCTTTGGTAACTGCTTGCGTAGCCCCACAGACCTGGGGGCTGCAGGCTTTCCTGCTGCCTTCAGCCTCAAAACCACCCTTTCCCACTTGGCGCCGCGCAAGGCACAGAAATGGCCATATGTCTGGAGACTGGTCCCTTGCCCAAAGAGCCAGCAGGGAAAACTATGCCTTCTTCTAAAGCTCTTTGCGAACCGCTTGCGTAGCCCCACAGACGTGGGGGCTGCAGGCTTTCCTGGCGCCTTCAGCCTCAAAACCACCCTTTCCCACTTGGCGCCGGTCCAGGCACAAAAATGGCAATATGTCTGGAGATGGGTCCCCCACCCAAAGAGCCAGCAGGGAAAACTATGCCTTGTTCTAAAGCTCTTTGGGAACCGCTTGCGGAGCCCCACACACCTGGGGGCTGCAGGCTTTCCTGCTGCCTTCAGCCTCAAAACCACCCTTTCCCACTTGGCGCCGGTCCAGGCACAAAAATGGCCATATGTCTGGAGATTGGTCCCACGCCCAAAGAGCCAGCAGGGAAAACTATGCCTTCTTCTTAAGGTCTTTGGGAACCGCTTGCGTAGCCCCACAGACCTGGGGGGCTGCAGGCTTTCCTGCTGCCTTCAGCCTCAAAACCACCCTTTCCCACTTAGCGCCGGTCCAGGCACAAAAATGGCCATATGTCTGGAGATTGGTCCCACGACCAAAGAGCCAGGAGGGAAAACTATGCCTTGTTCTAAAGCTCTTTGGCAACCGCTTGCGTAGCCCCACACACCTGGGGGCTGCAGGCTTTCCTGCTGCCTTCAGCCTCAAAACTTTCTTTCCCACTTGGCGCCGCGCCAGGCACAAAAATTGCCATATGTCTGGAGATGGGTCCCACGCCGAAAGAGCCAGCAGGGAAAACTATGCCTTGTTCTAAAGCTCTTTGGGAACCGCTTGCGTAGCCCCACACACCTGTGGGCTGCAGGCTTTCCTGCTGCCTTCAGCCTCAAAACCACCCTTTCCCACTTGACTCCGCGCAAGGCACAGAAATGGCCATATGTCTGGAGACTGGTCCCACACCCAAAGAGCCAGCAGGGAAAACTATGCCTTGTTCTAAAGCTCTTTGGGAACCGCTTGCGGAGCCCCACACACCTGGGGGCTGCAGGCTTTCCTGCTGCCTTCAGCCTCAAAACCACCCTTTCCCACTTGGCGCCGCGCCAGGCACAAAAATGGCCATATGTCTGGAGATTGGTCCCACGACCAAAGAGCCAGGAGGGAAAACTATGCCTTGTTCTAAAGCTCTTTGGGAACCGCTTGCGTAGCCCCACAGACCTGGAGGGCTGCAGGCTTTCCTGCTGCCTTCAGCCTCAAAACTTTCTTTCCCACTTGGCGCCGCGCCAGGCACAAAAATTGCCATATGTCTGGAGATGGGTCCCACGCCCAAAGAGCCAGCAGGGAAAACTATGCCTTGTTCTAAAGCTCTTTGGGAACCGCTTGCGTAGCCCCACACACCTGGGGGCTGCAGGCTTTCCTGCTGCCTTCAGCCTCAAAACCACCCTTTCCCACTTGGCGCCGCGCCAGGCACAGAAATGGCAATATGTCTGGAGATGGGTCGCCCACCCAAAGAGCCAGCAGGGAAAACTTTGCCTTGTTCTAAAGCTCTTTGGGAACCGCTTGCGTAGCCCCACACACCTGGGGGCTGCAGGCTTTCCTGCTGCCTTCAGCCTCAAAACCACCCTTTCCCACTTGGCGTCGCGCCAGGCACAGAAATGGCAATATGTCTGGAGATTGGTCCCACGACCAAAGAGCCAGGAGGGAAAACTATGCCTTGTTCTAAAGCTCTTTGGAAACCGCTTGCGTAGCCCCACACACCTGGGGGCTGCAGGCTTTCCTGCTGCCTTCAGCCTCAAAACCACCCTTTCCCACTTGGCGCCGGTCCAGGCACAAAAATGGCCATATCTCTGGAGATGGGTCCCCCACCCAAAGAGCCAGCAGGGAAAACTATGCCTTGTTCTAAAGCTCTTTGGGAACCACTTGCGTAGCCCCACACACCTGGGGGCTGCAGGCTTTCCTGCTGCCTTCAGCCTCAAAATCACCCTTTCCCACTTGGCGCCGCGCCAGGCACAGAAATGGCAATATGTCTGGAGATGGGTCCCCCACCAAAAGAGCCAGGAGGGAAAACTATGCCTTTTTCTAAAGCTCTTTGGGAACCGCTTGCGTAGCCCCAGAGAACTGTGGGCTGCAGGCTTTCCTGCTGCCTTCAGCCTCAAAACCACCCTTTCCCACTTGGCGCCGCGCAAGGCACAGAAATGGCCATATGTCTGGAGACTGGTCCCATGCCCAAAGAGCCAGCAGGGAAAACTATGCCTTGTTCTAAAGCTCTTTGGGAGCCGCTTGCGTAGCGCCACACACCTGGGAGGCTGCAGGCTTTCCTGCTACCTTCAGCCTCAAAACCACCCTTTCCCACTTGGCGCCGGTCCAGGCACAGAAATGGCAATATGTCTGGAGATGGGTCCCCCACCCAAAGAGCCAGGAGGGAAAACTATGCCTTGTTCTAAAGCTCTTTGGGAACCACTTGCGTAGCCCCACACACCTGGGGGCTGCAGGCTTTCCTGCTGCCTTCAGCCTCAAAACCACCCTTTCCCACTTGGCGTCGCGCCAGGCACAGAAATGGCAATATGTCTGGAGATTGGTCCCACGACCAAAGAGCCAGGAGGGAAAAGTATGCCTTGTTCGAAAGCTCTTTGGAAACCGCTTGCGTAGCCCCACACACCTGGGGGCTGCAGGCTTTCCTGCTGCCTTCAGCCTCAAAACCACCCTTTCCCACTTGGCGCCGGTCCAGGCACAAAAATGGCCATATCTCTGGAGATGGGTCCCCCACCCAAAGAGCCAGCAGGGAAAACTATGCCTTTTTCTAAAGCTCTTTGGGAACCGCTTGCGTAGCCCCACAGACCTGGGGGCTGCAGGCTTTCCTGCTGCCTTCAGCCTCAAAACCACCCTTTCCCACTTGGCGCCGCGCAAGGCACAGAAATGGCCATATGTCTGGAGACTGGTCCCATGCCCAAAGAGCCAGCAGGGAAAACTATGCCTTGTTCTAAAGCTCTTTGGGAGCCGCTTGCGTAGCCCCACACACCTGGGGGGCTGCAGGCTTTCCTGCTACCTTCAGCCTCAAAACCACCCTTTCCCACTTGGCGCCGGTCCAGGCACAGAAATGGCAATATGTCTGGAGATGGGTCCCCCACCCAAAGAGCCAGGAGGGAAAACTATGCCTTGTTCTAAAGCTCTTTGGGAGCCGCTTGCGTAGCCCCACACACCTGGGGGCTGCAGGCTTTCCTGCTGCCTTCAGCCTCAAAACCACCCTTTCCCACTTGGCGCCGCGCAAGGCACAGAAATGGCCATATGTCTGGAGATTGGTCCCATGCCCAAAGAGCCAGCAGGGAAAACTATGCCTTGTTCTAAAGCTCTTTGGGAACCGCTTGCGTAGCCCCACAGACTTGGGGGCTGCAGGCTTTCCTGCTGCCTTCAGCCTCAAAACCACCCTTTCCCACTTGGCGCCGGTCCAGGCACAAAAATGGCCATATGTCTGGAGATGGGTCCCCCACCCAAAGAGCCAGCAGGGAAAACTATGCCTTGTTCTAAAGCTCTTTGGGAACCGCTTGCGTAGCCCCACAGACCTGGGGGCTGCAGGCTTTCCTGCTGCCTTCAGCCTCAAAACCACCCTTTCCCACTTGGCGCCGCGCCAGGCACAAAAATGGCCATATGTCTGGAGATTGGTCCCCCACCCAAAGAGCCAGCATGGTAAACTATGCCTTGTTCTAAACCTCTTTGGGAACCGCTTGCGTAGCCCCACACACCTGGGGGGCTGCAGGCTTTCCTGCTGCCTTCAGCCTCAAAACCACCGTTTCCCACTTAGCGCCTCACCAGGCACAGAAATTGCCATATGTCTGGAGATTGGTCCCACGACCAAAGAGCCAGCAGGGAAAACTATGCCTTGTTCTAAAGCTCTTTGGAAACCGCTTGCGTAGCCCCACACACCTGGGGGCTGCAGGCTTTCCTGCTGCCTTCAGCCTCAAAACCACCCTTTCCCACTTGGCGCTGGTAAAGTCACAAAAATGGCCATATGTCTGGAGATGGGTCCCCCACCCAAAGAGCCAGCAGGGAAAACTATGCCTTGTTCTAAAGGTCTTTGGGAACCGCTTGCGTAGCCCCACAGACCTTGGGGGCTGCAGGCTTTCCTGCTGCCTTCAGCCTCAAAACCACCGTTTCCCACTTAGCGCCTCGCCAGGCACAAAAATGGCCATATGTCTGGAGACTGGTCCCACGACCAAAGAGCCAGCAGGGAAAACTATGCCTTGTTCTAAAGCTCTTTGGGAACCGCTTGCGTAGCCCCACAGACCTGGGGGCTGCAGGCTTTCCTGCTGCCTTCAGCCTCAAAACCACCCTTTCCCACTTGGCGCCGCGCCAGGCACAGAAATGGCCATATGTCTGGAGATTGGTCCCATGCCCAAAGAGCCAGCAGGGAAAACTATGCCTTGTTCTAAAGCTCTTTGGGAACCGCTTGCGTAGCCCCACACACCTGGGGGCTGCAGGCTTTCCTGCTGCCTTCAGCCTCAAAAACACCCTTTCCCACTTGGCGCCGCGCCAGGTCAAAGCAATGGCAATATGTCTGGAGATGGGTCCCCCACCCAAAGAGCCAGCAGGGAAAACTATGCCTTGTTGTAAAGCTCTTTGGGAACTGCTTGCGTAGCCCCACACACCTGGGGGCTGCAGGCTTTCCTGCTGCCTTCAGCCTCAAAACCACCCTTTCCCACTTGGCGCCGCGCCAGGCACAGAAATGGCAATATGTCTGGAGATGGGTCCCACGCCCAAAGAGCCAGCAGGGAAAACTATGCCTTGTTCTAAAGCTCTTTGGGAACCGCTTGCGTAGCCCCACAGACCTGGGGGCTGCAGGCTTTCCTGCTGCCTTCAGCCACAAAACCACCCTTTCCCACTTGGCGCCGCGCCAGGCACAAAAATGGCCATATGTCTGGAGATTGGTCCCCCACCCAAAGAGCCAGCAGGGTAAACTATGCCTTGTTCTAAAGCTCTTTGGGAACCGCTTGCGTAGCCCCACACAGCTGGGGGGCTGCAGGCTTTCCTGCTGCCTTCAGCCTCAAAACCACCCTTTCCCACTTGGCGCCGCGCCAGGCACAAAAATTGCCATATGTCTGGAGATTGGTCCCACGCCCAAAGAGCCAGCAGGGAAAACTATGCCTTGTTCTAAAGCTCTTTGGGAACCGCTTGCGTAGCCCCACACACGTGGGGGCTGCAGGCTTTCCTGCTGCCTTCAGCCTCAAAACCACCCTTTCCCACTTGGCGCCGCGCCAGGAACAAAAATGGCCATATGTCTGGAGATTGGTCCCACGCCCAAAGAGCCAGCAGGGAAAATTATGCCTTGTTCTAAAGCTCTTTGGGAACCGCTTGCGTAGCCCCACAGACCTGGGGGCTGCAGGATTTCATGCTGCCTTCAGCCTCAAAACCACCCTTTCCCACTTGGCGCCGCGCCAGGCACAAAAATGGCCATATGTCTGGAGATGGGTCCCCCACCCAAAGAGCCAGCAGGGAAAACTATGCCTTGTTCTAAAGCTCTTTGGGAACCGCTTGCGTAGCCCCACACACCTGGGGGCTGCAGGCTTTCCTGGCGCCTTCAGCCTCAAAACCACCCTTTCCCACTTGGCGCCGCGCCAGGCACAAAAATGGCCATATGTCTGGAGATTGGTCCCACGCCCAAAGAGCCAGCAGGGAAAACTATGCCTTGTTCTAAAGCTCTTTGGGAACCGCTTGCGTAGCCCCACACACCTGGGGGCTGCAGGCTTTCCTGCTGCCTTCAGCCTCAAAACCACCCTTTCCCACTTGGCGCCGCGCCAGGCACAAAAATGGCCATATGTCTGGAGATTGGTCCCACGCCCAAAGAGCCAGCAGGGAAAACTATGCCTTGTTCTAAAGCTCTTTGGGAACCGCTTGCGTAGCCCCACACTCCTGCGGGCTGCAGGCTTTCCTGCTGCCTTCAGCCTCAAAACCACCCTTTCCCACTTGGCGCCGCGCCAGGCACAAAAATGACCATATGTCTGGAGACTGGTCCCACGCCCAAAGAGCCAGCAGGGAAAACTATGCCTTGTTCTAAAGCTCTTTGGGAACCACTTGCGTAGCCCCACAGACCTGGGGGCTGCAGGCTTTCCTGCTGCCTTCAGCCTTAAAACCACCCTTTCCCACTTGGCGCCGGTCCAGGCACAAAAATGCCCATATGTCTGGAGATTGGTCCCACGCCCAAAGAGCCAGCAGGGAAAACTATGCCTTGTTCTAAAGCTCTTTGGGAACCGCTTGTGTAGCCCCACACACCTGGGGGCTGCAGGCTTTCCTGCTGCCTTCAGCCTCAAAACCACCCTTTCCCACTTGGCGCCGGTCCAGGCACAAAAATGGCCATATGTCTGTAGATTGGTCCCACGCCCAAAGAGCGAGCAGGGAAAACTATGCCTTGTTCTAAAGCTCTTTGGGAACCGCTTGCGTAGCCCCACACACCTGGGGGCTGCAGGCTTTCCTGCTGCCTTCAGCCTCAAAACCACCCTTTCCCACTTGGCGCCGCGCCAGGCACAAAAATGGCCATATGTCTGGAGATTGGTCCCACGCCCAAAGAGCCAGCAGGGAAAACTATGCCTTGTTCTAAAGCTCTTTGGGAACCGCTTGCATAGCCCCTCGGACCTGGGGGCTGCAGGCTTTTCTGGCGCCTTCAGCCTCAAAACCACCCTTTCCCACTTGGCGCCGTGCCAGGCACAAATATGGCCATATGTCTGGAGATGGGTCCCAAGCCCAAAGAGCCCGCAGGGAAAACTATGCCTTGTTCTAAAGCTCTTTGGGAACCGCTTGCGTAGCCCCACACACCTGCGGGCTGCAGGCTTTCCTGCTGCCTTCAGCCTCAAAACCACCCTTTCCCACTTGGCGCCGCGCCAGGCACGGAAATGGCAATATGTCTGATATGGGTCCCCCAACCAAAGAGCCAGCAGGGAAAACTATGCCTTGTTCTAAAGCTCTTTGGGAACCACTTGCGTAGCCCCACACACCTGGGGGCTGCAGGCTTTCCTGCTGCCTTCAGCCTGAAAACCACCCTTTCCCACTTTGTGCCGCGCCAGGCACAAAAATGGCCATATGTCTGGAGATTGGTCCCATGCCCAAAGAGCCAGGAGGGAACACTATGCCTTGTTCTAAAGCTCTTTGGGAACCACTTGCGTAGCCCCACAGACCTGGGGGCTGCAGGCTTTCCTGCTGCCTTCAGCCTTAAAACCACCCTTTCCCACTTGGCGCTGCGCCAGGCACAAAAATGGCCATATGTCTGGAGATTGGTCCCACGCCCAAAGAGCCAGGAGGGAAAACTATGCCTTGTTCTAAAGCTCTTTGGGAACCGCTTGCGTAGCCCCACACACCTGGGGGCTGCAGGCTTTCCTGCTGCCTTCAGCCTTAAAACCACCCTTTCCCACTTGGCGCCGCGCCAGGCACAGAAATGGCAATATGTCTGGAGATGGGTCCCCCACCCAAAGAGCCAGCAGGGAAAACTTTGCCTTGTTCTAAAGCTCTTTGGGAACCGCTTGCGTAGCCCCACACACCTGGGGGCTGCAGGCTTTCCTGCTGCCTTCAGCCTCAAAACCACCCTTTCCCACTTGGCGTCGCGCCAGGCACAGAAATGGCCATATGTCTGGAGATTGGTCCCACGCCCAAAGAGCCAGCAGGGAAAACTATGCCTTGTTCTAAAGCTCTTTGGGAACCGCTTGCGTAGCCCCACACACCTGGGGGCTGCAGGCTTTCCTGCTGCCTTCAGCCTTAAAACCACCCTTTCCCACTTGGCGCTGCGCCAGGCACAAAAATGGCCATATGTCTGGAGATGGGTCCCACGCCCAAAGAGCCCGCAGGGAAAACTATGCCTTGTTCTAAAGCTCTTTGGGAACCGCTTGCGTAGCCCCACAGACCTGGGGGCTGCAGGCTTTCCTGCTGCCTTCAGCCTCAAAACCACCCTTTCCCACTTGGCGCCGGTCCAGGCACAAAAATGCCCATATGTCTGGAGATTGGTCCCACGCCCAAAGAGCCAGCAGGGAAAACTATGCCTTGTTCTAAAGCTCTTTGGGAACCGCTTGTGTAGCCCCACACACCTGGGGGCTGCAGGCTTTCCTGCTGCCTTCAGACTCAAAACCACCCTTTCCCACTTGGCGCCGCGCCAGGCACAAAAATGGCCATATGTCTGGAGATTGGTCCCACGCCCAAAGAGCCCGCAGGGAAAACTATGCCTTGTTCTAAAGCTCTTTGGGAACCGCTTGCGTAGCCCCACACACCTGGGGGCTGCAGGCTTTCCTGCTGCCTTCAGCCTCAAAACCACCCTTTCCCACTTGGCGCTGGTAAAGTCACAAAAATGGCCATATGTCTGGAGATGGGTCCCCCACCCAAAGAGCCAGCAGGGAAAACTATGCCTTGTTCTAAAGGTCTTTGGGAACCGCTTGCGTAGCCCCACAGACCTTGGGGGCTGCAGGCTTTCCTGCTGCCTTCAGCCTCAAAACCACCGTTTCCCACTTAGCGCCTCGCCAGGCACAAAAATGGCCATATGTCTGGAGACTGGTCCCACGACCAAAGAGCCAGCAGGGAAAACTATGCCTTGTTCTAAAGCTCTTTGGGAACCGCTTGCGTAGCCCCACAGACCTGGGGGCTGCAGGCTTTCCTGCTGCCTTCAGCCTCAAAACCACCCTTTCCCACTTGGCGCCGCGCCAGGCACAGAAATGGCCATATGTCTGGAGATTGGTCCCATGCCCAAAGAGCCAGCAGGGAAAACTATGCCTTGTTCTAAAGCTCTTTGGGAACCGCTTGCGTAGCCCCACACACCTGGGGGCTGCAGGCTTTCCTGCTGCCTTCAGCCTCAAAACCACCCTTTCCCACTTGGCGCCGCGTCAGGCACAGAAATGGCAATATGTCTGGAGATGGGTCCCACGCCCAAAGAGCCAGCAGGGAAAACTATGCCTTGTTCTAAAGCTCTTTGGGAACCGCTTGCGTAGCCCCACAGACCTGGGGGCTGCAGGCTTTCCTGCTGCCTTCAGCCACAAAACCACCCTTTCCCACTTGGCGCCGCGCCAGGCACAAAAATGGCCATATGTCTGGAGATTGGTCCCCCACCCAAAGAGCCAGCAGGGTAAACTATGCCTTGTTCTAAAGCTCTTTGGGAACCGCTTGCGTAGCCCCACACAGCTGGGGGGCTGCAGGCTTTCCTGCTGCCTTCAGCCTCAAAACCACCCTTTCCCACTTGGCGCCGCGCCAGGCACAAAAATTGCCATATGTCTGGAGATTGGTCCCACGCCCAAAGAGCCAGCAGGGAAAACTATGCCTTGTTCTAAAGCTCTTTGGGAACCGCTTGCGTAGCCCCACACACGTGGGGGCTGCAGGCTTTCCTGCTGCCTTCAGCCTCAAAACCACCCTTTCCCACTTGGCGCCGCGCCAGGAACAAAAATGGCCATATGTCTGGAGATTGGTCCCACGCCCAAAGAGCCAGCAGGGAAAATTATGCCTTGTTCTAAAGCTCTTTGGGAACCGCTTGCGTAGCCCCACAGACCTGGGGGCTGCAGGATTTCATGCTGCCTTCAGCCTCAAAACCACCCTTTCCCACTTGGCGCCGCGCCAGGCACAAAAATGGCCATATGTCTGGAGATGGGTCCCCCACCCAAAGAGCCAGCAGGGAAAACTATGCCTTGTTCTAAAGCTCTTTGGGAACCGCTTGCGTAGCCCCACACACCTGGGGGCTGCAGGCTTTCCTGGCGCCTTCAGCCTCAAAACCACCCTTTCCCACTTGGCGCCGCGCCAGGCACAAAAATGGCCATATGTCTGGAGATTGGTCCCACGCCCAAAGAGCCAGCAGGGAAAACTATGCCTTGTTCTAAAGCTCTTTGGGAACCGCTTGCGTAGCCCCACACACCTGGGGGCTGCAGGCTTTCCTGCTGCCTTCAGCCTCAAAACCACCCTTTCCCACTTGGCGCCGCGCCAGGCACAAAAATGGCCATATGTCTGGAGATTGGTCCCACGCCCAAAGAGCCAGCAGGGAAAACTATGCCTTGTTCTAAAGCTCTTTGGGAACCGCTTGCGTAGCCCCACACTCCTGCGGGCTGCAGGCTTTCCTGCTGCCTTCAGCCTCAAAACCACCCTTTCCCACTTGGCGCCGCGCCAGGCACAAAAATGACCATATGTCTGGAGACTGGTCCCACGCCCAAAGAGCCAGCAGGGAAAACTATGCCTTGTTCTAAAGCTCTTTGGGAACCACTTGCGTAGCCCCACAGACCTGGGGGCTGCAGGCTTTCCTGCTGCCTTCAGCCTTAAAACCACCCTTTCCCACTTGGCGCCGGTCCAGGCACAAAAATGCCCATATGTCTGGAGATTGGTCCCACGCCCAAAGAGCCAGCAGGGAAAACTATGCCTTGTTCTAAAGCTCTTTGGGAACCGCTTGTGTAGCCCCACACACCTGGGGGCTGCAGGCTTTCCTGCTGCCTTCAGCCTCAAAACCACCCTTTCCCACTTGGCGCCGGTCCAGGCACAAAAATGGCCATATGTCTGTAGATTGGTCCCACGCCCAAAGAGCGAGCAGGGAAAACTATGCCTTGTTCTAAAGCTCTTTGGGAACCGCTTGCGTAGCCCCACACACCTGGGGGCTGCAGGCTTTCCTGCTGCCTTCAGCCTCAAAACCACCCTTTCCCACTTGGCGCCGCGCCAGGCACAAAAATGGCCATATGTCTGGAGATTGGTCCCACGCCCAAAGAGCCAGCAGGGAAAACTATGCCTTGTTCTAAAGCTCTTTGGGAACCGCTTGCATAGCCCCTCGGACCTGGGGGCTGCAGGCTTTTCTGGCGCCTTCAGCCTCAAAACCACCCTTTCCCACTTGGCGCCGTGCCAGGCACAAATATGGCCATATGTCTGGAGATGGGTCCCAAGCCCAAAGAGCCCGCAGGGAAAACTATGCCTTGTTCTAAAGCTCTTTGGGAACCGCTTGCGTAGCCCCACACACCTGCGGGCTGCAGGCTTTCCTGCTGCCTTCAGCCTCAAAACCACCCTTTCCCACTTGGCGCCGCGCCAGGCACGGAAATGGCAATATGTCTGATATGGGTCCCCCAACCAAAGAGCCAGCAGGGAAAACTATGCCTTGTTCTAAAGCTCTTTGGGAACCGCTTGCGTAGCCCCACACACCTGGGGGCTGCAGGCTTTCCTGCTGCCTTCAGCCTGAAAACCACCCTTTCCCACTTTGTGCCGCGCCAGGCACAAAAATGGCCATATGTCTGGAGATTGGTCCCATGCCCAAAGAGCCAGGAGGGAACACTATGCCTTGTTCTAAAGCTCTTTGGGAACCACTTGCGTAGCCCCACAGACCTGGGGGCTGCAGGCTTTCCTGCTGCCTTCAGCCTTAAAACCACCCTTTCCCACTTGGCGCTGCGCCAGGCACAAAAATGGCCATATGTCTGGAGATTGGTCCCACGCCCAAAGAGCCAGGAGGGAAAACTATGCCTTGTTCTAAAGCTCTTTGGGAACCGCTTGCGTAGCCCCACACACCTGGGGGCTGCAGGCTTTCCTGCTGCCTTCAGCCTTAAAACCACCCTTTCCCACTTGGCGCCGCGCCAGGCACAGAAATGGCAATATGTCTGGAGATGGGTCCCCCACCCAAAGAGCCAGCAGGGAAAACTTTGCCTTGTTCTAAAGCTCTTTGGGAACCGCTTGCGTAGCCCCACACACCTGGGGGCTGCAGGCTTTCCTGCTGCCTTCAGCCTCAAAACCACCCTTTCCCACTTGGCGTCGCGTCAGGCACAGAAATGGCCATATGTCTGGAGATTGGTCCCACGCCCAAAGAGCCAGCAGGGAAAACTATGCCTTGTTCTAAAGCTCTTTGGGAACCGCTTGCGTAGCCCCACACACCTGGGGGCTGCAGGCTTTCCTGCTGCCTTCAGCCTTAAAACCACCCTTTCCTACTTGGCGCTGCGCCAGGCACAAAAATGGCCATATGTCTGGAGATGGGTCCCACGCCCAAAGAGCCCGCAGGGAAAGCTATGCCTTGTTCTAAAGCTCTTTGGGAACCGCTTGCGTAGCCCCACAGACCTGGGGGCTGCAGGCTTTCCTGCTGCCTTCAGCCTCAAAACCACCCTTTCCCACTTGGCGCCGTGCCAGGCACAAAAATGGCCATATGTCTGGAGATTGGTCCCACGCCCAAAGAGCCAGCAGGGAAAACTATGCCTTGTTCTAAAGCTCTTTGGGAACCGCTTGCATAGCCCCTCGGACCTGGGGACTGCAGGCTTTTCTGGCGCCTTCAGCCTCAAAACCACCCTTTCCCACTTGGCGCCGTGCCAGGCACAAATATGGCCATATGTCTGGAGATGGGTCCCAAGCCCAAAGAGCCCGCAGGGAAAACTAGGCCTTGTTCTAAAGCTCTTTGGGAACCGCTTGCGTAGCCCCACGGACCTGGGGGCTGCAGGCTTTCCTGCTGCCTTCAGCCTCAAAACCACCCTTTCCCACTTGGCGCCGCGCCAGGCACGGAAATGGCAATATGTCTGATATGGGTCCCCCAACCAAAGAGCCAGGAGGGAAAACTATGCCTTGTTCTAAAGCTCTTTGGGAACCGCTTGCGTAGCCCCACACACCTGGGGGCTGCAGGCTTTCCTGCTGCCTTCAGCCTCAAAACCACCCTTTCCCACTTTGTGCCGCGCCAGGCACAAAAATGGCCATATGTCTGGAGATTGGTCCCATGCCCAAAGAGCCAGGAGGGAACACTATGCCTTGTTCTAAAGCTCTTTGGGAACCACTTGCTTAGCCCCACAGACCTGGGGGCTGCAGGCTTTCCTGCTGCCTTCAGCCTTAAAACCACCCTTTCCCACATGGCGCTGCGCCAGGCACAAAAATGGCCATATGTCTGGAGATTGGTCCCACGCCCAAAGAGCCCGCAGGGAAAACTATGCCTTGTTCTAAAGCTCTTTGGGAACCGCTTGCGTAGCCCCACAGACCTGGGGGCTGCAGGCTTTCCTGCTGCCTTCAGCCTCAAAACCACCCTTTCCCACTTGGCGCCGCGCCAGGCACAAAAATGGCCATATGTCTGGAGATTGGTCCCACGCCCAAAGAGCCAGCAGGGAAAACTATGCCTTGTTCTAAAGCTCTTTGGGAACCGCTTGCATAGCCCCTCGGACCTGGGGACTGCAGGCTTTTCTGGCGCCTTCAGCCTCAAAACCACCCTTTCCCACTTGGCGCCGTGCCAGGCACAAATATGGCCATATGTCTGGAGATGGGTCCCAAGCCCAAAGAGCCCGCAGGGAAAACTATGCCTTGTTCTAAAGCTCTTTGGGAACCGCTTGTGTAGCCCCACAGACCTGGGGGCTGCAGGCTTTCCTGCTGCCTTCAGCCTCAAAACCACCCTTTCCCACTTGGCGCCGCGCCAGGCACAAAAATTGCCATATGTCTGGAGATTGGTCCCACGCCCAAAGAGCCAGGAGGGAAAACTATGCCTTGTTCTAAAGCTCTTTGGGAACCGCTTGCGTAGCCCCACACACCTGGGGGCTGCAGGCTTTCCTGGCACCTTCAGCCTTAAAACCACCCTTTCCCACTTGGCGCTGCGCCAGGCACAAAAATGGCCATATGTCTGGAGATGGGTCCCACGCCCAAAGAGCCCGCAGGGAAAACTATGCCTTGTTCTAAAGCTCTTTGGGAACCGCTTGCGTAGCCCCACACACCTGGGGGCTGCAGGCTTTCCTGCTGCCTTCAGCCTCAAAACCACCCTTTCCCACTTGGCGCCGCGCCAGGCACAAAAATGGCCATATGTCTGGAGATTGGTCCCACGCCCAAAGAGCCAGCAGGGAAAACTATGCCTTGTTCTAAAGCTCTTTGGGAACCGCTTGCATAGCCCCTCGGACCTGGGGACTGCAGGCTTTTCTGGCGCCTTCAGCCTCAAAACCACCCTTTCCCACTTGGCGCCGTGCCAGGCACAAATATGGCCATATGTCTGGAGATGGGTCCCAAGCCCAAAGAGCCCGCAGGGAAAACTATGCCTTGTTCTAAAGCTCTTTGGGAACCGCTTGCGTAGCCCCACAGACCTGGGGGCTGCAGGCTTTCCTGCTGCCTTCAGCCTCAAAACCACCCTTTCCCACTTGGCGCCGCGCCAGGCACAAAAATTGCCATATGTCTGGAGATTGGTCCCACGCCCAAAGAGCCAGCAGGGAAAACTATGCCTTGTTCTAAAGCTCTTTGGGAACCGCTTGCGTAGCCCCACACACCTGGGGGCTGCAGGCTTTCCTGCTGCCTTCAGCCTCAAAACCACCCTTTCCCACTTGGCGCCGGTCCAGGCACAAAAATGCCCATATGTCTGGAGATTGGTCCCACGCCCAAAGAGCCAGCAGGGAAAACTATGCCTTGTTCTAAAGCTCTTTGGGAACCGCTTGCGTAGCCCCACACACCTGGGGGCTGCAGGCTTTCCTGCTGCCTTCAGACTCAAAACCACCCTTTCCCACTTGGCGCCGTGCCAGGCTCAAAAATGGCCATATGTCTGGAGATTGGTCCCACGCCCAAAGATCCCGCCGGGAAAACTATGCCTTGTTCTAAAGCTCTTTGGGAACCGCTTGCGTAGCCCCACAGACCTGGGGGCTGCAGGCTTTCGTGCTGCCTTCAGCCTCAAAACCACCCTTTCCCACTTGGCGCCGCGCCAGGCACATAAATGGCCATATGTCTGGAGATTGGTCCCACGCCCAAAGAGCCATGAGGGAAAACTATGCCTTGTTCTAAAGCTCTTTGGGAACCGCTTGCATAGCCCCACACACCTGGGGGCTGCAGGCTTTCCTGCTACCTTCAGACTCAAAACCACCATTTCCCACTTGGCGCCGGTCTAGGCACAAAAATGCCCATATGTCTGGAGATTGGTCCCACGCCCAAAGAGCCAGCAGGGAAAACTATGCCTTGTTGTAAAGCTCTTTGGGAACTGCTTGCGTAGCCCCACAGACCTGGGGGCTGCAGGCTTTCCTGCTGCCTTCAGCCTCAAAACCAGTCTTCCAGACGTGGCGCCGCGCCAGGCACAGAAATGGCCATATGTCTGGAGATTGGTCCCACGACCAAAGAGCCCGCAGGGAAAATTATGCCTTGTTCTAAAGCTCTTTGGGAACCACTTGCGTAGCCGCACAGACCTGGGGGTTGCAGGCTTTCCTGCTGCCTTCAGCCTCAAAACCACCCTTCCCACTTGGCGCCGTCCAGGCACAAAAATGGCCATATGTCTGGAGATTGGTCCCATGCCCAAAGAGCCAGCAGGGAAAACTATGCCTTGTTCTAAAGCTCTTTGGGAACCGCTTGCGTAGCCCCACACACCTGGGGGCTGCAGGCTTTCCTGGCGCCTTCAGCCTCAAAACCACCCTTTCCCACTTGGCGCCGCGCCAGGCACAAAAATGGCCATATGTCTGGAGATTGCTCCCAAGCCCAAAGAGCCAGCAGGGAACACTATGCCTTGTTCTAAAACTCTTTGGGAACCGCTTGTGTAGCCCCACACACCTGGGGGCTGCAGGCTTTCCTGCTGCCTTCAGCCTCAAAACCACCCTTCGCACTTGGCGCCGGTCCAGGCACAAAAATGGCCATATGTCTGGAGATTGGTCCCACGCCCAAAGAGCCAGCAGGGAAAACTATGCCTTTTTCTAAAGCTCTTTGGGAACCGCTTGCGTAGCCCCACACACCTGGGGGCTGCAGGCTTTCCTGCTGTCTTCAGCCTCAAAACCACCCTTTCCCACTTGGCGCCGCGCCAGGCACAAAAATGGCCATATGTCTGGAGACTGGTCCCACGCCCAAAGAGCCAGCAGGGAAAACTATGCCTTGTTCTAAAGCTCTTTGGGAACCGCTTGCGTAGCCCTACACACCTGCAGGCTGCAGGCTTTCCTGCTGCCTTCTGCCTCAAAACCACCCTTTCCCACTTGGCGCCGGTCCAGGCACAAAAATGGCCATATGTCTGGAGATTGGTCCCACGCCCAAAGAGCCAGCAGGGAAAACTATGCCTTGTTCTAAAGCTCTTTGGGAACCGCTTGCGTAGCCCCACACACCTGCGGGCTGCAGGCTTCCTGCTGCCTTCAGCCTCAAAACCACCCTTTCCCACTTGGCGTCGTGCCAGGCTCAAAAATGGCCATATGTCTGGAGATTGGTCCCACGCCCAAAGAGCCAGCAGGGAACACTATGCCTTGTTCTAAAGCTCTTTGGGAACCGCTTGCATAGCCCCTCGGACCTGGGGACTGCAGGCTTTCCTGGCGCCTTCAGCCTCAAAACCACCCTTTCCCACTTGGCGCCGTGCCAGGCACAAATATGGCAATATGTCTGGAGATGGGTACCAAGCCCAAAGAGCCCGCAGGGAAAACTATGCCTTGTTCTAAAGCTCTTTGGGAACCGCTTGCGTAGCCCCACACACCTGCGGGCTGCAGGCTTTCCTGCTGCCTTCAGCCTCAAAACCACCCTTTCCCACTTGGCGCCGCGCCAGGCACGGAAATGGCAATATGTCTGATATGGGTCCCCCAACCAAAGAGCCAGCAGGGAAAACTATGCCTTGTTCTAAAGCTCTTTGGGAACCGCTTGCGTAGCCCCACACACCTGGGGGCTGCAGGCTTTCCTGCTGCCTTCAGCCTGAAAACCACCCTTTCCCACTTTGCGCCGCGCCAGGCACAAAAATGGCCATATGTCTGGAGATTGGTCCCATGCCCAAAGAGCCAGGAGGGAACACTATGCCTTGTTCTAAAGCTCTTTGGGAACCACTTGCGTAGCCCCACAGACCTGGGGGCTGCAGGCTTTCCTGCTGCCTTCAGCCTTAAAACCACCCTTTCCCACTTGGCGCTGCGCCAGGCACAAAAATGGCCATATGTCTGGAGATTGGTCCCACGCCCAAAGAGCCAGCAGGGACAACTATGCCTTGTTCTAAAGCTCTTTGGGAACCGCTTGTGTAGCCCCACACACCTGGGGGCTGCAGGCTTTCCTGCTGCCTTCAGCCTCAAAACCACCCTTTCCCACTTGGCGCCGGTCCACGCACAAAAATGCCCATATGTCTGGAGATTGGTCCCACGCCCAAAGAGCCAGCAGGGAAAACTATGCCTTGTTCTAAAGCTCTTTGGGAACCGCTTGCGTAGCCCCACACACCTGGGGGCTGCAGGCTTTCCTGCTGCCTTCAGCCTCAAAACCACCCTTTCCCACTTGGCGCCGCGCCAGGCACAAAAATGGCCATATGTCTGGAGATGGGTCCCACGCCCAAAGAGCCAGCAGGGAAAACTAGGCCTTGTTCTAAAGCTCTTTGGGAACCGCTTGCGTAGCCCCACACTCCTGCGGGCTGCAGGCTTTCCTGCTGCCTTCAGCCTCAAAACTTTCTTTCCCATTTGGCGCCGCGCCAGGCACAAAAATGGCCATATGTCTGGAGACTGGTCCCACGCCCAAAGAGCCAGCAGGGAAAACTATGCCTTGTTCTAAAGCTCTTTGGGAACCGCTTGCGTAGCCCCACACACCTGCGGGCTGCAGGCTTTCCTGCTGCCTTCAGCCTCAAAACCACCCTTTCCCACTTGGCGCCGCGCCAGGCACAGAAATGGCAATATGTCTGGAGATGGGTCCCCCACCCAAAGAGCCAGCAGGGAAAACTATGCCTTGTTCTAAAGCTCTTTGGGAACCGCTTGCGGAGCCCCACAGACCTGGGGGCTGCAGGCTTTCCTGCTGCCTTCAGCCTCAAAAGCACCCTTTCCCACTTGCCGCCGCGCCAGGCACAAAAATGGCCATATGTCTGGAGATTGGTCCCACGCCCAAAGAGCCAGCAGGGAAAACTATGTCTTGTTCTAAAGCTCTTTGGGAACCGCTTGTGTAGCCCCACACACCTGGGGGCTGCAGGCTTTCCTGCTGCCTTCAGCCTCAAAACCACTCTTCCAGACGTGGCGCCGCGCCAGGCACAGAAATGGCCATATGTCTGGAGATGGGTCCCCCACCCAAAGAGCCAGCAGGGAAAACTATGCCTTGTTCTAAAGCTCTTTGGGAACCGCTTGCGTAGCCCCACACACCTGGGGGCTGCAGGCTTTCCTGCTGCCTTCAGCCTCAAAACAACCCTTTCCCACTTGGCGCCACGCCAGGCACAAAAATGGCCATATGTCTGGAGATGGGTCCCATGCCCAAAGAGCCAGCAGGGAAAACTATGCCTTGTTCTAAAGCTCTTTGGGAACCGCTTGCGTAGCCCCACAGACCTGAGGGGCTGCAGGCTTTCCTGCTGCCTTCAGCCTCAAAACTTTCTTTCCCACTTGGCGCCACGCCAGGCAAAAAAATTGCCATATGCTGGAGATTGGTCCCACTCCCAAAGAGCCAGCAGGGAAAACTATGCCTTGTTCTAAAGCTCTTTGGGAACCGCTTGTGTAGCCCCACAGACCTGGGGGCTGCAGGCTTTCCTGCTGCCTTCAGCCTCAAAACCACCCTTTCCCACTTGGCGCCGCGCCAGGCACAGAAATGGCAATATGTCTGGATATGGGTCCCCCACCCAAAGAGACAGCAGGGAAAACTATGCCTTGTTCTAAAGCTCTTTGGGAACCTCTTGCGGAGCCCAACAGACCTGCGGGCTGCAGGCTTTCCTGCTGCCTTCAGCCTCAAAACCACCCTTTCCCACTTGGCGCCGCGCCAGGCACAAAAATGGCCATATGTCTGGAGATTGGTCCCACGCACAAAGAGCCAGGAGGGAAAACTATGCCTTGTTCTAAAGCTCTTTGGGAACCGCTTGCGTAGCCCCACAGACCTGGGGGCTGCAGGCTTTCCTGCTGCCTTCAGCCTCAAAAGCACCCTTTCCCACTTGGCGCCGCGCCAGGCACAGAAATGGCAATATGTCTGGAGATGGGTCCTACGCCCAAAGAGCCATGAGGGAAAACTATGCCTTGTTCTAAAGCTCTTTGGGAACCGCTTGCGTAGCCCCACACACCTCAGGGCTGCAGGCTTTCCTGCTGCCTTCAGCCTAAAAATCACACTTTCCCACTTGGCACCGCGCCAGGCACAAAAATGGCCATATGTCTGGAGATGGATCCCACGACCAAAGAGCCAGCAGGGAAAACTATGCCTTGTTCTAAAGCTCTTTGGGAACGGCTTGCGTAGCCCCACAGACCTGCGGGCTGCAGGCTTTCCTGCTGCCTTCAGCCTCAAAACCACCCTTTCCCACTTGGCGCCGCGCCAGGCACAAAAATGACCATATGTCTGGAGATGGGTCCCACGCCCAAAGAGCCAGCAGGGAAAACTAGGCCTTGTTCTAAAGCTCTTTGGGAACCGCTTGCGTAGCCCCACACTCCTGCGGGCTGCAGGCTTTCCTGCTGCCTTCAGCCTCAAAACCACCCTTTCCCACTTGGCGCCGCGCCAGGCACAAAAATGGCCATATGTCTGGAGACTGGTCCCACGCCCTAAGAGCCAGCAGGGAAAACTATGCCTTGTTCTAAAGCTCTTTGGGAACCGCTTGCGTAGCCCCACACACCTGGGGGCTGCAGGCTTTCCTGCTGCCTTCAGCCTCAAAACCACCCTTTCCCACTTGGCGCCGCGCCAGGCACAGAAATGGCAATATGTCTGGATATGGGTCCCCCACCCAAAGAGACAGCAGGGAAAACTATGCCTTGTTCTAAAGCTCTTTGGGAACCGCTTGTGTAGCCCCACACACCTGCGGGCTGCAGGCTTTCCTGCTGCCTTCAGCCTCAAAACCACTCTTCCAGACGTGGCGCCGCGCCAGGCACAGAAATGGCCATATGTCTGGAGATGGGTCCCCCACCCAAAGAGCCAGCAGGGAAAACTATGCCTTGTTCTAAAGCTCTTTGGGAACCGCTTGCGTAGCCGCACACACCTGGGGGCTGCAGGCTTTCCTGCTGCCTTCAGCCTCAAAACCACCCTTCCCACTTGGCGCCGCGCCAGGCACAAAAATGGCCATATGTCTGGAGATGGGTCCCACGCCCAAAGAGCCATGAGGGAAAACTATGCCTTGTTCTAAAGCTCTTTGGGAACTGCTTGTGTAGCCCCACAGACCTGAGGGGCTGCAGGCTTTCCTGCTGCCTTCAGCCTCAAAACTTTCTTTCCCACTTGGCGCCACGCCAGGCAAAAAAATTGCCATATGCTGGAGATTGGTCCCACTCCCAAAGAGCCAGCAGGAAAAACTATGCCTTGTTCTAAAGCTCTTTGGGAACCGCTTGCGTAGCCCCACAGACCTGGGGGCTGCAGGCTTTCCTGCTGCCTTCAGCCTCAAAACCACCCTTTCCCACTTGGCACCGCGCCAGGCACAAAAATGGCAATATGTCTGGAGATGGGTCCCATGCCCAAAGAGCCAGCAGGGAAAACTATGCCTTGTTCTAAAGCTCTTTGGGAACCGCTTGCGTAGCCCCACACACCTGGGGGCTGCAGGCTTTCCTGCTGCCTTCAGCCTCAAAACCACCCTTTCCCACTTGGCGCCGCGCCAGGCACAAAAATGGCCATATGTCTGGAGATTGGTCCCACGCACAAAGAGCCAGCAGGGAAAACTATGCCTTGTTCTAAAGCTCTTTGGGAACCGCTTGCGTAGCCCCACACACCTGGGGGCTGCAGGCTTTCCTGCTGCCTTCAGCCTCAAAACCACCCTTTCCCACTTGGCGCCGGTCCAGGCACAAAAATGGCCATATGTCTGGAGATGGGTCCCCCACCCAAAGAGCCAGCAGGGAAAACTATGCCTTGTTCTAAAGCTCTTTGGGAACCGCTTGCGTAGCCCCACACACCTGGGGGGCTGCAGGCTTTCCTGCTGCCTTCAGCCTCAAAACTTTCTTTCCCACTTGGCGCCGCGCCAGGCACAAAAATGGCCATATGTCTGGAGATTGGTCCCACGCCCAAAGAGCCAGTAGGGAAAACTATGCCTTGTTCTAAAGCTCTTTGGGAACTGCTTGCGTAGCCCCACACACCTGGGGGCTGCAGGTTTTCCTGCTGCCTTCATCCTCAAAACCACGCTTTCCCACTTGGCGCCGGTCCAGGCACAAAAATGGCCATATGTCTGGAGATGGGTCCCATGCCCAAAGAGCCATGAGAGAAAAATATGCCTTGTGCTAAAGCTCTTTGGGAACCGCTTGCGTAGCCCCACACACCTGGGGGCTGCAGGCTTTCCTGCTGCCTTCAGCCTCAAAAACACCCTTTCACACTTGGCGCCGGTCCAGGCACAAAAATGGCCATATCTCTGGAGATGGGTCCCATGCCCAAAGAGCCAGCAGGGAAAACTATGCCTTGTTCTAAAGCTCTTTGGGAACCGCTTGCGTAGCCCCACACACCTGGGGGCTGCAGGCTTTCCTGCTGCCTTCAGCCTCAAAACCACCCTTTCCCACTTGGCGCCGCGCCAGGCACAGAAATGGCAATATGTCTGGATATGGGTCCCCCACCCAAAGAGCCAGCAGGGAAAACTATGCCTTGTTCTAAAGCTCTTTGGGAACCGCTTGCGTAGCCCCACAGACCTGGGGGGCTGCAGGCTTTCCTGCTGCCTTCAGCCTCAAAACTGCCCTTTCTCTTGGCGTCGCTCCAGGCACAAAAATGGCCATATGTCTGGAGATTGTTCCCACGCCCAAAGAGCCAGCAGGGAAAACTATGCCTTGTTCTAAAGCTCTTTGGGAACCTCTTGCGTAGCCCCACACACCTGGGGGCTGCAGGCTTTCCTGCTGCCTTCAGCCTCAAAACCACCCTTTCCCACTTGGCGCCGCGCCAGGCACAAAAATGGCCATATGTCTGGAGATTGTTCCCACGCCCAAAGAGCCAGCAGGGAAAACTATGCCTTGTTCTAAAGCTCTTTGGGAACCGCTTGCGTAGCCCCACACACCTGCAGGCTGCAGGATTTCCTGCTGCCTTCAGCCTCAAAACCACCCTTTCCCACTTGGCGCCGCGCCAGGCAGAAAAATGGCCATATGTCTGGAGACTGGTCCCACGCCCAAAGAGCCAGCAGGGAAAACTATGCCTTGTTCTAAAGCTCTTTGGGAACCGCTTGCGTAGCCCCACACACCTGCGGGCTGCAGGCTTTCCTGCTGCCTTCAGCCTCAAAACCACCCTCTCCCACATGGCGCCGCGCCAGGCACAGAAATGGCAATATGTCTGGAGATTGGTCCCACGACCAAAGAGCCAGCAGGGAAAACTATGCCTTGTTCTAAAGCTCTTTGGGAACCGCTTGCGTAGCCCCACGGACATGGGGGCTGCAGGCTTTCCTGGCACTTTCAGGCTCAAAAACACCCTTTCCCACTTGGCGTCGCTCGAGGCCCAAAAATGGCCATATGTCTGGAGATTGGTCCCGCGCCCAAAGAGCCAGCAGGGAAAACTATGCATTGATCTAAAGCTCTTTGGGAACCGCTTGCGTAGCCCCACACACCTGGGGGCTGCAGGCTTTCCTGCTGCCTTCAGCCTCAAAACCACCCTTTCCCACTTGGCGTCGCTCCAGGCACATAATGGCCATATGTCTGGAGATTGGTCCCACGCCCAAAGAGCCATGAGGGAAAACTATGCCTTGTTCTAAAGCTCTTTGGGAACCGCTTGCGTAGCCCCACACACCTGCGGGCTGCAGGCTTTCCTGCTGCCTTCAGCCTCAAAACCACCCTTTCCCACTTGGCACGGTGCCAGCCTCCAAGATCTACATATGTCTGGAGACTGGTCCCACGCCCAAAGAGCCAGCAGGGAAAACTATGCCTTGTTCTAAAGCTCTTTGGGAACGGCTTGCGTAGCCCCACACACCTGGGGGCTGCAGGATTTCCTGCTGCCTTCAGCCTCAAAACCACCCTTTCCCACTTGGCGCCGCGCCAGGCACAAAAATTGCCATATGTCTGGAGATTGGTCCCACGCCCTAAGAGCCATGAGGGAAAACTATGCCTTGTTCTAAAGCTCTTTGGGAACCGCTTGCGTAGCCCCACACACCTGCGGGCTGCAGGCTTTCCTGCTGCCTTCAGCCTCAAAACCACCCTTTCCCACTTGGCATGGTGCCAGCCTCCAAAATCTACATATGTCTGGAGACTGGTCCCACGCCCAAAGAGCCAGCAGGGAAAACTAGGCCTTGTTCTAAAGCTCTTTGGGAACCGCTTGCGTAGCCCCACGGACCTGGGGGCTGCAGGCTTTCCTGCTGCCTTCAGCCTCAAAACCACCCTTTCCCACTTGGCACCGCGCCAGGCACAAAAATGGCCATGGGTGGTTTTGAGGCTGAAGGCAGCAGGAAAGCCTGCAGCCCCCAGGTCTGTGGGGCTGCGCAAGCGGTTCCCAAAGAGCTTTACAAAAAGGCATAGTTTTCCCTCCTGGCTCTTTGGGCGTGGGACCCATCTCCAGACATATGGCCATTTTTGTGCCTGGCGCGGCGCCAAGTGGGAAAGTGTGTTTTTTAGGCTGAAGGCAGCAGGAAAGCCTGCAGCCCTGAGATGTGTGGGGCTACGCAAGCGGTTCCCAAAGAGCTTTAGAACAAGGCATAGTTTTCCCTGCTGGCTCTTTGGGCGTGGGACCCATCTCCAGACATATTGCCATTTCTGTGCCTGGCGTGGCGCCAAGTGGGAAAGGGTGGTTTTGAGGCTGAAGGCAGCAGGAAAGTCTGCAGCCCCCAGGTCTGTGGGGCTGCGCAAGCGGTTCCCAAAGAGCTTTATAACAAGGCCTAGTTTTCCCTGCTGGCTCTTTGGGCGTGGGACCAATCTCCAGACATATGTAGATTTTGGAGGCTGGCACCGTGCCAAGTGGGACAGGGTGGTTTTGAGGCTGAAGGCAGCAGGAAAGCCTGCAGCCCGCAGGTGTGTGGGGCTACGCAAGCGGTTCCCAAAGAGCTTTAGAACAAGGCATAGTTTTCCCTGCTGGCTCTTTGGGCGTGGGGCCAATCTCCAGACATATGGCCATTATGTGCCTGGAACGACGCCAAGTGGGAAAGGGTGGTTTTGAGGCTGAAGGCAGCAGGAAAGCCTGCAGCCCCCAGGTGTGAGGAGCTACGCAAGCGGTTCCCAAAGAGCTTTAGAACAAGGCATAGTTTTCCCTGCTGGCTCTTTGGGCGTGGGAACAATCTCCAGACATATGGCCATTTTTGTGCCTGACGCGGCGCCAAGTAGGAAAGGGTGGTTTTGAGGCTGAAGGCGCCAGGAAAGCCTGCAGCCCCCAGGTGTGTGGGGCCACGCAAGCGGTTCCCAAAGAGCTTTAGAACAAGGCATAGTTTTCCCTCATGGCTCTTTGGGCGTGGGACCAATCTCCAAACATATGGCCATTTTTGTGCCTGGCGTGGCGCCAAGTGGGAAAGGGTGGTTTTGAGACTGAAGGCGCCAGGAAAGCCTGCAGCCACCAGGTGTGTAGGGCTACGCAAGCGGTTCCCAAAGAGCTTTAGAACAAGGCATAGTTTTCCCTGCTGGCTCTTTGGGCGTGGGACCAGTCTCCAGACACATGGCCGTTTTTGTGCCTGGCGCGGCGCCAAGTGGGAAAGGGTGTTTTTGAGGCTGAAGGCAGCAGGAATGCCTGCAGCCCCCAGGTGTGTGGGGCTACGCAAGCGGTTCCCAAAGAGCTTTCGAACAAGGCCTAGTTTTCCCTGCTGGCTCTTTGGGCGTGGGACCAGTCTCCAGACATATGTAGATTTTGGAGGCTGGCACCATGCCAAGTGGGAAAGGGTGGTTTTGAGGCTGAAGGCAGCAGGAAAGCCTGCAGCCCCCAGGTGTGTGGGGCTACGCAAGCGGTTCCCAAAGAGCTTTAGAACAAGGCATAGTTTTCCCTCATGGCTCTTAGGGCGTGGGACCAATCTCCAGACATATGGCAATTTTTGTGCCTGGCGCGGCGCCAAGTGGGAAAGGGTGGTTTTGAGGCTGAAGGCAGCAGGAAAGCCTGCAGCCCGCAGGTGTGTGGGGCTACGCAAGCGGTTCCCAAAGAGCTTTAGAACAAGGCATAGTTTTCCCTGCTGGCTCTTTGGGCGTGGGACCAGTCTCCAGACACATGGCCGTTTTTGTGCCTGGCGCGGCGCCAAGTGGGAAAGGGTGGTTTTGAGACTGAAGGCGCCAGGAAAGCCTGCAGCCCGCAGGTGTGTGGGGCTACGCAAGCGGTTCCCAAAGAGCTTTAGAACAAGGCATAGTTTTCCCTGCTGGCTCTTAGGGCGTGGGACCAATCTCCAGACATATGGCCATTTTTGTGCCTGGCGCGGCGCCAAGTGGGAAAGGGTGGTTTTGAGACTGAAGGCGCCAGGAAAGCCTGCAGCCACCAGGTGTGTAGGGCTACGCAAGCGGTTCCCAAAGAGCTTTAGAACAAGGCATAGTTTTCCCTGCTGGCTCTTTGGGCGTGGGACCAGTCTCCAGACACATGGCCGTTTTTGTGCCTGGCGCGGAGCCAAGTGGGGAAGGGTGGTTTTGAGGCTGAAGGCAGCAGGAAGGCCTGCAGCCCCCAGGTGTGTGGGGCTACGCTAGCGGTTCCCAAAGAGCTTTAGAACAAGGCATAGTTTTCCCTGATGGCTCTTTGGGCGTGGGACCAGTCTCCAGACATATGTAGATTTTGGAGGCTTTCACCGTGCCATGTGGGAAAGGGTGGTTTTGAGGCTGAAGGCAGCAGGAAAGCCTGCAGCCCGCAGCTGTGTGGGGCTACGCAAGCGGTTCCCAAAGAGCTTTAGAACAAGGCATAGTTTTCCCTGCTGGCTCTTTGGGCGTGGGACCAGTCTCCAGACATATGGCCATTTTTGTGCCTGGCGCGGCGCCAAGTGGGAAAGGGTGGTTTTGAGGCTGAAGGCAGCAGGAATGCCTGCAGCCCCCAGGTGTGTGGGGCTACGCAATCGGTTCCCAAAGAGCTTTAGAACAAGGCATAGTTTTCCCTGCTGGCTCTTTGGGCGTGGGACCAATCTCCAGACATATGTAGATTTTGGAGGCTGGCACCGTGCCAAGTGGGAAAGGGTGGTTTTGAGGCTGAAGGCAGCAGGAAAGCCTGCAGCCCGCAGGTGTGTGGGGCTCCGCAAGCGGTTCCCAAAGAGCTTTAGAACAAGGCATAGTTTTCCCTGCTGGCTCTTTGGGCGTGGGACCAATCTCCAGACATATGGCCATTATGTGCCTGGAACGACGCCAAGTGGGACAGGGTGGTTTTGAGGCTGAAGGCAGCAGGAAAGCCTGCAGCCCCCAGGTGTGTGGGGCTACGCAAGCGGTTCCCAAAGAGCTTTAGAACAAGGCATAGTTTTCCCTGCTGGCTCTTTGGGCGTGGGAACAATCTCCAGACATATGGCCATTTTTGTGCCTGACGCGGCGCCAAGTAGGAAAGGGTGGTTTTGAGGCTGAAGGCGCCAGGAAAGCCTGCAGCCCCCAGGTGTGTGGGGCCACGCAAGCGGTTCCCAAAGAGCTTTAGAACAAGGCATAGTTTTCCCTGCTGGCTCTTTGGGCGTGGGACCTATCTCCAAACATATGGCCATTTTTGTGCCTGGCGTGGCGCCAAGTGGGAAAGGGTGGTTTTGAGACTGAAGGCGCCAGGAAAGCCTGCAGCCACCAGGTGTGTAGGGCTACGCAAGCGGTTCCCAAAGAGCTTTAGAACAAGGCATAATTTTCCCTGCTGGCTCTTTGGGCGTGGGACCAGTCTCCAGACACATGGCCGTTTTTGTGCCTGGCGCGGAACCAAGTGGGGAAGGGTGGTTTTGAGGCTGAAGGCAGCAGGAAAGCCTGCAGCCCCCAGGTGTGTGGGGCTACGCTAGCAGTTCCCAAAGAGCTTTAGAAAAAGGCATAGTTTTCCCTGCTGGCTCTTTGGGCGTGGGACCAGTCTCCAGACATATGTAGATTTTGGAGGCTTTCACCGTGCCAAGTGGGAAAGGGTGGTTTTGAGGCTGAAGGCAGCAGGAAAGCCTGCAGCCCGCAGCTGTGTGGGGCTACGCAAGCGGTTCCCAAAGAGCTTTAGAACAAGGCATAGTTTTCCCTGCTGGCTCTTTGGGCGTGGGACCAGTCTCCAGATATATGGCCATTTTTGTGCCTGGCGCGGCGCCAAGTGGGAAAGGGTGTTTTTCAGGCTGAAGGCAGCAGGAATGCCTGCAGCCCCCAGGTGTGTGGGGCTACGCAATCGGTTCCCAAAGAGCTTTAGAACAAGGCATAGTTTTCCCTGCTGGCTCTTTGGGCGTGGGACCAATCTCCAGACATATGTAGATTTTGGAGGCTGGCACAGTGCCAAGTGGGAAAGGGTGGTTTTGAGGCTGAAGGCAGCAGGAAAGCCTGCAGCCCGCAGTTGTGTGGGGCTCCGCAAGCGGTTCCCAAAGAGCTTTAGAACAAGGCATAGTTTTCCCTGCTGGCTCTTTGGGCGTGGGACCAATCTCCAGACATATGGCCATTATGTGCCTGGAACGACGCCAAGTGGGAAAGGGTGGTTTTGAGGCTGAAGGCAGCAGGAAAGCCTGCAGCCCCCAGGTGTGTGGAGCTACGCAAGCGGTTCCCAAAGAGCTTTAGAACAAGGCATAGTTTTCCCTGCTGTCTCTTTGGGCGTGGGAACAATCTCCAGACATATGGCCATTTTTGTGCCTGACGCGGCGCCAAGTAGGAAAGGGTGGTTTTGAGGCTGAAGGCGCCAGGAAAGCCTGCAGCCCCCAGGTGTGTGGGGCCACGCAAGCGGTTCCCAAAGAGCTTTAGAACAAGGCATAGTTTTCCCTGCTGGCTCTTTGGGCGTGGGACCAATCTCCAAACATATGGCCATTTTTGTGCCTGGCGTGGCGCCAAGTGGGAAAGGGTGGTTTTGAGACTGAAGGCGCCAGGAAAGCCTGCAGCCACCAGGTGTGTAGGGCTACGCAAGCGGTTCCCAAAGAGCTTTAGAACAAGGCATAGTTTTCCCTGCTGGCTCTTTGGGCGTGGGACCAGTCTCCAGACACATGGCCGTTTTTGTGCCTGGCGCGGAGCCAAGTGGGGAAGGGTGGTTTTGAGGCTGAAGGCAGCAGGAAAGCCTGCAGCCCCCAGGTGTGTGGGGCTACGCTAGCGGTTCCCAAAGAGCTTTAGAAAAAGGCATAGTTTTCCCTGCTGGCTCTTTGGGCGTGGGACCAGTCTCCAGACATATGTAGATTTTGGAGGCTTTCACCGTGCCAAGTGGGAAAGGGTGGTTTTGAGGCTGAAGGCAGCAGGAAAGCCTGCAGCCCGCAGCTGTGTGGGGCTACGCAAGCGGTTCCCAAAGAGCTTTAGAACAAGGCATAGTTTTCCCTGCTGGCTCTTTGGGCGTGGGACCAGTCTCCAGACATATGGCCATTTTTGTGCCTGGCGCGGCGCCAAGTGGGAAAGGGTGTTTTTGAGGCTGAAGGCAGCAGGAATGCCTGCAGCCCCCAGGTGTGTGGGGCTACGCAATCGGTTCCCAAAGAGCTTTAGAACAAGGCATAGTTTTCCCTGCTGGCTCTTTGGGCGTGGGACCAATCTCCAGACATATGTAGATTTTGGAGGCTGGCACCGTGCCAAGTGGGAAAGGGTGGTTTTGAGGCTGAAGGCAGCAGGAAAGCCTGCAGCCCGCAGGTGTGTGGGGCTCCGCAAGCGGTTCCCAAAGAGCTTTAGAACAAGGCATAGTTTTCCCTGCTGGCTCTTTGGGCGTGGGGCCAATCTCCAGACATATGGCCATTATGTGCCTGGAACGACGCCAAGTGGGACAGGGTGGTTTTGAGGCTGAAGGCAGCAGGAAAGCCTGCAGCCCGCAGGTGTGTGGAGCTACGCAAGCGGTTCCCAAAGAGCTTTAGAACAAGGCATAGTTTTCCCTGCTGGCTCTTTGGGCGTGGGAACAATCTCCAGACATATGGCCATTTTTGTGCCTGACGCGGCGCCAAGTGGGAAAGGGTGGTTTTGAGGCTGAAGGCGCCAGGAAAGCCTGCAGCCCCCAGGTGTGTGGGGCCACGCAAGCGGTTCCCAAAGAGCTTTAGAACAAGGCATAGTTTTCCCTGCTGGCTCTTTGGGCGTGGGACCAATCTCCAAACATATGGCCATTTTTGTGCCTGGCGTGGCGCCAAGTGGGAAAGGGTGGTTTTGAGACTGAAGGCGCCAGGAAAGCCTGCAGCCCCCAGGTGTGTAGGGCTACGCAAGCGGTTCCCAAAGAGCTTTAGAACAAGGCATAGTTTTCCCTGCTGGCTCTTTGGGCGTGGGACCAGTCTCCTGACATATGGCCGTTTTTGTGCCTGGCGCGGAGCCAAGTGGGGAAGGGTGGTTTTGAGGCTGAAGGCAGCAGGAAAGCCTGCAGCCCCCAGGTGTGTGGGGATACGCAAGCGGTTCCCAAAGAGCTTTAGAACAAGGCATAGTTTTCCCTGCTGGCTCTTTGGGCGTGGGACCAGTCTCCAGACCTATGTAGATTTTGGAGGCTGGCACCGTGCAAAGTGGGAAAGGGTGGCTTTGAGGCTGAAGGCAGCAGGAAAGCCTGCAGCCCCCAGGTGTGTGGGGCTACGCAAGCGGTTCCCAAAGAGCTTTAGAACAAGGCATAGTTTTCCCTGCTGGCTCTTTGGTCGTGGGACCAATCTCCAGACATATGGCCATATTTGTGCCTGGCGCGGCGCCAAGTGGGAAAGGGTGGTTTTGAGGCTGAAGGCAGCAGGAAAGCCTGCAGCCCCCAGGTGTGTGGGACTACGCAAGCGGTTCCTAAAGAGCTTTAGAACAAGGCATAGTTTTCCCTGCTGGCTCTTTGGGCGTGGGACCAGTCTCCAGACATATGTAGATTTTGGAGGCTGGCACCGTCCCAAGTGGGAAAGGGTGGTTTTGAGGCTGAAGGCAGCAGGAAAGACTGCAGCCCCCAGGTCCGTGGGGCTACGCAAGCGGTTCCCAAAGAGCTTTAGAACAAGGCATAGTTTTCCCTGCTGGCTCTTTGGGCGTGGGAACAATCTCCAGACATATGGCCATTTTTGTGCCTGGCGCGGCGCCAAGTGGGAAAGGGTGTTTTTGAGGCTGAAGGCAGCAGGAAAGCCTGCAGCCCCCAGGTCCGTGGGGCTACGCAATCGGTTCCCAAAGAGATTTAGAACAAGGCATAGTTTTCCCTGCTGGTTCTTTGGGCGTGGGACCAATCTCCAGACATATGTAGATTTTGGAGGCTGGCACCGTGCCAAGTGGGACAGGGTGGTTTTGAGGCTGAAGGCAGCAGGAAAGCCTGCAGCCCCCAGGTGTGTGGAGGTACGCAAGCGGTTCCCAAAGAGCTTTAGAACAAGGCATAGTTTTCCCTGCTGGCTCTTTGGGCGTGGGAACAATCTCCAGACATATGGCCATTTTTGTGCCTGGCGCGGCGCCAGTGGGAAAGGGTGGCTTTGAGGCTGAAGGCAGCAGGAAAGCCTGCAGCCCCCAGGTGTGTGGGGCTACGCAAGCGGTTCCCAAAGAGCTTTAGAACAAGGCATAGTTTTCCCTGCTGGCTCTTTGGTCGTGGGACCAATCTCCAGACATATGGCCATATTTGTGCCTGGCGCGGCGCCAAGTGGGAAAGGGTGGTTTTGAGGCTGAAGGCAGCAGGAAAGCCTGCAGCCCCCAGGTGTGTGGGACTACGCAAGCGGTTCCTAAAGAGCTTTAGAACAAGGCATAGTTTTCCCTGCTGGCTCTTTGGGCGTGGGACCAGTCTCCAGACATATGTAGATTTTGGAGGCTGGCACCGTCCCAAGTGGGAAAGGGTGGTTTTGAGGCTGAAGGCAGCAGGAAAGCCTGCAGCCCCCAGGTCCGTGGGGCTACGCAAGCGGTTCCCAAAGAGCTTTAGAACAAGGCATAGTTTTCCCTGCTGGCTCTTTGGGCGTGGGACCAATCTCCAGACATATGGCCATTTTTGTGCCTGGCGCGGCGCCAAGTGGGAAAGGGTGTTTTTGAGGCTGAAGGCAGCAGGAAAGCCTGCAGCCCCCAGGTCCGTGGGGCTACGCAATCGGTTCCCAAAGAGTTTTAGAACAAGGCATAGTTTTCCCTGCTGGTTCTTTGGGCGTGGGACCAATCTCCAGACATATGTAGATTTTGGAGGCTGGCACCGTGCCAAGTGGGAAAGGGTGGTTTTGAGGCTGAAGGCAGCAGGAAAGCCTGCAGCCCCCAGGTCTGTGGAGCTACGCAAGCGGTTCCCAAAGAGCTTTAGAACAAGGCATAGTTTTCCCTGCTGGCTCTTTGGGCGTGGGAACAATCTCCAGACATATGGCCATTTTTGTGCCTGGCGCGGCGCCAGTGGGAAAGGGTGGTTTTGAGGCTGAAGGCAGCAGGAAAGCCTGCAGCCCCCAGGTGTGTGGGGCTACGCAAGCGGTTCCCAAAGAGCTTTAGAACAAGGCATAGTTTTCCCTGCTGGCTCTTTGGGCGTGGGACCAATCTCCAGACATATGTAGATTTTGGAGGCTGGCACCGTGCCAAGTGGGACAGGGTGGTTTTGAGGCTGAAGGCAGCAGGAAAGCCTGCAGCCCCCAGGTGTGTGGAGCTACGCAAGCGGTTCCCACAGATCTTTAGAACAAGGCATAGTTTTCCCTGCTGGCTCTTTGGGCGTGGGAACAATCTCCAGACATATGGCCATTTTTGTGCCTGGCGCGGCGCCAGTGGGAAAGGGTGGTTTTGAGGCTGAAGGCAGCAGGAAAGCCTGCAGCCCCCAGGTGTGTGGGGCTACGCAAGCGGTTCCCAAAGAGCTTTAGAACAAGGCATAGTTTTCCCTGCTGGCTCTTTGGGCGTGGGACCAATCTCCAGACATATGGCCATTTTTGTGCCTGACGCGGCGCCAAGTGGGAAAGGGTGGTTTTGAGGCTGAAGGAGCCAGGAAAGCCTGCAGCCCCCAGGTGTGTGGGGCCACGCAAGCGGTTCCCAAAGAGCTTTAGAACAAGGCATAGTTTTCCCTGCTGGCTCTTTGGGCGTGGGACCAATCTCCAAACATATGGCCATTTTTGTGCCTGGCGTGGCGCCAAGTGGGAAAGGGTGGTTTTGAGACTGAAGGTGCCAGGAAAGCCTGCAGCCCCCAGGTGTGTAGGGCTACGCAAGCGGTTCCCAAAGAGCTTTAGAACAAGGCATAGTTTTCCCTGCTGGCTCTTTGGGCGTGGGACCAGTCTCCTGACATATGGCCGTTTTTGTGCCTGGCGCGGAGCCAAGAGGGGAAGGGTGGTTTTGAGGCTGAAGGCAGCAGGAAAGCCTGCAGCCCCCAGGTGTGTGGGGCTACGCAAGCGGTTCCCAAAGAGCTTTAGAACAAGGCATAGTTTTCCCTGCTGGCTCTTTGGGCGTGGGACCAGTCTCCAGACCTATGTAGATTTTGGAGGCTGGCACCGTGCAAAGTGGGAAAGGGTGGCTTTGAGGCTGAAGGCAGCAGGAAAGCCTGCAGCCCGCAGGTGTGTGGGGCTACGCAAGCGGTTCCCAAAGAGCTTTAGAACAAGGCATAGTTTTCCCTGCTGGCTCTTTGGGCGTGGGACCAATCTCCAGACATATGGCCATATTTGTGCCTGGCGCGGCGCAAAGTGGGAAAGGGTGGTTTTGAGGCTGAAGGCAGCAGGAAAGCCTGCAGCCCCCAGGTGTGTGGGGCTACGCAAGCGGTTCCCAAAGAGCTTTAGAACAAGGCATAGTTTTCCCTGCTGGCTCTTTGGGCGTGGGACCAATCTCCAGACATATGGCCATTTTTGTGCCTGGACCGGCGCCATGTGGGAAAGGGTGGTTTTGAGGCTGAAGGCAGCAGGAAATCCTGCAGCCGCCAGGTGTGTGGGGCTACGCAAGCGGTTCCCAAAGAGCTTTAGAACAAGGCATAGTTTTCCCTGCTGGCTCTTTGGGCTTGGGACCAGTCTCCAGACATATGTAGATTTTGGAGGCTGGCACCGTGCCAAGTGGGAAAGGGTGGTTTTGAGGCTGAAGGCAGTAGGAAAGCCTGCAGCCCGCAGGTGTGTGGGGCTACGCAAGCGGTTCCCAAAGAGCTTTAGAACAAGGCATAGTTTTCCCTCATGGCTCTTTGGGCGTGGGACCAATCTCCAGACATATGGCCATTATGTGCCTGGAGCGACGCCAAGTGGGAAAGGGTGGTTTTGAGGCTGAAGGCAGCAGGAAAGCCTGCAGCCCCCAGGTGTGTGGGGCTACGCAAGCGGTTCCCAAAGAGCTTTAGATCAATGCATAGTTTTCCCTGCTGGCTCTTTGGGCGCGGGACCAATCTCCAGACATATGGCCATTTTTGGGCCTCGGTTGACGCCAAGTGGGAAAGGGTGTTTTTGAGCCTGAAAGTGCCAGGAAAGCCTGGAGCCCCCATGTCCGTGGGGCTACGCAAGCGGTTCCCAAAGAGCTTTAGAACAAGGCATAGTTTTCCCTGCTGGCTCTTTGGTCGTGGGACCAATCTCCAGACATATGGCCATTTTTGTGCCTGGCGCGGCGCCATGTGGGAGAGGGTGGTTTTGAGGCTGAAGGCAGCAGGAAAGCCTGCAGCCCGCAGGTGTGTGGGGCTACGCAAGCGGTTCCCAAAGAGCTTTAGAACAAGGCATAGTTTTCCCTGCTGGCTCTTTGGGCGTGGGAACAATCTCCAGACATATGGCCATTTTTGTGCCTGGCGCGGCGCCAAGTGGGAAAGGGTGGTTTTGAGGCTGAAGGCAGCAGGAAAGCCTGCAGCCCCCAGGTGTGTGGGGCTACGCAAGCGGTTCCCAAAGAGCTTTAGAACAAGGCATAGTTTTCCCTGCTGGCTCTTTGGGCGTGGGAACAATCTCCAGACATATGGCCATTTTTGTGCCTGGCGCGACGTCAAGAGAGACAGGGCAGTTTTGAGGCTGAAGGCAGCAGGAAAGCCTGCAGCCCCCAGGTGTGTGGGGCTACGCAAGAGGTTCCCAAAGAGCCTTAGAAAAAGGCATAGTTTTCCCTGCTGGCTCTTTGGTCGAGGGACCAATCTCCAGACATATGGCCATTTTTGGGCCTCGAGCGACGCCAAGTGGGAAAGGGTGTTTTTGAGCCTGAAAGTGCCAGGAAAGCCTGCAGCCCCCAGGTGTGTGGGGCTACGCAAGCGGTTCCCAAAGAGCTTTAGAACAAGGCATAGTTTTCCCTGCTGGCTCTTTGGTCGTGGGACCAATCTCCAGACATATGGCCATTTTTGTGCCTTGCGCGGCGCCATGTGGGAAAGGGTGGTTTTGAGGCTGAGGGCAGCAGGAAAGCCTGCAGCCCCCAGGTGTGTGGGGCTACGCAAGCGGTTCCCAAAGAGCTTTAGAACAAGGCATAGTTTTCCCTGCTGGCTCTTTGGGCGTGGGACCAGTCTCCAGACATATGTAGATTTTGGAGGCTGGCACCGTGCCAAGTGGGAAAGGGTGGTTTTGAGGCTGAAGGCAGCAGGAAAGCCTGCAGCCCCCACGTCCGTGGGGCTACGCAAGCGGTTCCCAAAGAGCTTTAGAACAAGGCATAGTTTTCCCTGCTGGCTCTTTGGGCGTGGGACCAATCTCCAGACATATGGCCATTTTTGTGCCTGGCGCGGTGCCAAGTGGGAAAGGGTGGTTTTGAGGCTGAAGGCAGCAGGAAAGCCTGCAGCCCCCAGGTGTGTGGGGCTACGCAAGCGGTTCCCAAAGAGCTTTAGAACAAGGCATAGTTTTCCCTGCTGGCTCTTTGGGCGTGGGACCAGTCTCCAGACATATGTAGATTTTGGAGGCTGGCACCGTGCCAAGTGGGAAAGGGTGGTTTTGAGGCTGAAGGCAGCAGGAAAGCCTGCAGCCCCCAGGTGTGTGGGGCTACGCAAGCGGTTCCCAAAGAGCTTTAGAACAAGGCATAGTTTTCCCTGCTGGCTCTTTGGGCGTGGGACCAATCTCCAGACATATGGCCATTTTTGTGCCTGGACCGGCGCCATGTGGGAAAGGGTGGTTTTGAGGCTGAAGGCAGCAGGAAATCCTGCAGCCGCCAGGTGTGTGGGGCTACGCAAGCGGTTCCCAAAGAGCTTTAGAACAAGGCATAGTTTTCCCTGCTGGCTCTTTGGGCTTGGGACCAGTCTCCAGACATATGTAGATTTTGGAGGCTGGCACCGTGCCAAGTGGGAAAGGGTGGTTTTGAGGCTGAAGGCAGTAGGAAAGCCTGCAGCCCGCAGGTGTGTGGGGCTACGCAAGCGGTTCCCAAAGAGCTTTAGAACAAGGCATAGTTTTCCCTCATGGCTCTTTGGGCGTGGGACCAATCTCCAGACATATGGCCATTATGTGCCTGGAGCGACGCCAAGTGGGAAAGGGTGGTTTTGAGGCTGAAGGCAGCAGGAAAGCCTGCAGCCCCCAGGTGTGTGGGGCTACGCAAGCGGTTCCCAAAGAGCTTTAGATCAATGCATAGTTTTCCCTGCTGGCTCTTTGGGCGCGGGACCAATCTCCAGACATATGGCCATTTTTGGGCCTCGGTTGACGCCAAGTGGGAAAGGGTGTTTTTGAGCCTGAAAGTGCCAGGAAAGCCTGGAGCCCCCATGTCCGTGGGGCTACGCAAGCGGTTCCCAAAGAGCTTTAGAACAAGGCATAGTTTTCCCTGCTGGCTCTTTGGTCGTGGGACCAATCTCCAGACATATGGCCATTTTTGTGCCTGGCGCGGCGCCATGTGGGAGAGGGTGGTTTTGAGGCTGAAGGCAGCAGGAAAGCCTGCAGCCCGCAGGTGTGTGGGGCTACGCAAGCGGTTCCCAAAGAGCTTTAGAACAAGGCATAGTTTTCCCTGCTGGCTCTTTGGGCGTGGGAACAATCTCCAGACATATGGCCATTTTTGTGCCTGGCGCGGCGCCAAGTGGGAAAGGGTGGTTTTGAGGCTGAAGGCAGCAGGAAAGCCTGCAGCCCCCAGGTGTGTGGGGCTACGCAAGCGGTTCCCAAAGAGCTTTAGAACAAGGCATAGTTTTCCCTGCTGGCTCTTTGGGCGTGGGAACAATCTCCAGACATATGGCCATTTTTGTGCCTGGCGCGACGTCAAGAGAGACAGGGCAGTTTTGAGGCTGAAGGCAGCAGGAAAGCCTGCAGCCCCCAGGTGTGTGGGGCTACGCAAGAGGTTCCCAAAGAGCCTTAGAAAAAGGCATAGTTTTCCCTGCTGGCTCTTTGGTCGAGGGACCAATCTCCAGACATATGGCCATTTTTGGGCCTCGAGCGACGCCAAGTGGGAAAGGGTGTTTTTGAGCCTGAAAGTGCCAGGAAAGCCTGCAGCCCCCAGGTGTGTGGGGCTACGCAAGCGGTTCCCAAAGAGCTTTAGAACAAGGCATAGTTTTCCCTGCTGGCTCTTTGGTCGTGGGACCAATCTCCAGACATATGGCCATTTTTGTGCCTTGCGCGGCGCCATGTGGGAAAGGGTGGTTTTGAGGCTGAGGGCAGCAGGAAAGCCTGCAGCCCCCAGGTGTGTGGGGCTACGCAAGCGGTTCCCAAAGAGCTTTAGAACAAGGCATAGTTTTCCCTGCTGGCTCTTTGGGCGTGGGACCAGTCTCCAGACATATGTAGATTTTGGAGGCTGGCACCGTGCCAAGTGGGAAAGGGTGGTTTTGAGGCTGAAGGCAGCAGGAAAGCCTGCAGCCCCCACGTCCGTGGGGCTACGCAAGCGGTTCCCAAAGAGCTTTAGAACAAGGCATAGTTTTCCCTGCTGGCTCTTTGGGCGTGGGACCAATCTCCAGACATATGGCCATTTTTGTGCCTGGCGCGGTGCCAAGTGGGAAAGGGTGGTTTTGAGGCTGAAGGCAGCAGGAAAGCCTGCAGCCCCCAGGTGTGTGGGGCTACGCAAGCGGTTCCCAAAGAGCTTTAGAACAAGGCATAGTTTTCCCTGCTGGCTCTTTGGGCGTGGGACCAGTCTCCAGACATATGTAGATTTTGGAGGCTGGCACCGTGCCAAGTGGGAAAGGGTGGTTTTGAGGCTGAAGGCAGCAGGAAAGCCTGCAGCCCCCAGGTGTGTGGGGCTACGCAAGCGGTTCCCAAAGAGCTTTAGAACAAGGCATAGTTTTCCCTCCTGGCTCTTTGGGTGGGGGACCAATCTCCAGACATATGGCCATTTTTCGGCCTCGAGCGACGCCAAGTGGGAAAGGGTGTTTTTGAGCCTGATAGTGCCAGGAAAGCCTGCAGCCCCCAGGTGTGTGGGGCTACGCAAGCGGTTCCCAAAGAGCTTTAGAACAAGGCATAGTTTTCCCTGCTGGCTCTTTGGTCGTGGGACCAATCTCCAGACATATGGCCATTTTTGTGCCTGGCGCGGCCCCAAGTGGGAAAGGGTGGTTTTGAGGCTGAAGGCAGCAGGAAAGCCTGCAGCCCCAAGGTGTGTGGGGCTACGCAAGCGGTTCCCAAAGAGCTTTAGAACAAGGCATAGTTTTCCCTGCTGGCTCTTTGGGCGTGGGACCAATCTCCAGGCATATGGCCATTTTTGTGCCTGGAGCGACGCCAAGTGGGAAAGGGTGGTTTTGAGGCTGAAGGCGCCAGGAAAGCCTGCAGCCCGCAGGTGTGTGGGGCTACGCAAGCGATTCCCAAAGAGCTTTAGATCAAGGCATAGTTTTCCCTGCTGGCTCTTTGGGTGGGGGACCAATCTCCAGACATATGGCCATTTTTGGGCCTCGAGCGACGCCAAGTGGGAAAGGGTGTTTTTGAGCCTGAAAGTGCCAGGAAAGCCTGCAGCCCCCAGGTGTGTGGGGCTACGCAAGCGGTTCCCAAAGAGCTTTAGAACAAGGCATAGTTTTCCCTGCTGGCTCTTTGGTCGTGGGACCAGTCTCCAGACATATGGCCATTTTTGTGCCTGGCGCGGCGCCAAGTGGGAAAGGGTGGTTTTGAGGCTGAAGGCAGCAGGAAAGCCTGCAGCCCCCAGGTGTGTGGGGCTACGCAAGCGGTTCCCAAAGAGCTTTAGAACAAGGCATAGTTTTCCCTGCTGGCTCTTTGGGCGTGGGACCAGTCTCCAGACATATGTAGATTTTGGAGGCTGGCACCGTGCCAAGTGGGAAAGGGTGGTTTTGAGGCTGAAGGCAGCAGGAAAGCCTGCAGCCCGCAGGTGTGTGGGGCTACGCAAGCGGTTCCCAAAGAGCTTTAGATCAAGGCATAGTTTTCCCTGCTGGCTCTTTGGGTGGGGGACCAATCTCCAGACATATGGCCATTTTTGGGCCTCGAGCGACGCCAAGTGGGAAAGGGTGTTTTTGAGCCTGAAAGTGCCAGGAAAGCCTGCAGCCCCCAGGTGTGTGAGGCTACGCAAGCGGTTCCCAAAGAGCTTTAGAACAAGGCATAGTTTTCCCTGCTGGCTCTTTGGGCATGGGACGAATCTCCAGACATATGGCCATTTTTGTGCCTGGCGCGGCGCCAAGTGGGAAAGGGCAGTTTTGAGGCTGAAGGCAGCAGGAAAGCCTGCAGCCCCCAGGTGTGTGGGGCTACGCAAGCGGTTCCCAAAGAGCTTTAGAACAAGGCATAGTTTTCCCTGCTGGCTGTTTGGGCGTGGGACCAGTCTCCAGACATATGTAGATTTTGGAGGCTGTCACCGTGCCAAGTGGGAAAGGGTGGTTTTGAGGCTGAAGGCAGCAGGAAAGCCTGCAGCCCCCAGGTCCGTGGGGCTACGCAAGCGGTTCCCAAAGAGCTTTAGAACAAGGCATAGTTTTCCCTGCTGGCTCTTTGGGCGTGGGACCAGTCTCCAGACATATGTAGATTTTGGAGGCTGGCACCGTGCCAAGTGGGAAAGGGTGGTTTTGAGGCTGAAGGCAGCAGGAAAGCCTGCAGCCCGCAGGTGTGTGGGGCTACGCAAGCGGTTCCCAAAGAGCTTTAGATCAAGGCATAGTTTTCCCTGCTGGCTCTTTGGGTGGGGGACCAATCTCGAGACATATGGCCATTTTTGGGCCTCGAGCGACGCCAAGTGGGAAAGGGTGTTTTTGAGCCTGAAAGTGCCAGGAAAGCCTGCAGCCCCCAGGTGTGTGGGGCTACGCAAGCGGTTCCCAAAGAGCTTTAGAACAAGGCATAGTTTTCCCTTCTGGCTCTTTGGGTGGGGGACCAATCTCCAGACATATGGCCATTTTTGTGCCTGGCGCGGCGCCATGTGGGAAAGGGTGGTTTTGAGGCTGAAGGCAGCAGGAAAGCCTGCAGCCCCCAGGTGTGTGGGGCTACGCAAGCGGTTCCCAAAGAGCTTTAGAACAAGGCATAGTTTTCCCTGCTGGCTCTTTGGGCGTGGGACCAGTCTCCAGACATATGTAGATTTTGGAGGCTGGCACCGTGCCAAGTGGGAAAGGGTGGTTTTGAGGCTGAAGGCAGCAGGAAAGCCTGCAGCCCGCAGGTGTGTGGGGCTACGCAAGCGGTTCCCAAAGAGCTTTAGATCAAGGCATAGTTTTCCCTGCTGGCTCTTTGGGTGGGGGACCAATCTCCAGACATATGGCCATTTTTGGGCCTCGAGCGACGCCAAGTGGGAAAGGGTGTTTTTGAGCCTGAAAGTGCCAGGAAAGCCTGCAGCCCCCAGGTGTGTGAGGCTACGCAAGCGGTTCCCAAAGAGCTTTAGAACAAGGCATAGTTTTCCCTGCTGGCTCTTTGGGCATGGGACGAATCTCCAGACATATGGCCATTTTTGTGCCTGGCGCGGCGCCAAGTGGTAAAGGGTGATTTTGAGGCTGAAGGCAGCAGGAAAGCCTGCAGCCCCCAGGTGTGTGGGGCTACGCAAGAGGTTCCCAAAGAGCTTTAGAACAAGGCATAGTTTTCCCTGCTGGCTCTTTGGGCGTGGGAACAATCTCCAGACATATGGCCATTTTTGTGCCTGGAGCGACGCCAAGAGAAAGGGCAGTTTTGAGGCTGAAGGCAGCAGGAAAGCCTGCAGCCCCCCAGGTCTGTGGGGCTACGCAAGCGGTTCCCAAAGAGCTTTAGAACAAGGCATAGTTTTCCCTGCTGGCTCTTTGGGCGTGGGACTAATCTCCAGACATATGTAGATTTTGGAGGCTGGCACCGTGCCAAGTGGGAAAGGGTGGTTTTGAGGCTGAAGGCAGTAGGAAAGCCTGCAGCCCCCAGGTGTGTGGGGCTACGCAAGCGGTTCCCAAACAGCTTTAGAACAAGGCATAGTTTTCCCTGCTGGCTCTTTGGGCGTGGGACCAATCTCCAGACATATGTAGATTTTGGAGGCTGGCACCGTGCCAAGTGGGAAAGGGTGGTTTTGAGGCTGAAGGCAGCAGGAAAGCCTGCAGCCCCCAGGTGTGTGGGGCTACGCAAGCGGTTCCCAAAGAGCTTTAGAACAAGGCATAGTTTTCCCTGCTGGCTCTTTGGGCGTGGGACCAGTCTCCAGACATATGGCCATTTTTGTGCCTGGCGCGGCGCCAAGTGGGAAAGGGTGGTTTTGAGGCTGAAGGCAGCAGGAAAGCCTGCAGCCCCCAGGTGTGTGGGGCTACGCAAGCGGTTCCCAAAGAGCTTTAGAACAAGGCATAGTTTTCCCTGCTGGCTCTTTGGGCGTGGGACCAGTCTCCAGACATATGTAGATTTTGGAGGCTGGCACCGTGCCAAGTGGGAAAGGGTGGTTTTGAGGCTGAAGGCAGCAGGAAAGCCTGCAGCCCCCAGGTCCGTGGGGCTACGCAAGCGGTTCCCAAAGAGCTTTAGAACAAGGCATAGTTTTCCCTGCTGGCTCTTTGGGCGTGGGACCAATCTCCAGACATATGGCCATTTTTGTGCCTGGCGCGACGTCAAGAGAGACAGGGCAGTTTTGAGGCTGAAGGCAGCAGGAAAGCCTGCAGCCCCCAGGTGTCTGGGGCTACGCAAGAGGTTCCCAAAGAGCCTTAGAAAAAGGCATAGTTTTCCCTGCTGGCTCTTTGGTCGAGGGACCAATCTCCAGACATATGGCCATTTTTGGGCCTCGAGCGACGCCAAGTGGGAAAGGGTGTTTTTGAGCCTGAAAGTGCCAGGAAAGCCTGCAGCCCCCAGGTTTGTGGGGCTACGCAAGCGGTTCCCAAAGAGCTTTAGAACAAGGCATAGTTTTCCCTGCTGGCTCTTTGGTCGTGGGACCAATCTCCAGACATATGGCCATTTTTGTGCCTTGCGCGGCGCCATGTGGGAAAGGGTGATTTTGAGGCTGAGGGCAGCAGGAAAGCCTGCAGCCCCCAGGTGTGTGGGGCTCCGCAAGCGGTTCCCAAAGAGCTTTAGAACAAGGCATAGTTTTCCCTGCTGGCTCTTTGGGCGTGGGACCAGTCTCCAGACATATGTAGATTTTGGAGGCTGGCACCGTGCCAAGTGGGAAAGGGTGGTTTTGAGGCTGAAGGCAGCAGGAAAGCCTGCAGCCCCCAGGTGTGTGGGGCTACGCAAGCGGTTCACAAAGAGCTTTAGATCAAGGCATAGTTTTCCCTGCTGGCTCTTTGGGTGGGGGACCAATCTCCAGACATATGGCCATTTTTGGGCCTCGAGTGACGCCAAGTGGGAAAGGGTGGTTTTGAGCCTGAAAATGCCAGGAAAGCCTGCAGCCCCCAGGTGTGTGAGGCTACGCAAGCAGTTCCCAAAGAGCTTTAGAACAAGGCATAGTTTTCCCTGCTGGCTCTTTGGGCATGGGACCAATCTCCAGACATATGGCCATTTTTGTGCCTGGCGCGGCGCCAAGTGGGAAAGGGTGGTTTTGAGGCTGAAGGCAGCAGGAAAGCCTGCAGCCCGCAGGTGTGTGGGGCTACGCAAGCGGTTCCCAAAGAGCTTTAGAACAAGGCATAGTTTTCCCTGCTGGCTCTTTGGTCGAGGGACCAATCTCCAGACATATGGCCATTTTTGGGCCTCGAGCGACGCCAAGTGGGAAAGGGTGTTTTTGAGCCTGAAAGTGCCAGGAAAGCCTGCAGCCCCCAGGTTTGTGGGGCTACGCAAGCGGTTCCCAAAGAGCTTTAGAACAAGGCATAGTTTTCCCTGCTGGCTCTTTGGTCGTGGGACCAATCTCCAGACATATGGCCATTTTTGTGCCTGGCGCGGCGCCATGTGGGAAAGGGTGATTTTGAGGCTGAGGGCAGCAGGAAAGCCTGCAGCCCCCAGGTGTGTGGGGCTCCGCAAGCGGTTCCCAAAGAGCTTTAGAACAAGGCATAGTTTTCCCTGCTGGCTCTTTGGGCGTGGGACCAGTCTCCAGACATATGTAGATTTTGGAGGCTGGCACCGTGCCAAGTGGGAAAGGGTGGTTTTGAGGCTGAAGGCAGCAGGAAAGCCTGCAGCCCCCAGGTGTGTGGGGCTACGCAAGCGGTTCACAAAGAGCTTTAGATCAAGGCATAGTTTTCCCTGCTGGCTCTTTGGGTGGGGGACCAATCTCCAGACATATGGCCATTTTTGGGCCTCGAGTGACGCCAAGTGGGAAAGGGTGGTTTTGAGCCTGAAAATGCCAGGAAAGCCTGCAGCCCCCAGGTGTGTGAGGCTACGCAAGCGGTTCCCAAAGAGCTTTAGAACAAGGCATAGTTTTCCCTGCTGGCTCTTTGGGCATGGGACCAATCTCCAGACATATGGCCATTTTTGTGCCTGGCGCGGCCCCAAGTGGGAAAGGGTGGTTTTGAGGCTGAAGGCAGCAGGAAAGCCTGCAGCCCGCAGGAGTGTGGGGCTACGCAAGCGGTTCCCAAAGAGCTTTAGAACAAGGCATAGTTTTCCCTGCTGGCTCTTTGGGCGTGGGACCAATCTCCAGACATATGGCCATTTTTGTGCCATGCGCGGCGCCAAGTGGGAAAAGGGTGGTTTTGAGGCTGAAGGCAGCAGGAAAGCCTGCAGCCCCCAGGTGTGTGAGGCTACGCAAGCGGTTCCCAAAGAGCTTTAGAACAAGGCATAGTTTTCCCTGCTGGCTCTTTGGGCATGGGACCAGTCTCCAGACATATGTAGATTTTGGAGGCTGTCACCGTGCTAAGTGGGAAAGGGTGGTTTTGAGGCTGAAGGCAGCAGGAATCCTGCAGACCCTAGGTCTGTGGGGCTACGCAAGCGGTTCCCAAAGAGCTTTAGAACAAGGCATAGTTTTCCCTCATGGCTCTTTGGGCGTGGGACCAGTCTCCAGACATATGTAGATTTTGGAGGCTGTCACCGTGCCAAGTGGGAAAGGGTGGTTTTGAGGCTGAAGGCAGCAGGAAAGCCTGCAGCCCCCAGGTCCGTGGGGCTACGCAAGCGGTTCCCAAAGAGCTTTAGAACAAGGCATAGTTTTCCCTGCTGGCTCTTTGGGCGTGGGACCAATCTCCAGACATATGGCCATTTTTGTGCCTGGCGCGGCGCCAAGTGGGAAAGGGTGGTTTTGAGGCTGAAGGCAGCAGGAAAGCCTGCAGCCCCCAGGTGTGTGGGGCTACGCAAGCGGTTCCCAAAGAGCTTTAGAACAAGGCATAGTTTTCCATGCTGGCTCTTTGGGCGTGGGACCAGTCTCCAGACATATGTAGATTTTGGAGGCTGGCACCGTCCCAAGTGGGAAAGGGTGGTTTTGAGGCTGAAGGCAGCAGGAAAGCCTGCAGCCCCCACGTCCGTGGGGCTACGCAAGCGGTTCCCAAAGAGCTTTAGAACAAGGCATAGTTTTCCCTGCTGGCTCTTTGGGCGTGGGACCAATCTCCAGACATATGGCCATTTTTGTGCCTGGCGCGGTGCCAAGTGGGAAAGGGTGGTTTTGAGGCTGAAGGCAGCAGGAAAGCCTGCAGCCCCCAGGTGTGTGGGGCTACGCAAGCGGTTCCCAAAGAGCTTTAGAACAAGGCATAGTTTTCCCTGCTGGCTCTTTGGGCGTGGGACCAGTCTCCAGACATATGTAGATTTTGGAGGCTGGCACCGTGCCAAGTGGGAAAGGGTGGTTTTGAGGCTGAAGGCAGCAGGAAAGCCTGCAGCCCGCAGGTGTGTGGGGCTACGCAAGCGGTTCCCAAAGAGCTTTAGATCAAGGCATAGTTTTCCCTGCTGGCTCTTTGGGTGGGGGACCAATCTCCAGACATATGGCCATTTTTGGGCCTCGAGCGACGCCAAGTGGGAAAGGGTGTTTTTGAGTCTGATAGTGCCAGGAAAGCCTGCAGCCCCCAGGTGTGTGGGGCTACGCAAGCGGTTCCCAAAGAGCTTTAGAACAAGGCATAGTTTTCCCTGCTGGCTCTTTGGTCGTGGGACCAATCTCCAGACATATGGCCATTTTTGTGCCTGGCGCGGCCCCAAGTGGGAAAGGGTGGTTTTGAGGCTGAAGGCAGCAGGAAAGCCTGCAGCCCCCAGGTGTGTGGGGCTACGCAAGCGGTTCCCAAAGAGCTTTAGAACAAGGCATAGTTTTCCCTGCTGGCTCTTTGGGCGTGGGACCAATCTCCAGGCATATGGCCATTTTTGTGCCTGGAGCGACGCCAAGTGGGAAAGGGTGGTTTTGAGGCTGAAGGCGCCAGGAAAGCCTGCAGCCCCCAGGTGTGTGGGGCTACGCAAGCGATTCCCAAAGAGCTTTAGATCAAGGCATAGTTTTCCCTGCTGGCTCTTTGGGTGGGGGACCAATCTCCAGACATATGGCCATTTTTGGGCCTCGAGCGACGCCAAGTGGGAAAGGGTGTTTTTGAGCCTGAAAGTGCCAGGAAAGCCTGCAGCCCCCAGGTGTGTGGGGCTACGCAAGCGGTTCCCAAAGAGCTTTAGAACAAGGCATAGTTTTCCCTGCTGGCTCTTTGGTCGTGGGACCAGTCTCCAGACATATGGCCATTTTTGTGCCTGGCGCGGCGCCAAGTGGGAAAGGGTGGTTTTGAGGCTGAAGGCAGCAGGAAAGCCTGCAGCCTGCAGGTGTGTGGGGCTACGCAAGCGGTTCCCAAAGAGCTTTAGAACAAGGCATAGTTTTCCCTGCTGGCTCTTTGGGCGTGGGACCAGTCTCCAGACATATGTAGATTTTGGAGGCTGGCACCGTGCCAAGTGGGAAAGGGCGGTTTTTAGGCTGAAGGCAGCAGGAAAGCCTGCAGCCCGCAGGTGTGTGGGGCTACGCAAGCGGTTCCCAAAGAGCTTTAGATCAAGGCATAGTTTTCCCTGCTGGCTCTTTGGGTGGGGGACCAATCTCCAGACATATGGCCATTTTTGGGCCTCGAGCGACGCCAAGTGGGAAAGGGTGTTTTTGAGCCTGAAAGTGCCAGGAAAGCCTGCAGCCCCCAGGTGTGTGAGGCTACGCAAGCGGTTCCCAAAGAGCTTTAGAACAAGGCATAGTTTTCCCTGCTGGCTCTTTGGGCATGGGACGAATCTCCAGACATATGGCCATTTTTGTGCCTGGCGCGGCGCCAAGTGGGAAAGGGTGGTTTTGAGGCTGAAGGCAGCAGGAAAGCCTGCAGCCCCCAGGTGTGTGGGGCTACGCAAGCGGTTCCCAAAGAGCTTTAGAACAAGGCATAGTTTTCCCTGCTGGCTCTTTGGGCGTGGGACCAGTCTCCAGACATATGTAGATTTTGGAGGCTGTCACCGTGCCAAGTGGGAAAGGGTGGTTTTGAGGCTGAAGGCAGCAGGAAAGCCTGCAGCCCCCAGGTGTGTGGGGCTACGCAAGCGGTTCCCAAAGAGCTTTAGAACAAGGCATAGTTTTCCCTGCTGGCTCTTTGGGCGTGGGACCAATCTCCAGGCATATGGCCATTTTTGTGCCTGGAGCGACGCCAAGTGGGAAAGGGTGGTTTTGAGGCTGAAGGCGCCAGGAAAGCCTGCAGCCCGCAGGTGTGTGGGGCTACGCAAGCGATTCCCAAAGAGCTTTAGATCAAGGCATAGTTTTCCCTGCTGGCTCTTTGGGTGGGGGACCAATCTCCAGACATATGGCCATTTTTGGGCCTCGAGCGACGCCAAGTGGGAAAGGGTGTTTTTGAGCCTGAAAGTGCCAGGAAAGCCTGCAGCCCCCAGGTGTGTGGGGCTACGCAAGCGGTTCCCAAAGAGCTTTAGAACAAGGCATAGTTTTCCCTGCTGGCTCTTTGGGCGTGGGACCAGTCTCCAGACATATGGCCATTTTTGTGCCTGGCGCGGCGCCAAGTGGGAAAGGGTGGTTTTGAGGCTGAAGGCAGCAGGAAAGCCTGCAGCCTGCAGGTGTGTGGGGCTACGCAAGCGGTTCCCAAAGAGCTTTAGAACAAGGCATAGTTTTCCCTGCTGGCTCTTTGGGCGTGGGACCAGTCTCCAGACATATGTAGATTTTGGAGGCTGGCACCGTGCCAAGTGGGAAAGGGCGGTTTTTAGGCTGAAGGCAGCAGGAAAGCCTGCAGCCCGCAGGTGTGTGGGGCTACGCAAGCGGTTCCCAAAGAGCTTTAGATCAAGGCATAGTTTTCCCTGCTGGCTCTTTGGGTGGGGGACCCATCTCCAGACATATGGCCATTTTTGGGCCTCGAGCGACGCCAAGTGGGAAAGGGTGTTTTTGAGCCTGAAAGTGCCAGGAAAGCCTGCAGCCCCCAGGTGTGTGAGGCTACGCAAGCGGTTCCCAAAGAGCTTTAGAACAAGGCATAGTTTTCCCTGCTGGCTCTTTGGGCATGGGACGAATCTCCAGACATATGGCCATTTTTGTGCCTGGCGCGGCGCCAAGTGGGAAAGGGTGGTTTTGAGGCTGAAGGCAGCAGGAAAGCCTGCAGCCCCCAGGTGTGTGGGGCTACGCAAGCGGTTCCCAAAGAGCTTTAGAACAAGGCATAGTTTTCCCTGCTGGCTCTTTGGGCGTGGGACCAGTCTCCAGACATATGTAGATTTTGGAGGCTGTCACCGTGCCAAGTGGGAAAGGGTGGTTTTGAGGCTGAAGGCAGCAGGAAAGCCTGCAGCCCGCAGTTGTGTGGGGCTCCGCAAGCGGTTCCCAAAGAGCTTTAGAACAAGGCATAGTTTTCCCTGCTGGCTCTTTGGGCGTGGGACCAGTCTCCAGACATATGTAGATTTTGGAGGCTGGCACCGTGCCAAGTGGGAAAGGGTGGTTTTGAGGCTGAAGGCAGCAGGAAAGCCTGCAGCCCGCAGGTGTGTGGGGCTACGCAAGCGGTTCCCAAAGAGCTTTAGATCAAGGCATAGTTTTCCCTGCTGGCTCTTTGGGTGGGGGACCAATCTCCAGACATATGGCCATTTTTGGGCCTCGAGCGACGCCAAGTGGGAAAGGGTGTTTTTGAGCCTGAAAGTGCCAGGAAAGCCTGCAGCCCCCAGGTGTGTGGGGCTACGCAAGCGGTTCCCAAAGAGCTTTAGAACAAGGCATAGTTTTCCCTTCTGGCTCTTTGGGCGTGGGACCAATCTCCAGACATATGGCCATTTTTGTGCCTGGCGCGGCGCCATGTGGGAAAGGGTGGTTTTGAGGCTGAAGGCAGCAGGAAAGCCTGCAGCCCCCAGGTGTGTGGGGCTACGCAAGCGGTTCCCAAAGAGCTTTAGAACAAGGCATAGTTTTCCCTGCTGGCTCTTTGGGCGTGGGACCAGTCTCCAGACATATGTAGATTTTGGAGGCTGGCACCGTGCCAAGTGGGAAAGGGCGGTTTTGAGGCTGAAGGCAGCAGGAAAGCCTGCAGCCCGCAGGTGTGTGGGGCTACGCAAGCGGTTCCCAAAGAGCTTTAGATCAAGGCATAGTTTTCCCTGCTGGCTCTTTGGGTGGGGGACCAATCTCCAGACATATGGCCATTTTTGGGCCTCGAGCGACGCCAAGTGGGAAAGGGTGTTTTTGAGCCTGAAAGTGCCAAGAAAGCCTGCAGCCCCCAGGTGTGTGAGGCTACGCAAGCGGTTCCCAAAGAGCTTTAGAACAAGGCATAGTTTTCCCTGCTGGCTCTTTGGGCATGGGACGAATCTCCAGACATATGGCCATTTTTGTGCCTGGCGCGGCGCCAAGTGGGAATTGGTGGTTTTGAGGCTGAAGGCAGCAGGAAAGCCTGCAGCCCGCAGGTGTGTGGGGCTACGCAAGCGGTTCCCAAAGAGCTTTAGAACAAGGCATAGTTTTCCCTGCTGGCTCTTTGGGCGTGGGACCAGTCTCCAGACATATGTAGATTTTGGAGGCTGGCACCGTCCCAAGTGGGAAAGGGTGGTTTTGAGGCTGAAGGCAGCAGGAAAGCCTGCAGCCCCCAGGTCCGTGGGGCTACGCAAGCGGTTCCCAAAGAGCTTTAGAACAAGGCATAGTTTTCCCTGCTGGCTCTTTGGGCGTGGGACCAATCTCCAGACATATGGCCATTTTTGTGCCTGGCGCGGTGCCAAGTGGGAAAGGGTGGTTTTGAGGCTGAAGGCAGCAGGAATGCCTGCAGCCCCCAGGTGTGTGGGGCTACGCAAGCGGTTCCCAAAGAGCTTTAGAACAAGGCATAGTTTTCCCTGCTGGCTCTTTGGGCGTGGGACCAGTCTCCAGACATATTGATATTTTGGAGGCTGGCACCGTGCAAGTGGGAAAGGGTGGTTTTGAGGCTGAAGGCAGCAGGAAAGCCTGCAGCCCGCAGGTGTGTGGGGCTACGCAAGCGGTTCCCAAAGAGCTTTAGATCAAGGCATAGTTTTCCCTGCTGGCTCTTTGGGTGGGGGACCAATCTCCAGACATATGGCCATTTTTCGGCCTCGAGCGACGCCAAGTGGAAAAGGGTGTTTTTGAGCCTGATAGTGCCAGGAAAGCCTGCAGCCCCCAGGTGTGTGGGGCTACGCAAGCGGTTCCCAAAGAGCTTTAGATCAAGGCATAGTTTTCCCTGCTGGCTCTTTGGGTGGGGGACCAATCTCCAGACATATGGCCATTTTTCGGCCTCGAGCGACGCCAAGTGGAAAAGGGTGTTTTTGAGCCTGATAGTGCCAGGAAAGCCTGCAGCCTCCAGGTGTGTGGGGCTACGCAAGCGGTTCCCAAAGAGCTTTAGAGCAAGGCATAGTTTTCCCTGCTGGCTCTTTGGGCGTGGGACCAATCTCCAGACATATGGCCATTTTTGTGCCTGGCGCGGCGCCAAGCGGGAAAGGGTGGTTTTGAGGCTGAAGGCAGCAGGAATCCTGCAGCCCCCAGGTCTGTGGGGCTACGCAAGCGGTTCCCAAAGAGCTTTAGAACAAGGCATAGTTTTCCCTGCTGGCTCTTTGGGCGTGGGACCAGTCTCCAGACATATGTAGATTTTGGAGGCTGGCACCGTGCCAAGTGGGAAAGGGTGGTTTTGAGGCTGAAGGCAGCAGGAAAGCCTGCAGCCCCCAGGTGTGTGGGGCTACGCAAGCGGTTCCCAAAGAGCTTTAGCACAAGGCATAGTTTTCCCTGCTGGCTCTTTGGGCGTGGGACTAATCTCCAGACATATGGCCATTTTTGTGCCTGGCGCGGCGCCAAGTGGGAAAGGGTGGTTTTGAGGCTGAAGGCAGCAGGAAAGCCTGCAGTCCCCAGGTGTGTGGGGCTACGCAAGCGGTTCCCAAAGAGCTTTAGAACAAGGCATAGTTTTCCCTCCTGGCTCTTTGGGCGTGGGACCAGTCTCCAGACATATGTAGATTTTGGAGGCTGGCACCGTGCCAAGTGGGAATTGGTGGTTTTGAGGCTGAAGGCAGCAGGAAAGCCTGCAGCCCCCAGGTCCGTGGGGCTACGCAAGCGGTTCCCAAAGAGCTTTAGAACAAGGCATAGTTTTCCCTGCTGGCTCTTTGGGCGTGGGACCAATCTCCAGACATATGGCCCTTTTTGTGCCTGGCGCGGTGCCAAGTGGGAAAGGGTGGTTTTGAGGCTGAAGGCAGCAGGAAAGCCTGCAGCCCTGAGATGTGTGGGGCTACGCAAGCGGTTCCCAAAGAGCTTTAGAACAAGGCATAATTTTCCCTGCTGGCTCTTTGGGCGTGGGACCAGTCTCCAGACATATGTAGATTTTGGAGGCTGGCACCGTGCCAAGTGGGAAAGGGTGGTTTTGAGGCTGAAGGCAGCAGGAAAGCCTGCAGCCCGCAGGTGTGTGGGGCTACGCAAGCGGTTCCCAAAGAGCTTTAGAACAAGCCATAGTGTTCCCTGCTGGCTCTTTGGGTGGGGGACCAATCTCCAGACATATGGCCATTTTTCGGCCTCGAGCGACGCCAAGTGGGAAAGGGTGTTTTTGAGCCTGATAGTGCCAGGAAAGCCTGCAGCCCCCAGGTGTGTGGGGCTACGCAAGCGGTTCCCAAAGAGCTTTAGAACAAGGCATAGTTTTCCCTGCTGGCTCTTTGGGCGTGGGACCAATCTCCAGACATATGGCCATTTTTGTGCCTGGCGCGGCGCCAAGTGGGAAAGGGTGGTTTTGAGGCTGAAGGCAGCAGGAAAGCCTGCAGCCCCCAGGTCCGTGGGGCTACGCAAGCGGTTCCCAAAGAGCTTTAGAACAAGGCATAGTTTTCCCTGCTGGCTCTTTGGGCGTGGGAACAATCTCCAGACATATGGCCATTTTTGTGCCTGGAGCGACGCCAAGAGAAAGGGCAGTTTGGAGGCTGAAGGCAGCAGGAAAGCCTGCAGCCCCCCAGGTCTGTGGGGCTACGCAAGCGGTTCCCAAAGAGCTTTAGAACAAGGCATAGTTTTCCCTGCTGGCTCTTTGGGCGTGGGACTAATCTCCAGACATATGGCCATTTTTGTGCCTGGAGCGACGCCAAGTGGGAAAAGGGTGGTTTTGAGGCTGAAGGCGCCAGGAAAGCCTGCAGCCCTCAGGTGTGTGGGGCTACGCAAGCGGTTCCCAAAGAGCTTTAGAACAAGGCATAGTTTTCCCTGCTGGCTCTTTGGTCGTGGGACCAGTCTCCAGACATATGGCCATTTTTGTGCCTGGCGCGGCGCCAAGTGGGAAAGGGTGGTTTTGAGGCTGAAGGCAGCAGGAAAGCCTGCAGCCTGCAGGTGTGTGGGGCTACGCAAGCGGTTCCCAAAGAGCTTTAGAACAAGGCATAGTTTTCCCTGCTGGCTCTTTGGGCGTGGGACCAGTCTCCAGACATATGTAGATTTTGGAGGCTGGCACCGTGCCAAGTGGGAAAGGGCGGTTTTTAGGCTGAAGGCAGCAGGAAAGCCTGCAGCCCGCAGGTGTGTGGGGCTACGCAAGCGGTTCCCAAAGAGCTTTAGAACAAGGCATAGTTTTCCCTGCTGGCTCTTTGGGCGTGGGACCAATCTCCAGGCATATGGCCATTTTTGTGCCTGGAGCGACGCCAAGTGGGAAAGGGTGGTTTTGAGGCTGAAGGCGCCAGGAAAGCCTGCAGCCCGCAGGTGTGTGGGGCTACGCAAGCGATTCCCAAAGAGCTTTAGATCAAGGCATAGTTTTCCCTGCTGGCTCTTTGGGTGGGGGACCAATCTCCAGACATATGGCCATTTTTGGGCCTCGAGCGACGCCAAGTGGGAAAGGGTGTTTTTGAGCCTGAAAGTGCCAGGAAAGCCTGCAGCCCCCAGGTGTGTGGGGCTACGCAAGCGGTTCCCAAAGAGCTTTAGAACAAGGCATAGTTTTCCCTGCTGGCTCTTTGGTCGTGGGACCAATCTCCAGGCATATGGCCATTTTTGTGCCTGGAGCGACGCCAAGTGGGAAAGGGTGGTTTTGAGGCTGAAGGCGCCAGGAAAGCCTGCAGCCCGCAGGTGTGTGGGGCTACGCAAGCGATTCCCAAAGAGCTTTAGATCAAGGCATAGTTTTCCCTGCTGGCTCTTTGGGTGGGGGACCAATCTCCAGACATATGGCCATTTTTGGGCCTCGAGCGACGCCAAGTGGGAAAGGGTGTTTTTGAGCCTGAAAGTGCCAGGAAAGCCTGCAGCCCCCAGGTGTGTGGGGCTACGCAAGCGGTTCCCAAAGAGCTTTAGAACAAGGCATAGTTTTCCCTGCTGGCTCTTTGGTCGTGGGACCAGTCTCCAGACATATGGCCATTTTTGTGCCTGGCGCGGCGCCAAGTGGGAAAGGGTGGTTTTGAGGCTGAAGGCAGCAGGAAAGCCTGCAGCCTGCAGGTGTGTGGGGCTACGCAAGCGGTTCCCAAAGAGCTTTAGAACAAGGCATAGTTTTCCCTGCTGGCTCTTTGGGCGTGGGACCAGTCTCCAGACATATGTAGATTTTGGAGGCTGGCACCGTGCCAAGTGGGAAAGGGCGGTTTTTAGGCTGAAGGCAGCAGGAAAGCCTGCAGCCCGCAGGTGTGTGGGGCTACGCAAGCGGTTCCCAAAGAGCTTTAGATCAAGGCATAGTTTTCCCTGCTGGCTCTTTGGGTGGGGGACCAATCTCCAGACATATGGCCATTTTTGGGCCTCGAGCGACGCCAAGTGGGAAAGGGTGTTTTTGAGCCTGAAAGTGCCAGGAAAGCCTGCAGCCCCCAGGTGTGTGAGGCTACGCAAGCGGTTCCCAAAGAGCTTTAGAACAAGGCATAGTTTTCCCTGCTGGCTCTTTGGGCATGGGACGAATCTCCAGACATATGGCCATTTTTGTGCCTGGCGCGGCGCCAAGTGGGAAAGGGTGGTTTTGAGGCTGAAGGCAGCAGGAAAGCCTGCAGCCCCCAGGTGTGTGGGGCTACGCAAGCGGTTCCCAAAGAGCTTTAGAACAAGGCATAGTTTTCCCTGCTGGCTCTTTGGGCGTGGGACCAGTCTCCAGACATATGTAGATTTTGGAGGCTGTCACCGTGCCAAGTGGGAAAGGGTGGTTTTGAGGCTGAAGGCAGCAGGAAAGCCTGCAGCCCCCAGGTCCGTGGGGCTACGCAAGCGGTTCCCAAAGAGCTTTAGAACAAGGCATAGTTTTCCCTGCTGGCTCTTTGGGCGTGGGACCAGTCTCCAGACATATGTAGATTTTGGAGGCTGGCACCGTGCCAAGTGGGAAAGGGTGGTTTTGAGGCTGAAGGCAGCAGGAAAGCCTGCAGCCCGCAGGTGTGTGGGGCTACGCAAGCGGTTCCCAAAGAGCTTTAGATCAAGGCATAGTTTTCCCTGCTGGCTCTTTGGGTGGGGGACCAATCTCCAGACATATGGCCATTTTTGGGCCTCGAGCGACGCCAAGTGGGAAAGGGTGTTTTTGAGCCTGAAAGTGCCAGGAAAGCCTGCAGCCCCCAGGTGTGTGGGGCTACGCAAGCGGTTCCCAAAGAGCTTTAGAACAAGGCATAGTTTTCCCTTCTGGCTCTTTGGGCGTGGGACCAATCTCCAGACATATGGCCATTTTTGTGCCTGGCGCGGCGCCATGTGGGAAAGGGTGGTTTTGAGGCTGAAGGCAGCAGGAAAGCCTGCAGCCCCCAGGTGTGTGGGGCTACGCAAGCGGTTCCCAAAGAGCTTTAGAACAAGGCATAGTTTTCCCTGCTGGCTCTTTGGGCGTGGGACCAGTCTCCAGACATATGTAGATTTTGGAGGCTGGCACCGTGCCAAGTGGGAAAGGGTGGTTTTGAGGCTGAAGGCAGCAGGAAAGCCTGCAGCCCGCAGGTGTGTGGGGCTACGCAAGCGGTTCCCAAAGAGCTTTAGATCAAGGCATAGTTTTCCCTGCTGGCTCTTTGGGTGGGGGACCAATCTCCAGACATATGGCCATTTTTGGGCCTCGAGCGACGCCAAGTGGGAAAGGGTGTTTTTGAGCCTGAAAGTGCCAAGAAAGCCTGCAGCCCCCAGGTGTGTGAGGCTACGCAAGCGGTTCCCAAAGAGCTTTAGAACAAGGCATAGTTTTCCCTGCTGGCTCTTTGGGCATGGGACGAATCTCCAGACATATGGCCATTTTTGTGCCTGGCGCGGCGCCAAGTGGGAATTGGTGGTTTTGAGGCTGAAGGCAGCAGGAAAGCCTGCAGCCCGCAGGTGTGTGGGGCTACGCAAGCGGTTCCCAAAGAGCTTTAGAACAAGGCATAGTTTTCCCTGCTGGCTCTTTGGGCGTGGGACCAGTCTCCAGACATATGTAGATTTTGGAGGCTGGCACCGTCCCAAGTGGGAAAGGGTGGTTTTGAGGCTGAAGGCAGCAGGAAAGCCTGCAGCCCCCAGGTCCGTGGGGCTACGCAAGCGGTTCCCAAAGAGCTTTAGAACAAGGCATAGTTTTCCCTGCTGGCTCTTTGGGCGTGGGACCAATCTCCAGACATATGGCCATTTTTGTGCCTGGCGCGGTGCCAAGTGGGAAAGGGTGGTTTTGAGGCTGAAGGCAGCAGGAATGCCTGCAGCCCCCAGGTGTGTGGGGCTACGCAAGCGGTTCCCAAAGAGCTTTAGAACAAGGCATAGTTTTCCCTGCTGGCTCTTTGGGCGTGGGACCAGTCTCCAGACATATTGATATTTTGGAGGCTGGCACCGTGCAAGTGGGAAAGGGTGGTTTTGAGGCTGAAGGCAGCAGGAAAGCCTGCAGCCCGCAGGTGTGTGGGGCTACGCAAGGGGTTCCCAAAGAGCTTTAGATCAAGGCATAGTTTTCCCTGCTGGCTCTTTGGGTGGGGGACCAATCTCCAGACATATGGCCATTTTTCGGCCTCGAGCGACGCCAAGTGGAAAAGGGTGTTTTTGAGCCTGATAGTGCCAGGAAAGCCTGCAGCCCCCAGGTGTGTGGGGCTACGCAAGCGGTTCCCAAAGAGCTTTAGAACAAGGCATAGTTTTCCCTGCTGGCTCTTTGGGCATGGGACGAATCTCCAGACATATGGCCATTTTTGTGCCTGGCGCGGCGCCAAGTGGGAATTGGTGGTTTTGAGGCTGAAGGCAGCAGGAAAGCCTGCAGCCCGCAGGTGTGTGGGGCTACGCAAGCGGTTCCCAAAGAGCTTTAGAACAAGGCATAGTTTTCCCTGCTGGCTCTTTGGGCGTGGGACCAGGCTCCAGACATATGTAGATTTTGGAGGCTGGCACCGTCCCAAGTGGGAAAGGGTGGTTTTGAGGCTGAAGGCAGCAGGAAAGCCTGCAGCCCCCACGTCCGTGGGGCTACGCAAGCGGTTCCCAAAGAGCTTTAGAAAAAGGCATAGTTTTCCCTGCTGGCTCTTTGGGCGTGGGACCAATCTCCAGACATATGGCCATTTTTGTGCCTGGCGCGGTGCCAAGTGGGAAAGGGTGGTTTTGAGGCTGAAGGCAGCAGGAATGCCTGCAGCCCCCAGGTGTGTGGGGCTACGCAAGCGGTTCCCAAAGAGCTTTAGAACAAGGCATAGTTTTCCCTGCTGGCTCTTTGGGCGTGGGACCAGTCTCCAGACATATTGATATTTTGGAGGCTGGCACCGTGCAAGTGGGAAAGGGTGGTTTTGAGGCTGAAGGCAGCAGGAAAGCCTGCAGCCCGCAGGTGTGTGGGGCTACGCAAGCGGTTCCCAAAGAGCTTTAGATCAAGGCATAGTTTTCCCTGCTGGCTCTTTGGGTGGGGGACCAATCTCCAGACATATGGCCATTTTTCGGCCTCGAGCGACGCCAAGTGGAAAAGGGTGTTTTTGAGCCTGATAGTGCCAGGAAAGCCTGCAGCCCGCAGGTGTGTGGGGCTACGCAAGCGGTTCCCAAAGAGCTTTAGATCAAGGCATAGTTTTCCCTGCTGGCTCTTTGGGTGGGGGACCAATCTCCAGACATATGGCCATTTTTCGGCCTCGAGCGACGCCAAGTGGAAAAGGGTGTTTTTGAGCCTGATAGTGCCAGGAAAGCCTGCAGCCTCCAGGTGTGTGGGGCTACGCAAGCGGTTCCCAAAGAGCTTTAGAACAAGGCATAGTTTTCCCTCATGGCTCTTTGGGCGTGGGACCAATCTCCAGACATATGGCCATTTTTGTGCCTGGCGCGGCGCCAAGCGGGAAAGGGTGGTTTTGAGGCTGAAGGCAGCAGGAATCCTGCAGCCCCCAGGTCTGTGGGGCTACGCAAGCGGTTCCCAAAGAGCTTTAGAACAAGGCATAGTTTTCCCTGCTGGCTCTTTGGGCGTGGGACCAGTCTCCAGACATATGTAGATTTTGGAGGCTGGCACCGTGCCAAGTGGGAAAGGGTGGTTTTGAGGCTGAAGGCAGCAGGAAAGCCTGCAGCCCCCAGGTGTGTGGGGCTACGCAAGCGGTTCCCAAAGAGCTTTAGCACAAGGCATAGTTTTCCCTGCTGGCTCTTTGGGCGTGGGACTAATCTCCAGACATATGGCCATTTTTGTGCCTGGCGCGGCGCCAAGTGGGAAAGGGTGGTTTTGAGGCTGAAGGCAGCAGGAAAGCCTGCAGTCCCCAGGTGTGTGGGGCTACGCAAGCGGTTCCCAAAGAGCTTTAGAACAAGGCATAGTTTTCCCTACTGGCTCTTTGGGCGTGGGACCAGTCTCCAGACATATGTAGATTTTGGAGGCTGGCACCGTGCCAAGTGGGAATTGGTGGTTTTGAGGCTGAAGGCAGCAGGAAAGCCTGCAGCCCCCAGGTCCGTGGGGCTACGCAAGCGGTTCCCAAAGAGCTTTAGAACAAGGCATAGTTTTCCCTGCTGGCTCTTTGGGCGTGGGACCAATCTCCAGACATATGGCCCTTTTTGTGCCTGGCGCGGTGCCAAGTGGGAAAGGGTGGTTTTGAGGCTGAAGGCAGCAGGAAAGCCTGCAGCCCCCAGGTGTGTGGGGCTACGCAAGCGGTTCCCAAAGAGCTTTAGAACAAGGCATAATTTTCCCTGCTGGCTCTTTGGGCGTGGGACCAGTCTCCAGACATATGTAGATTTTGGAGGCTGGCACCGTGCCAAGTGGGAAAGGGTGGTTTTGAGGCTGAAGGCAGCAGGAAAGCCTGCAGCCCGCAGGTGTGTGGGGCTACGCAAGCGGTTCCCAAAGAGCTTTAGAACAAGCCATAGTGTTCCCTGCTGGCTCTTTGGGTGGGGGACCAATCTCCAGACATATGGCCATTTTTCGGCCTCGAGCGACGCCAAGTGGGAAAGGGTGTTTTTGAGCCTGATAGTGCCAGGAAAGCCTGCAGCCCCCAGGTGTGTGGGGCTACGCAAGCGGTTCCCAAAGAGCTTTAGAACAAGGCATAGTTTTCCCTGCTGGCTCTTTGGGCGTGGGACCAATCTCCAGACATATGGCCATTTTTGTGCCTGGCGCGGCGCCAAGTGGGAAAGGGTGGTTTTGAGGCTGAAGGCAGCAGGAAAGCCTGCAGCCCCCAGGTCCGTGGGGCTACGCAAGCGGTTCCCAAAGAGCTTTAGAACAAGGCATAGTTTTCCCTGCTGGCTCTTTGGGCGTGGGAACAATCTCCAGACATATGGCCATTTTTGTGCCTGGAGCGACGCCAAGAGAAAGGGCAGTTTGGAGGCTGAAGGCAGCAGGAAAGCCTGCAGCCCCCCAGGTCTGTGGGGCTACGCAAGCGGTTCCCAAAGAGCTTTAGAACAAGGCATAGTTTTCCCTGGTGGCTCTTTGGGCGTGGGACTAATCTCCAGACATATGGCCATTTTTGTGCCTGGAGCGACGCCAAGTGGGAAAAGGGTGGTTTTGAGGCTGAAGGCGCCAGGAAAGCCTGCAGCCCTCAGGTGTGTGGGGCTACGCAAGCGGTTCCCAAAGAGCTTTAGATCAAGGCATAGTTTTCCCTGCTGGCTCTTTGGGTGGGGGACCAATCTCCAGACATATGGTAATTTCTGGGCCTGGAGCGACGCCAAGTGGGAAAGGGTGTTTTTGAGCGTGAAAGTGCCAGGAAAGCCTGCAGCCCCCCAGGTCCGTGGGGCTACGCAAGCGGTTCCCAATGAGCTTTAGAACAAGGCATAGTTTACCCTGCTGGCTCTTTGGGCGTGGGACCAATCTCCAGACATATGTAGATTTTGCAGGCTGGCACCGTGCCAAGTGGGAAAGGGTGGTTTTGAGGCTGAAGGCAGCAGGAAAGCCTGCACCCCCCAGGTGTGTGGGGCTACGCAAGCGGTTCCCAAAGAGCTTTAGAACAAGGCATAGTTTTCCCTCCTGGCTCTTTGGGTGGGGGACCAATCTCCAGACATATGGCCATATTTGTGCCTGGCGCGGCGCCAAGAGGGAAAGAGTGGTTTTGAGGCTGAAGGTGCCAGGAAAGCCTGCAGCACCCAGGTGTGTAGGGCTACGCAAGCGGTTCCCAAAGAGCTTTAGAACAAGGCATAGTTTTCCCTCATGGCTCTTTGGGCGTGGGACCAGTCTCCAGACATATGTAGATTTTGGAGGCTGGCACCGTGCCAAGTGGGAAAGGGTGGTTTTGAGGCTGAAGGCAGCAGGAAAGCCTGCAGCCCCAAGGTCGGTGGGGCTCCGCAAGCGGTTCCCAAAGAGCTTTAGAACAAGGCATAGTTTTCCCTCATGGCTCTTTGGGCGTGGGACTAATCTCCAGACAAATGTAGATTTTGGAGGGTGGCACCGTGCCAAGTGGGAAAGGGTGGTTTTGAGGCTGAAGGCAGCAGGAAAGCCTGCAGCCCCCAGGTGTGTGGGGCTACGCAAGCGGTTCCCAAAGAGCTTTAGAACAAGGCATAATTTTCCCTGCTGGCTCTTTGGGCGTGGGACCAATCTCCAGACATATGGCCATTTTTGTGCCTGGCGCGGCGCCAAGTGGGAAAGGGTGTTTTTGAGGCTGAAGGCAGCAGGAAAGCCTGCAGCCCCCAGGTGTGTGGGGCTACGCAAGTGGTTCCCAAAGAGCTTTAGAACAAGGCATAGTTTTCCCTGCTGGCTCTTTGGGCGTGGGACCAGTCTCCAGACATATGGCCATATTTGTGCCTGGCGCGGCGCCAAGTGGGAAAGGGTGGTTTTGAGGCTGAAGGTGCCAGGAAAGCCTGCAGCACCCAGGTGTGTAGGGCTACGCAAGCGGTTCCCAAAGAGCTTTAGAACAAGGCATAGTTTTCCCTGCTGGCTCTTTGGGCGTGCGACCAGTCTCCAGACATATGTAGATTTTGGAGGCTGGCACCGTGCCAAGTGGGAAAGGGTGGTTTTGAGGCTGAAGGCAGCAGGAAAGCCTGCAGCCCCAAGGTCGGTGGGGCTCCGCAAGCGGTTCCCAAAGAGCTTTAGAACAAGGCATAGTTTTCCCTGCTGGCTCTTTGGGCTTGGGACCAATCTCCAGACACATGGCCAGTTTTGTGCCTGGCGCGGCGCCAAGTGGGAAAGGGTGGTTTTGAGGCTGAAGGCAGCAGGAAAGCCTGCAGCCCGCAGGTGTGTGGGACTACGCAAGCGGTTCCCAAAGAGCTTTAGAACAAGGCATAGTTTTCCCTGCTGGCTCTTTGGGCGTGGGACCAGTCTCCAGACATATGTAGATTTTGGAGGCTGGCACCGTGCCAAGTGGGAAAGGGTGGTTTTGAGGCTGAAGTCAGCAGGAAAGCCTGCAGCCCCCAGGTCCGTGGGGCTACGCAAGCGGTTCCCAAAGAGCTTTAGAACAAGACATAGTTTTCCCTGCTGGCTCTTTGGGCGTGGGACCCATCTCCAGACATATGGCCATTTTTGTGCCTGGAGCGACGTCAAGAGAGACAGGGCAGTTTTGAGGCTGAAGGCAGCAGGAAAGCCTGCAGCCCCCAGGTGTGTGGGGCTACGCAAGCGGTTCCCAAAGAGCTTTAGAACAAGGCATAGTTTTCCCTGCTGGCTCGTTGGGCGTGGGACCAATCTCCAGACATATGGCCATTTTTGTGCCTGGCGCGGCGCCAAGTGGGAAAGGGTGGTTTTGAGGCTGAAGGCAGCAGGAAAGCCTGCAGCCCCCAGGTCTGTGGGGCTACGCAAGCGGTTCCCAAAGAGCCTTAGAAAAAGGCATAGTTTTCCCTGCTGTCTCTTTGGGCGTGGGACCAATCTCCAGACATATGGCCATTTTTGTGCCTGGCGCGGCGCCAAGTGGGAAAGGGTGGTTTTGAGGCTGAAGGCAGCAGGAAAGCCTGCAGCCCCCAGGTCCATGGGGCTACGCAAGCGGTTCCCAAAGAGCTTTAGAACAAGGCATAGTTTTCCCTGCTGGCTCTTTGGGCGTGGGACCAATCTCCAGACATATGTAGATTTTGGAGGCTGGCACCGTGCCAAGTGGAAAAGGGTGGTTTTGAGGCTGAAGGCAGCAGGAAAGCCTGCAGCCCCCAGGTGTGTTGGACTACGCAAGCGGTTCCCAAAGAGCTTTAGAACAAGGCATAGTTTTCCCTGCTGGCTCTTTGGGCGTGGGACTAATCTCCAGACAAATGTAGATTTTGGAGGCTGGCGCGGCGCCAAGTGGGAAAGGGTGGTTTTGAGGCTGAAGGCAGCAGGAAAGCCTGCAGCCCCCAGGTGTGTGGGGCTACGCAAGCGGTTCCCAAAGAGCTTTAGAAAAAGGCATAGTTTTCCCTGCTGGCTCTTTGGGCGTGGGACCAATCTCCAGACATATGGCCATTTTTGTACCTGGCGCGGCGCCAAGTGGGAAAGGGTGGTTTTGAGGCTGAAGGCAGCAGGAAAGCCTGCAGCCCCCAGGTGTGTGGGGCTACGCAAGCGGTTCCCAAAGAGCTTTAGAACAAGGCATAGTTTTCCCTCCTGGCTCTTTGGGTGGGGGACCAATCTCCAGACATATGGCCATATTTGTGCCTGGCGCGGCGCCAAGTGGGAAAGAGTGGTTTTGAGGCTGAAGGTGCCAGGAAAGCCTGCAGCACCCAGGTGTGTGGGGCTACGCAAGCGGTTCCCAAAGAGCTTTAGAACAAGGCATAGTTTTCCCTGCTGGCTCTTTGGGCGTGGGACCAGTCTCCAGACATATGTCGATTTTGGAGGCTGGCACCGTGCCAAGTGGGAAAGGGTGGTTTTGAGGCTGAAGGCAGCAGGAAAGCCTGCAGCCCCAAGGTCGGTGGGGCTCTGCAAGCGGTTCCCAAAGAGCTTTAGAACAAGGCATAGTTTTCCCTGCTGGCTCTTTGGGCGTGGGACTAATCTCCAGACAAATGTAGATTTTGGAGGCTGGCACCGTGCCAAGTGGGAAAGGGTGGTTTTGAGGCTGAAGGCAGCAGGAAAGCCTGCAGCCCCCAGGTGTGTGGGGCTACGCAAGCGGTTCCCAAAGAGCTTTAGAACAAGGCATAATTTTCCCTGCTGGCTCTTTGGGCGTGGGACCAATCTCCAGACATATGGCCAGTTTTGTGCCTGGCGCGGCGCCAAGTGGGAAAGGGTGGTTTTGAGGCTGAAGGCAGCAGGAAAGCCTGCAGCCCCCAGGTGTGTGGGGCCACGCAAGCGGTTCCCAAAGAGCTTTAGAACAAGGCATAGTTTTCCCTGCTGGCTCTTTGGGCGTGGGACCAATCTCCAGACAGTGAGCTCTTCCTGGCACTTTCACGCTCAAAAACACCCTTTCCCACTTGGCGTCGCTCCAGGCCCAGAAATTACCATATGTCTGGAGATTGGTCCCCCACCCAAAGAGCCAGCAGGGAAAACTATGCCTTGATCTAAAGCTCTTTTGGAACCGCTTGCGTAGCCCCACACACCTGAGGGCTGCAGGCTTTCCTGGCGCCTTCAGCCTCAAAACCACCCTTTTCCCACTTGGCGTCGCTCCAGGCACAAAAATGGCCATATGTCTGGAGATTAGTCCCACGCCCAAAGAGCCAGCAGGGAAAACTATGCCTTGTTCTAAAGCTCTTTGGGAACCGCTTGCGTAGCCCCACAGACCTGGGGGGCTGCAGGCTTTCCTGCTGCCTTCAGCCTCCAAACTGCCCTTTCTCTTGGCGTCGCTCCAGGCACAAAAATGGCCATATGTCTGGAGATTGTTCCCACGCCCAAAGAGCCATGAGGGAAAACTATGCCTTGTTCTAAAGCTCTTTGGGAACCGCTTGCGTAGCCCCACGGACCTGGGGGCTGCAGGCTTTCCTGCTGCCTTCAGCCTCAAAACCACCCTTTCCCACTTGTCGCCGCGCCAGGCACAAAAATGGCCATATGTCTGGAGATTGGTCCCACGCCCAAAGAGCCATGAGGGAAAACTATGCCTTGTTCTAAAGCTCTTTGGGAACCGCTTGCGTAGCCCCACACACCTGGGGGCTGCAGGCTTTCCTGGCACTATCAGGCTCAAAAACACCCTTTCCCACTTGGCGTCACTCGAGGCCGAAAAATGGCCATATGTCTGGAGATTGGTCCCCCACCCAAAGAGCCAGCAGGGAACACTATGGCTTGTTCTAAAGCTCTTTGGGAACCGCTTGCGTAGCCCCACACACCTGCGGGCTGCAGGCTTTCCTGCTGCCTTCAGCCTCAAAACCACCCTTTCCCACTTGGCACGGTGCCAGACTCCAAAATCTACATATGTCTGGAGACTGGTCCCAAGCCCAAAGAGCCAGCAGGGAAAACTATGCCTTGTTCTAAAGCTCTTTGGGAACCGCTTGCGTAGCCCCACACACCTGGGGGCTGCAGGCATTCCTGCTGCCTTCAGCCTCAAAACCACCCTTTCCCACTTGGCACCGCGCCAGGCACAAAAATGGCCATATGTCTGGAGATTGGTCCCACGCCCAAAGAGCCAGCAGGGAAAACTATGCCTTGTTCTAAAGCTCTTTGGGAACCGCTTGCGTAGCCCCACACACCTGGGGGCTGCAGGCTTTCCTGCTGCCTTCAGCCTCAAAACCACCCTTTCCCACTTGGCACGGTGCCAGCCTCCAAAATCTACATATGTCTGGAGACTGGTCCCACGCCCAAAGAGCCAGCAGGGAAAACTATGCCTTGTTCTAAAGCTCTTTGGGAACCGCTTGCGTAGCCCCACACACCTGGGGACTGCAGGCTTTCCTGCTGCCTTCAGCCTCAAAACCACCCTTTCCCACTTGGCTCCGCGCCAGGCACAAAAATGGCCATATGTCTGGAGATTGGTCCCACGCCCAAAGAGCCAGCAGGGAAAACTATGCCTTGTTCTAAAGCTCTTTGGGAACCGCTTGCGTAGCCCCACACACCTGGGGGCTGCAGGCTTTCCTGCTGCCTTCAGCCTCAAAACCACCCTTTCCCACTTGGCACGGTGCCAGCCTCCAAAATCTACATATGTCTGGAGACTGGTCCCACGCCCAAAGAGCCAGCAGGGAAAACTATGCCTTGTTCTAAAGCTCTTTGGGAACCGCTTGCGTAGCCCCACACACCTGGGGGCTGCAGGATTCCTGGCACCTTCAGCCTCAAAACCACCCTTTCCTGCTTGGCGCCGCGCCAGGCACAAAAATGGCCATATGTCTGGAGATTGGTCCCACGCCCAAAGAGCCAGCAGGGAAAACTATGCCTTGTTCTAAAGCTCTTTGGGAACCGCTTGCGTAGCCCCACACACCTGGGGGCTGCAGGCTTTCCTGGCACTATCAGGCTCAAAAACACCCTTTCCCACTTGGCGTCGCTCGAGGCCGAAAAATGGCCATATGTCTGGAGATTGGTCCCCCACCCAAAGAGCCAGCAGGGAAAACTATGCCTTGATCTAAAGCTCTTTGGGAACCGCTTGCGTAGCCCCACACACCTGCGGGCTGCAGGCTTTCCTGCTGCCTTCAGCCTCAAAACCACCCTTTCCCACTTGCACGGTGCCAGCCTCCAAAATATCAATATGTCTGGAGACTGGTCCCACGCCCAAAGAGCCAGCAGGGAAAACTATGCCTTGTTCTAAAGCTCTTTGGGAACCGCTTGCGTAGCCCCACACACCTGGGGGCTGCAGGCATTCCTGCTGCCTTCAGCCTCAAAACCACCCTTTCCCACTTGGCACCGCGCCAGGCACAAAAATGGCCATATGTCTGGAGATTGTTCCCACGCCCAAAGAGCCATGAGGGAAAACTATGCCTTGTTCTAAAGCTCTTTGGGAACCGCTTGCGTAGCCCCACGGACCTGGGGGCTGCAGGCTTTCCTGCTGCCTTCAGCCTCAAAACCACCCTTTCCCACTTGGGACGGTGCCAGCCTCCAAAATCTACATATGTCTGGAGACTGGTCCCACGCCCAAAGAGCCAGCAGGGAAAACTATGCCTTGTTCTAAAGCTCTTTGGGAACCGCTTGCGTAGCCCCACACACCTGCGGGCTGCAGGCTTTCCTGCTGCCTTCAGCCTCAAAACCACCAATTCCCACTTGGCGCCGCGCGAGGCACAAAAATGGCCATATGTCTGGAGATTCGTCCCATGCCCAAAGAGCCAGCAGGGAAAACTATGCCTTGATCTAAAGCTCTTTGGGAACCGCTTGCGTAGCCTCACACACCTGGGGGCTGCAGGCTTTCCTGGCACTTTCAGGCTCAAAAACACCCTTTCCCACTTGGCGTCGCTCGAGGCCCAAAAATGGCCATATGTCTGGAGATTGGTCCCCCACCCAAAGAGCCAGCAGGGAAAACTATGCCTTGTTCTAAAGCTCTTTGGGAACCGCTTGCGTAGCCCCACACACCTGGGGGCTGCAGGCTTTCCTGGCACTTTCAGGCTCAAAAACACCCTTTCCCACTTGGCGTCGCTCGAGGCCCAAAAATGGCCATATGTCTGGAGATTGGTCCCCCACCCAAAGAGCCAGCAGGGAAAACTATGCCTTGATCTAAAGCTCTTTGGGAACCGCTTGCGTAGTCCCACACACCTGCGGGCTGCAGGCTTTCCTGCTGCCTTCAGCCTCAAAACCACCCTTTCCCACTTGGCACGGTGCCAGCCTCCAAAATCTACATATGTCTGGAGACTGGTCCCACGCCCAAAGAGCCAGCAGGGAAAACTATGCCTTGTTCTAAAGCTCTTTGGGAACCGCTTGCGTAGCCCCACGGACCTGGGGGCTGCAGGCTTTCCTGCTGCCTTCAGCCTCAAAACCACCCTTTCCCACTTGGCACGGTGCCAGCCTCCAAAATCTACATATGTCTGGAGACTGGTCCCACGCCCAAAGAGCCAGCAGGGAAAACTATGCCTTGTTCTAAAGCTCTTTGGGAACCGCTTGCGTAGCCCCACACACCTGGGGGCTGCAGGCTTTCCTGCTGCCTTCAGCCTCAAAACCACCCTTTCCCTCTTGGCGCCGCGCCAGGCACAAAAATGGCCATATGTCTGGAGATTCGTCCCATGCCCAAAGAGCCAGCAGGGAAAACTATGCCTTGTTCTAAAGCTCTTTGGGAACCGCTTGCGTAGCCTCACACACCTGGGGGCTGCAGGCTTTCCTGGCACTTTCAGGCTCAAAAACACCCTTTCCCACTTGGCGTCGCTCGAGGCCCAAAAATGGCCATATGTCTGGAGATTGGTCCCCCACCCAAAGAGCCAGCAGGGAAAACTATGCCTTGATCTAAAGCTCTTTGGGAACTGCTTGCGTAGCCCCACACACCTGCGGGCTGCAGGCTTTCCTGCTGCCTTCAGCCTAAAAACCGCCCTTTCCCACTTGGCACGGTGCCAGCCTCCAAAATCTACATATGTCTGGAGACTGGTCCCACGCCCAAAGAGCCAGCAGGGAAAACTATGCCTTGTTCTAAAGCTCTTTGGGAACCGCTTGCGTAGCCCCACACACCTGGGGGCTGCAGGCTTTCCTGCTGCCTTCAGCCTCAAAACCACCCTTTCCCTCTTGGCGCCGCGCCAGGCACAAAAATGGCCATATGTCTGGAGACTGGTCCCACGACCAAAGAGCCAGAAGGGAAAACTATGCCTTGTTCTAAAGCTCTTTGGGAACCGCTTGCGTAGCCCCACACACCTGGGGGCTGCAGGCTTTCCTGGCACTTTCAGGCTCAAAAACACCCTTTCCCACTTGGCGTCGCTCGAGGCCCAAAAATGGCCATATGTCTGGAGATTGGTCCCCCACCCAAAGAGCCAGCAGGGAAAACTATGCCTTGATCTAAAGCTCTTTGGGAATCGCTTGCGTAGCCCCACACACCTGCGGGCTGCAGGCTTTCCTGGCGCCTTCAGCCTCAAAACCACCCTTTCCCACTTGGCGTCGCTCCAGGCACAAAAATGGCCATATGCCTGGAGATTGGTCCCACGCCCAAAGAGCCAGCAGGGAAAACTATGCCTTGTTCTAAAGCTCTTTGGGAACCGCTTGCGTAGCCCCACACACCTGGGGGCTGCAGGCTTTCCTGCTGCCTTCAGCCTCAAAACCACCCTTTCCCACTTGGCGCCACGCCAGGCACAAAAATGGCCATATGTCTGGAGATTGGTCCCACGACCAAAGAGCCAGCAGGGAAAACTATGCCTTGTTCTAAAGCTCTTTGGGAACCGCTTGCGTAGCCCCACACACCTGGGGGCTGCAGGCTTTCCTGGCACTATCAGGCTCAAAAACACCCTTTCCCACTTGGCGTCGCTCGAGGCCGAAAAATGGCCATATGTCTGGAGATTGGTCCCCCACCCAAAGAGCCAGCAGGGAAAACTATGCCTTGATCTAAAGCTCTTTGGGAACCGCTTGCGTAGCCCCACACACCTGCGGGCTGCAGGCTTTCCTGCTGCCTTCAGCCTCAAAACCACCCTTTCCCACTTGGGACGGTGCCAGCCTCCAAAATCTACATATGTCTGGAGACTGGTCCCACGCCCAAAGAGCCAGCAGGGAAAACTATGCCTTGTTCTAAAGCTCTTTGGGAACCGCTTGCGTAGCCCCACACACCTGCGGGCTGCAGGCTTTCCTGCTGCCTTCAGCCTCAAAACCACCCTTTCCCACTTGGGACGGTGCCAGCCTCCAAAATCTACATATGTCTGGAGATTGGTCCCACGCCCAAAGAGCCAGCATGGAAAACTATGCCTTGTTCTAAAGCTCTTTGGGAACCGCTTGCGTAGCCCCACACACCTGGGGGCTGCAGGCTTTCCTGCTGCCTTCAGCCTCAAAACCACCCTTTCCCACTTGGCGCCGCGCCAGGCACAAAAATGGCCATATGTCTGGAGATTGGTCCCACGCCCAAAGAGCCAGCAGGGAAAACTATGCCTTGTTCTAAAGCTCTTTGGGAACCGCTTGCGTAGCCCCACGGACCTGGGGGCTGCAGGCTTTCCTGCTGCCTTCAGCCTCAAAACCACCCTTTCCCACTTGGCACGGTGACAGCCTCCAAAATCTACATATGTCTGGAGACTGGTCCCACGCCCAAAGAGCCATGAGGGAAAACTATGCCTTGTTCTAAAGCTCTTTGGGAACCGCTTGCGTAGCCCCACAGACCTAGGGTCTGCAGGATTCCTGCTGCCTTCAGCCTCAAAACCACCCTTTCCCACTTAGCACGGTGCCAGCCTCCAAAATCTACATATGTCTGGAGACTGGTCCCATGCCCAAAGAGCCAGCAGGGAAAACTATGCCTTGTTCTAAAGCTCTTTGGGAACTGCTTGCGTAGCCCCACAGACCTGGGGGCTGCAGGCTTTCCTGCTGCCTTCAGCCTCAAAACCACCCTTTTCCCACTTTGCGCCGCGCATGGCACAAAAATGGCCATATGTCTGGAGATTGGTCCCACGCCCAAAGAGCCAGCAGGGAAAACTATGCCTTGTTCTAAAGCTCTTTGGGAACCGCTTGCGTAGCCCCACACACCTGCGGGCTGCAGGCTTTCCTGCTGCCTTCAGCCTCAAAACCACCCTTTCCCACTTGGCGCCGCGCCAGGCACAAAAATGGCCATATGTCTGGAGATTGGTCCCATGCCCAAAGAGCCAGCAGGGAAAACTATGCCTTGTTCTAAAGCTCTTTGGGAACCGCTTGCGTAGCCTCACACACCTGGGGGCTGCAGGCTTTCCTGGCATTTTCAGGCTCAAAAACACCCTTTCCCACTTGGCGTCACTCGAGGCCCAAAAATGGCCATATGTCTGGAGATTGGTCCCCCACCCAAAGAGCCAGCAGGGAAAACTATGCCTTGATCTAAAGCTCTTTGTGAACCGCTTGCGTAGCCCCACACACCTGGGGGCTGCAGGCTTTCCTGCTGCCTTCAGCCTCAAAACCACCCTTTCCCACTTGGCACGGTGCCAGCCTCCAAAATCTACATATGTCTGGAGACTGGTCCCACGCCCAAAGAGCCAGCAGGGAAAACTATGCCTTGTTCTAAAGCTCTTTGGGAACCGCTTGCGTAGCCCCACACACCTGGGGGCTGCAGGCTTTCCTGCTGCCTTCAGCCTCAAAACCACCCTTTCCCACTTGGCACCGCGCCAGGCACAAAAATGGCCATATGTCTGGAGATTGGTCCCACGCCCAAAGAGCCAGCAGGGAAAACTATGCCTTGTTCTAAAGCTCTTTGGGAACCGCTTGCGTAGCCCCACACACCTGCGGGCTGCAGGCTTTCCTGCTGCCTTCAGCCTCAAAACCACCCTTTCCCACTTGGGACGGTGCCAGCCTCCAAAATCTACATATGTCTGGAGACTGGTCCCACGCCCAAAGAGCCAGCATGGAAAACTATGCCTTGTTCTAAAGCTCTTTGGGAACCGCTTGCGTAGCCCCACACACCTGGGGGCTGCAGGCTTTCCTGCTGCCTTCAGCCTCAAAACCACCCTTTCCCACTTGGCGCCGCGCCAGGCACAAAAATGGCCATATGTCTGGAGATTGGTCCCACGCCCAAAGAGCCAGCAGGGAAAACTATGCCTTGTTCTAAAGCTCTTTGGGAACCGCTTGCGTAGCCCCACGGACCTGGGGGCTGCAGGCTTTCCTGCTGCCTTCAGCCTCAAAACCACCCTTTCCCACTTGGCACGGTGACAGCCTCCAAAATCTACATATGTCTGGAGACTGGTCCCACGCCCAAAGAGCCATGAGGGAAAACTATGCCTTGTTCTAAAGCTCTTTGGGAACCGCTTGCGTAGCCCCACAGACCTAGGGTCTGCAGGATTCCTGCTGCCTTCAGCCTCAAAACCACCCTTTCCCACTTAGCACGGTGCCAGCCTCCAAAATCTACATATGTCTGGAGACTGGTCCCATGCCCAAAGAGCCAGCAGGGAAAACTATGCCTTGTTCTAAAGCTCTTTGGGAACTGCTTGCGTAGCCCCACAGACCTGGGGGCTGCAGGCTTTCCTGCTGCCTTCAGCCTCAAAACCACCCTTTTCCCACTTGGCGCCGCGCATGGCACAAAAATGGCCATATGTCTGGAGATTGGTCCCACGCCCAAAGAGCCAGCAGGGAAAACTATGCCTTGTTCTAAAGCTCTTTGGGAACCGCTTGCGTAGCCCCACACACCTGCGGGCTGCAGGCTTTCCTGCTGCCTTCAGCCTCAAAACCACCCTTTCCCACTTGGCGCCGCGCCAGGCACAAAAATGGCCATATGTCTGGAGATTGGTCCCATGCCCAAAGAGCCAGCAGGGAAAACTATGCCTTGTTCTAAAGCTCTTTGGGAACCGCTTGCGTAGCCCCACACACCTGCGGGCTGCAGGCTTTCCTGCTGCCTTCAGCCTCAAAACCACCCTTTCCCACTTGGGACGGTGCCAGCCTCCAAAATCTACATATGTCTGGAGACTGGTCCCACGCCCAAAGAGCCAGCATGGAAAACTATGCCTTGTTCTAAAGCTCTTTGGGAACCGCTTGCGTAGCCCCACACACCTGGGGGCTGCAGGCTTTCCTGCTGCCTTCAGCCTCAAAACCACCCTTTCCCACTTGGCGCCGCGCCAGGCACAAAAATGGCCATATGTCTGGAGATTGGTCCCACGCCCAAAGAGCCAGCAGGGAAAACTATGCCTTGTTCTAAAGCTCTTTGGGAACCGCTTGCGTAGCCCCACGGACCTGGGGGCTGCAGGCTTTCCTGCTGCCTTCAGCCTCAAAACCACCCTTTCCCACTTGGCACGGTGACAGCCTCCAAAATCTACATATGTCTGGAGACTGGTCCCACGCCCAAAGAGCCATGAGGGAAAACTATGCCTTGTTCTAAAGCTCTTTGGGAACCGCTTGCGTAGCCCCACAGACCTAGGGTCTGCAGGATTCCTGCTGCCTTCAGCCTCAAAACCACCCTTTCCCACTTAGCACGGTGCCAGCCTCCAAAATCTACATATGTCTGGAGACTGGTCCCATGCCCAAAGAGCCAGCAGGGAAAACTATGCCTTGTTCTAAAGCTCTTTGGGAACTGCTTGCGTAGCCCCACAGACCTGGGGGCTGCAGGCTTTCCTGCTGCCTTCAGCCTCAAAACCACCCTTTTCCCACTTGGCGCCGCGCATGGCACAAAAATGGCCATATGTCTGGAGATTGGTCCCACGCCCAAAGAGCCAGCAGGGAAAACTATGCCTTGTTCTAAAGCTCTTTGGGAACCGCTTGCGTAGCCCCACACACCTGCGGGCTGCAGGCTTTCCTGCTGCCTTCAGCCTCAAAACCACCCTTTCCCACTTGGCGCCGCGCCAGGCACAAAAATGGCCATATGTCTGGAGATTGGTCCCATGCCCAAAGAGCCAGCAGGGAAAACTATGCCTTGTTCTAAAGCTCTTTGGGAACCGCTTGCGTAGCCTCACACACCTGGGGGCTGCAGGCTTTCCTGGCATTTTCAGGCTCAAAAACACCCTTTCCCACTTGGCGTCACTCGAGGCCCAAAAATGGCCATATGTCTGGAGATTGGTCCCCCACCCAAAGAGCCAGCAGGGAAAACTATGCCTTGATCTAAAGCTCTTTGTGAACCGCTTGCGTAGCCCCACACACCTGGGGGCTGCAGGCTTTCCTGCTGCCTTCAGCCTCAAAACCACCCTTTCCCACTTGGCACGGTGCCAGCCTCCAAAATCTACATATGTCTGGAGACTGGTCCCACGCCCAAAGAGCCAGCAGGGAAAACTATGCCTTGTTCTAAAGCTCTTTGGGAACCGCTTGCGTAGCCCCACACACCTGGGGGCTGCAGGCTTTCCTGCTGCCTTCAGCCTCAAAACCACCCTTTCCCACTTGGCACCGCGCCAGGCACAAAAATGGCCATATGTCTGGAGATTGGTCCCACGCCCAAAGAGCCAGCAGGGAAAACTATGCCTTGTTCTAAAGCTCTTTGGGAACCGCTTGCGTAGCCCCACACACCTGCGGGCTGCAGGCTTTCCTGCTGCCTTCAGCCTCAAAACCACCCTTTCCCACTTGGGACGGTGCCAGCCTCCAAAATCTACATATGTCTGGAGACTGGTCCCACGCCCAAAGAGCCAGCATGGAAAACTATGCCTTGTTCTAAAGCTCTTTGGGAACCGCTTGCGTAGCCCCACACACCTGGGGGCTGCAGGCTTTCCTGCTGCCTTCAGCCTCAAAACCACCCTTTCCCACTTGGCGCCGGTCCAGGCACAAAAATGGCCATATGTCTGGAGATTGGTCCCACGCCCAAAGAGCCAGCAGGGAAAACTATGCCTTGTTCTAAAGCTCTTTGGGAACCGCTTGCGTAGCCCCACGGACCTGGGGGCTGCAGGCTTTCCTGCTGCCTTCAGCCTCAAAACCACCCTTTCCCACTTGGCACGGTGACAGCCTCCAAAATCTACATATGTCTGGAGACTGGTCCCACGCCCAAAGAGCCATGAGGGAAAACTATGCCTTGTTCTAAAGCTCTTTGGGAACCGCTTGCGTAGCCCCACAGACCTAGGGTCTGCAGGATTCCTGCTGCCTTCAGCCTCAAAACCACCCTTTCCCACTTAGCACGGTGCCAGCCTCCAAAATCTACATATGTCTGGAGACTGGTCCCATGCCCAAAGAGCCAGCAGGGAAAACTATGCCTTGTTCTAAAGCTCTTTGGGAACTGCTTGCGTAGCCCCACAGACCTGGGGGCTGCAGGCTTTCCTGCTGCCTTCAGCCTCAAAACCACCCTTTTCCCACTTGGCGCCGCGCATGGCACAAAAATGGCCATATGTCTGGAGATTGGTCCCACGCCCAAAGAGCCAGCAGGGAAAACTATGCCTTGTTCTAAAGCTCTTTGGGAACCGCTTGCGTAGCCCCACACACCTGCGGGCTGCAGGCTTTCCTGCTGCCTTCAGCCTCAAAACCACCCTTTCCCACTTGGCGCCGCGCCAGGCACAAAAATGGCCATATGTATGGAGATTGGTCCCATGCCCAAAGAGCCAGCAGGGAAAACTATGCCTTGTTCTAAAGCTCTTTGGGAACCGCTTGCGTAGCCTCACACACCTGGGGGCTGCAGGCTTTCCTGGCATTTTCAGGCTCAAAAACACCCTTTCCCACTTGGCGTCACTCGAGGCCCAAAAATGGCCATATGTCTGGAGATTGGTCCCCCACCCAAAGAGCCAGCAGGGAAAACTATGCCTTGATCTAAAGCTCTTTGTGAACCGCTTGCGTAGCCCCACACACCTGGGGGCTGCAGGCTTTCCTGCTGCCTTCAGCCTCAAAACCACCCTTTCCCACTTGGCACGGTGCCAGCCTCCAAAATCTACATATGTCTGGAGACTGGTCCCACGCCCAAAGAGCCAGCAGGGAAAACTATGCCTTGTTCTAAAGCTCTTTGGGAACCGCTTGCGTAGCCCCACACACCTGGGGGCTGCAGGCTTTCCTGCTGCCCTCAGCCTCAAAACCACCCTTTCCCACATGGCGCCGCGCAAGGCACAAAAATGGCCATATGTCTGGAGATTGGTCCCACGACCAAAGAGCCAGCAGGGAAAACTATGCCTTGTTCTAAAGCTCTTTGGGAACCGCTTGCGTAGCCCCACACACCTGGGGGCTGCAGGCTTTCCTGGCACTTTCAGGCTCAAAAACACCCTTTCCCACTTGGCGTCGCTCGAGGCCCAAAAATGGCCATATGTCTGGAGATTGGTCCCTCGACCAAAGAGCCAGCACGGAAAACTATGCCTTTTTCTAAGGCTCTTTGGGAACCTCTTGCGTAGCCCCACACACCTGGGGGCTGCAGGCTTTCCTGCTGCCTTCAGCCTCAAAACTGCCCTGTCTCTCTTGACGTCGCGCCAGGCACAAAAATGGCCATATGTCTGGAGATTGGTCCCACGCCCAAAGAGCCAGCAGGGAAAACTATGCCTTGTTCTAAAGCTCCTTGGGAACCGCTTGCGTAGCCCCACACACCTGCGGGCTGCAGGCTTTCCTGCTGCCTTCAGCCTCAAAACCACCCTTTCCCACTTGGCACGGTGCCAGCCTCCAAAATCTACATATGTCTGGAGACTGGTCCCACGCCCAAAGAGCCAGCAGGGAAAACTATGCCTTGTTCTAAAGCTCTTTGGGAACCGCTTGCGTAGCCCCACACACCTGGGGGCTGCAGGCTTTCCTGCTGCCTTCAGCCTCAAAACCACCCTTTCCCACTTGGCGCCGCGCCAGCCACAAAAATGGCCATATGTCTGGAGACTGGTCCCACGCCCAAAGAGCCAGCAGGGAAAACTATGCCTTGTTCTAAAGCTCTTTGGGAACCGCTTGCGTAGCCCCACAGACCTGGGGGCTGCAGGCTTTCCTACTGCCTTCAGCCTCAAAACCACCCTTTCCCACTTGGCACGGTGCCAGCCTCCAAAATCTACATATGTCTGGAGATTGGTCCCACGCCCAAAGAGCCAGCAGGGAAAACTATGCCTTGTTCTAAAGCTGTTTGGGAACCGCTTGCGTAGCCACACACACCTGGGGGCTGCAGGCTTTCCTACTGCCTTCAGCCTCAAAACCACCCTTTCCCACTTGGCAAGGTGCCAGCCTCCAAAATCTACATATGTCTGGAGATTAGTCCCACGCCCAAAGAGCCAGCAGGGAAAACTATGCCTTGTTCTAAAGCTCTTTGGGAACCGCTTGCGTAGCCCCACAGACCTGGGGGCTGCAGGCTTTCCTGCTGCCTTCAGCCTCAAAACTGCCCTTTCTCTTGGCGTCGCTCCAGGCACAAAAATGGCCATATGTCTGGAGATTGTTCCCACGCCCAAAGAGCCAGCAGGGAAAACTATGCCTTGTTCTAAAGCTCTTTGGGAACCGCTTGCGTAGCCCCACACACCTGGGGGCTGCAGGCTTTCCTGCTGCCTTCAGCCTCAAAACCACCCTTTCCCACTTGGCGCCGCGCGAGGCACAAAAATGGCCATATGTCTGGAGATTCGTCCCATGCCCAAAGAGCCAGCAGGGAAAACTATGCCTTGATCTAAAGCTCTTTGGGAACCGCTTGCGTAGCCTCACACACCTGGGGGCTGCAGGCTTTCCTGGCACTTTCAGGCTCAAAAACACCCTTTCCCACTTGGCGTCGCTCGAGGCCCAAAAATGGCCATATGTCTGGAGATTGGTCCCCCACCCAAAGAGCCAGCAGGGAAAACTATGCCTTGTTCTAAAGCTCTTTGGGAACCGCTTGCGTAGCCCCACACACCTGGGGGCTGCAGGCTTTCCTGCTGCCTTCAGCCTCAAAACCACCCTTTCCCACTTGGCACGGTGCCAGCCTCCAAAATCTACATATGTCTGGAGACTGGTCCCACGCCCAAAGAGCCAGCAGGGAAAACTATGCCTTGTTCTAAAGCTCTTTGGGAACCCCTTGCGTAGCCCCACACACCTGGGGGCTGCAGGCTTTCCTGCTGCCTTCAGCCTCAAAACCACCCTTTCCCACATGGCGCCGCGCCAGGCACAAAAATGGCCATATGTCTGGAGATTGGTCCCACGCCCAAAGAGCCAGCAGGGAAAACTATGCCTTGTTCTAAAGCTCTTTGGGAACCGCTTGCGTAGCCTCACACACCTGGGGGCTGCAGGCTTTCCTGGCACTTTCAGGCTCAAAAACACCCTTTCCCACTTGGCGTCGCTCGAGGCCCAAAAATGGCCATATGTCTGGAGATTGGTCCCCCACCCAAAGAGCCAGCAGGGAAAACTATGCCTTGATCTAAAGCTCTTTGGGAACCGCTTGCGTAGCCCCACACACCTGCGGGCTGCAGGCTTTCCTGCTGCCTTCAGCCTCAAAACCACCCTTTCCCACTTGGCACGGTGCCAGCCTCCAAAATCTACATATGTCTGGAGACTGGTCCCACGCCCAAAGAGCCAGCAGGGAAAACTATGCCTTGTTCTAAAGCTCTTTGGGAACCGCTTGCGTAGCCCCACGGACCTGGGGGCTGCAGGCTTTCCTGCTGCCTTCAGCCTCAAAACCACCCTTTCCCACTTGGCGTCGCTCGAGGCCCAAAAATGGCCATATGTCTGGAGATTGGTCCCCCACCCAAAGAGCCAGCAGGGAAAACTATGCCTTGATCTAAAGCTCTTTGGGAACCGCTTGCGTAGCCCCACACACCTGCGGGCTGCAGGCTTTCCTGCTGCCTTCAGCCTCAAAACCACCCTTTCCCACTTGGCACGGTGCCAGCCTCCAAAATCTACATATGTCTGGAGACTGGTCCCACGCCCAAAGAGCCAGCAGGGAAAACTATGCCTTGTTCTAAAGCTCTTTCGGAACCCCTTGCGTAGCCCCACACACCTGGGGGCTGCAGGCTTTCCTGCTGCCTTCAGCCTCAAAACCACCCTTTCCCACATGGCGCCGCGCCAGGCACAAAAATGGCCATATGTCTGGAGATTGGTCCCACGCCCAAAGAGCCAGAAGGGAAAACTATGCCTTGTTCTAAAGCTCTTTGGGAACCGCTTGCGTAGCCCCACACACCTGGGGGCTGCAGTCTTTCCTGGCACTTTCAGGCTCAAAAACACCCTTTCCCACTTGGCGTCGCTCGAGGCCCAAAAATGGCCATATGTCTGGAGATTGGTCCCCCACCCAAAGAGCCAGCAGGGAAAACTATGCCTTGATCTAAAGCTCTTTGGGAACCGCTTGCGTAGTCCCACACACCTGCGGGCTGCAGGCTTTCCTGCTGCCTTCAGCCTCAAAACCACCCTTTCCCACTTGGCACGGTGCCAGCCTCCAAAATCTACATATGTCTGGAGACTGGTCCCACGCCCAAAGAGCCAGCAGGGAAAACTATGCCTTGTTCTAAAGCTCTTTGGGAACCGCTTGCGTAGCCCCACGGACCTGGGGGCTGCAGGCTTTCCTGCTGCCTTCAGCCTCAAAACCACCCTTTCCCACTTGGCACGGTGCCAGCCTCCAAAATCTACATATGTCTGGAGACTGGTCCCACGCCCAAACAGCCAGCAGGGAAAACTATGCCTTGTTCTAAAGCTCTTTGGGAACCGCTTGCGTAGCCCCACACACCTGGGGGCTGCAGGCTTTCCTGCTGCCTTCAGCCTCAAAACCACCCTTTCCCTCTTGGCGCCGCGCCAGGCACAAAAATGGCCATATGTCTGGAGATTCGTCCCATGCCCAAAGAGCCAGCAGGGAAAACTATGCCTTGTTCTAAAGCTCTTTGGGAACCGCTTGCGTAGCCTCACACACCTGGGGGCTGCAGGCTTTCCTGGCACTTTCAGGCTCAAAAACACCCTTTCCCACTTGGCGTCGCTCGAGGCCCAAAAATGGCCATATGTCTGGAGATTGGTCCCCCACCCAAAGAGCCAGCAGGGAAAACTATGCCTTGATCTAAAGCTCTTTGGGAACCGCTTGCGTAGCCCCACACACCTGCGGGCTGCAGGCTTTCCTGCTGCCTTCAGCCTAAAAACCGCCCTTTCCCACTTGGCACGGTGCCAGCCTCCAAAATCTACATATGTCTGGAGACTGGTCCCACGCCCAAAGAGCCAGCAGGGAAAACTATGCCTTGTTCTAAAGCTCTTTGGGAACCGCTTGCGTAGCCCCACACACCTGCGGGCTGCAGGCTTTCCTGCTGCCTTCAGCCTCAAAACCACCCTTTCCCTCTTGGCGCCGCGCCAGGCACAAAAATGGCCATATGTCTGGAGACTGGTCCCCCACCCAAAGAGCCAGCAGGGAAAACTATGCCTTGATCTAAAGCTCTTTGGGAATCGCTTGCGTAGCCCCACACACCTGCGGGCTGCAGGCTTTCCTGCTGCCTTCAGCCTCAAAACCACCCTTTCCCACTTGGCACCGCGCCAGGCACAAAAATGGCCATATGTCTGGAGATTGGTCCCACGCCCAAAGAGCCAGCAGGGAAAACTATGCCTTGTTCTAAAGCTCTTTGGGAACCGCTTGCGTAGCCCCACACACCTGCGGGCTGCAGGCTTTCCTGCTGCCTTCAGCCTCAAAACCACCCTTTCCCACTTGGGACGGTGCCAGCCTCCAAAATCTACATATGTCTGGAGACTGGTCCCACGCCCAAAGAGCCAGCATGGAAAACTATGCCTTGTTCTAAAGCTCTTTGGGAACCGCTTGCGTAGCCCCACACACCTGGGGGCTGCAGGCTTTCCTGCTGCCTTCAGCCTCAAAACCACCCTTTCCCACTTGGCGCCGCGCCAGGCACAAAAATGGCCATATGTCTGGAGATTGGTCCCACGCCCAAAGAGCCAGCAGGGAAAACTATGCCTTGTTCTAAAGCTCTTTGGGAACCGCTTGCGTAGCCCCACACACCTGGGGGCTGCAGGCTTTCCTGCTGCCTTCAGCCTCAAAACCACCCTTTCCCACTTGGCACGGTGACAGCCTCCAAAATCTACATATGTCTGGAGACTGGTCCCACGCCCAAAGAGCCATGAGGGAAAACTATGCCTTGTTCTAAAGCTCTTTGGGAACCGCTTGCGTAGCCCCACAGACCTAGGGTCTGCAGGATTCCTGCTGCCTTCAGCCTCAAAACCACCCTTTCCCACTTAGCACGGTGCCAGCCTCCAAAATCTACATATGTCTGGAGACTGGTCCCATGCCCAAAGAGCCAGCAGGGAAAACTATGCCTTGTTCTAAAGCTCTTTGGGAACTGCTTGCGTAGCCCCACAGACCTGGGGGCTGCAGGCTTTCCTGCTGCCTTCAGCCTCAAAACCACCCTTTTCCCACTTTGCGCCGCGCATGGCACAAAAATGGCCATATGTCTGGAGATTGGTCCCACGCCCAAAGAGCCAGCAGGGAAAACTATGCCTTGTTCTAAAGCTCTTTGGGAACCGCTTGCGTAGCCCCACACACCTGCGGGCTGCAGGCTTTCCTGCTGCCTTCAGCCTCAAAACCACCCTTTCCCACTTGGCGCCGCGCCAGGCACAAAAATGGCCATATGTCTGGAGATTGGTCCCATGCCCAAAGAGCCAGCAGGGAAAACTATGCCTTGTTCTAAAGCTCTTTGGGAACCGCTTGCGTAGCCTCACACACCTGGGGGCTGCAGGCTTTCCTGGCATTTTCAGGCTCAAAAACACCCTTTCCCACTTGGCGTCACTCGAGGCCCAAAAATGGCCATATGTCTGGAGATTGGTCCCCCACCCAAAGAGCCAGCAGGGAAAACTATGCCTTGATCTAAAGCTCTTTGTGAACCGCTTGCGTAGCCCCACACACCTGGGGGCTGCAGGCTTTCCTGCTGCCTTCAGCCTCAAAACCACCCTTTCCCACTTGGCACGGTGCCAGCCTCCAAAATCTACATATGTCTGGAGACTGGTCCCACGCCCAAAGAGCCAGCAGGGAAAACTATGCCTTGTTCTAAAGCTCTTTGGGAACCGCTTGCGTAGCCCCACACACCTGGGGGCTGCAGGCTTTCCTGCTGCCTTCAGCCTCAAAACCACCCTTTCCCACTTGGCACCGCGCCAGGCACAAAAATGGCCATATGTCTGGAGATTGGTCCCACGCCCAAAGAGCCAGCAGGGAAAACTATGCCTTGTTCTAAAGCTCTTTGGGAACCGCTTGCGTAGCCCCACACACCTGCGGGCTGCAGGCTTTCCTGCTGCCTTCAGCCTCAAAACCACCCTTTCCCACTTGGGACGGTGCCAGCCTCCAAAATCTACATATGTCTGGAGACTGGTCCCACGCCCAAAGAGCCAGCATGGAAAACTATGCCTTGTTCTAAAGCTCTTTGGGAACCGCTTGCGTAGCCCCACACACCTGGGGGCTGCAGGCTTTCCTGCTGCCTTCAGCCTCAAAACCACCCTCTCCCACATGGCGCCGCGCCAGGCACAAAAATGGCCATATGTCTGGAGATTGGTCCCACGCCCAAAGAGCCAGCAGGGAAAACTATGCCTTGTTCTAAAGCTCTTTGGGAACCGCTTGCGTAGCCCCACGGACCTGGGGGCTGCAGGCTTTCCTGCTGCCTTCAGCCTCAAAACCACCCTTTCCCACTTGGCACGGTGACAGCCTCCAAAATCTACATATGTCTGGAGACTGGTCCCACGCCCAAAGAGCCATGAGGGAAAACTATGCCTTGTTCTAAAGCTCTTTGGGAACCGCTTGCGTAGCCCCACAGACCTAGGGTCTGCAGGATTCCTGCTGCCTTCAGCCTCAAAACCACCCTTTCCCACTTAGCACGGTGCCAGCCTCCAAAATCTACATATGTCTGGAGACTGGTCCCATGCCCAAAGAGCCAGCAGGGAAAACTATGCCTTGTTCTAAAGCTCTTTGGGAACTGCTTGCGTAGCCCCACAGACCTGGGGGCTGCAGGCTTTCCTGCTGCCTTCAGCCTCAAAACCACCCTTTTCCCACTTGGCGCCGCGCATGGCACAAAAATGGCCATATGTCTGGAGATTGGTCCCACGCCCAAAGAGCCAGCAGGGAAAACTATGCCTTGTTCTAAAGCTCTTTGGGAACCGCTTGCGTAGCCCCACACACCTGCGGGCTGCAGGCTTTCCTGCTGCCTTCAGCCTCAAAACCACCCTTTCCCACTTGGCGCCGCGCCAGGCACAAAAATGGCCATATGTCTGGAGATTGGTCCCATGCCCAAAGAGCCAGCAGGGAAAACTATGCCTTGTTCTAAAGCTCTTTGGGAACCGCTTGCGTAGCCCCACACACCTGCGGGCTGCAGGCTTTCCTGCTGCCTTCAGCCTCAAAACCACCCTTTCCCACTTGGGACGGTGCCAGCCTCCAAAATCTACATATGTCTGGAGACTGGTCCCACGCCCAAAGAGCCAGCATGGAAAACTATGCCTTGTTCTAAAGCTCTTTGGGAACCGCTTGCGTAGCCCCACACACCTGGGGGCTGCAGGCTTTCCTGCTGCCTTCAGCCTCAAAACCACCCTTTCCCACTTGGCGCCGCACCAGGCACAAAAATGGCCATATGTCTGGAGATTGGTCCCACGCCCAAAGAGCCAGCAGGGAAAACTATGCCTTGTTCTAAAGCTCTTTGGGAACCGCTTGCGTAGCCCCACGGACCTGGGGGCTGCAGGCTTTCCTGCTGCCTTCAGCCTCAAAACCACCCTTTCCCACTTGGCACCGCGCCAGGCACAAAAATGGCCATATGTCTGGAGATTGGTCCCACGCCCAAAGAGCCAGCAGGGAAAACTATGCCTTGTTCTAAAGCTCTTTGGGAACCGCTTGCGTAGCCCCACACACCTGCGGGCTGCAGGCTTTCCTGCTGCCTTCAGCCTCAAAACCACCCTTTCCCACTTGGGACGGTGCCAGCCTCCAAAATCTACATATGTCTGGAGACTGGTCCCACGCCCAAAGAGCCAGCATGGAAAACTATGCCTTGTTCTAAAGCTCTTTGGGAACCGCTTGCGTAGCCCCACACACCTGGGGGCTGCAGGCTTTCCTGCTGCCTTCAGCCTCAAAACCACCCTTTCCCACTTGGCGCCGCGCCAGGCACAAAAATGGCCATATGTCTGGAGATTGGTCCCACGCCCAAAGAGCCAGCAGGGAAAACTATGCCTTGTTCTAAAGCTCTTTGGGAACCGCTTGCGTAGCCCCACACACCTGGGGGCTGCAGGCTTTCCTGCTGCCTTCAGCCTCAAAACCACCCTTTCCCACTTGGCACGGTGACAGCCTCCAAAATCTACATATGTCTGGAGACTGGTCCCACGCCCAAAGAGCCATGAGGGAAAACTATGCCTTGTTCTAAAGCTCTTTGGGAACCGCTTGCGTAGCCCCACAGACCTAGGGTCTGCAGGATTCCTGCTGCCTTCAGCCTCAAAACCACCCTTTCCCACTTAGCACGGTGCCAGCCTCCAAAATCTACATATGTCTGGAGACTGGTCCCATGCCCAAAGAGCCAGCAGGGAAAACTATGCCTTGTTCTAAAGCTCTTTGGGAACTGCTTGCGTAGCCCCACACACCTGGGGGCTGCAGGCTTTCCTGCTGCCTTCAGCCTCAAAACCACCCTTTTCCCACTTTGCGCCGCGCATGGCACAAAAATGGCCATATGTCTGGAGATTGGTCCCACGCCCAAAGAGCCAGCAGGGAAAACTATGCCTTGTTCTAAAGCTCTTTGGGAACCGCTTGCGTAGCCCCACACACCTGCGGGCTGCAGGCTTTCCTGCTGCCTTCAGCCTCAAAACCACCCTTTCCCACTTGGCGCCGCGCCAGGCACAAAAATGGCCATATGTCTGGAGATTGGTCCCATGCCCAAAGAGCCAGCAGGGAAAACTATGCCTTGTTCTAAAGCTCTTTGGGAACCGCTTGCGTAGCCTCACACACCTGGGGGCTGCAGGCTTTCCTGGCATTTTCAGGCTCAAAAACACCCTTTCCCACTTGGCGTCACTCGAGGCCCAAAAATGGCCATATGTCTGGAGATTGGTCCCCCACCCAAAGAGCCAGCAGGGAAAACTATGCCTTGATCTAAAGCTCTTTGTGAACCGCTTGCGTAGCCCCACACACCTGGGGGCTGCAGGCTTTCCTGCTGCCTTCAGCCTCAAAACCACCCTTTCCCACTTGGCACGGTGCCAGCCTCCAAAATCTACATATGTCTGGAGACTGGTCCCACGCCCAAAGAGCCAGCAGGGAAAACTATGCCTTGTTCTAAAGCTCTTTGGGAACCGCTTGCGTAGCCCCACACACCTGGGGGCTGCAGGCTTTCCTGCTGCCTTCAGCCTCAAAACCACCCTTTCCCACTTGGCACCGCGCCAGGCACAAAAATGGCCATATGTCTGGAGATTGGTCCCACGCCCAAAGAGCCAGCAGGGAAAACTATGCCTTGTTCTAAAGCTCTTTGGGAACCGCTTGCGTAGCCCCACACACCTGCGGGCTGCAGGCTTTCCTGCTGCCTTCAGCCTCAAAACCACCCTTTCCCACTTGGGACGGTGCCAGCCTCCAAAATCTACATATGTCTGGAGACTGGTCCCACGCCCAAAGAGCCAGCATGGAAAACTATGCCTTGTTCTAAAGCTCTTTGGGAACCGCTTGCGTAGCCCCACACACCTGGGGGCTGCAGGCTTTCCTGCTGCCTTCAGCCTCAAAACCACCCTCTCCCACATGGCGCCGCGCCAGGCACAAAAATGGCCATATGTCTGGAGATTGGTCCCACGCCCAAAGAGCCAGCAGGGAAAACTATGCCTTGTTCTAAAGCTCTTTGGGAACCGCTTGCGTAGCCCCACGGACCTGGGGGCTGCAGGCTTTCCTGCTGCCTTCAGCCTCAAAACCACCCTTTCCCACTTGGCACGGTGACAGCCTCCAAAATCTACATATGTCTGGAGACTGGTCCCACGCCCAAAGAGCCATGAGGGAAAACTATGCCTTGTTCTAAAGCTCTTTGGGAACCGCTTGCGTAGCCCCACAGACCTAGGGTCTGCAGGATTCCTGCTGCCTTCAGCCTCAAAACCACCCTTTCCCACTTAGCACGGTGCCAGCCTCCAAAATCTACATATGTCTGGAGACTGGTCCCATGCCCAAAGAGCCAGCAGGGAAAACTATGCCTTGTTCTAAAGCTCTTTGGGAACTGCTTGCGTAGCCCCACAGACCTGGGGGCTGCAGGCTTTCCTGCTGCCTTCAGCCTCAAAACCACCCTTTTCCCACTTGGCGCCGCGCATGGCACAAAAATGGCCATATGTCTGGAGATTGGTCCCACGCCCAAAGAGCCAGCAGGGAAAACTATGCCTTGTTCTAAAGCTCTTTGGGAACCGCTTGCGTAGCCCCACACACCTGCGGGCTGCAGGCTTTCCTGCTGCCTTCAGCCTCAAAACCACCCTTTCCCACTTGGCGCCGCGCCAGGCACAAAAATGGCCATATGTCTGGAGATTGGTCCCATGCCCAAAGAGCCAGCAGGGAAAACTATGCCTTGTTCTAAAGCTCTTTGGGAACCGCTTGCGTAGCCCCACACACCTGCGGGCTGCAGGCTTTCCTGCTGCCTTCAGCCTCAAAACCACCCTTTCCCACTTGGGACGGTGCCAGCCTCCAAAATCTACATATGTCTGGAGACTGGTCCCACGCCCAAAGAGCCAGCATGGAAAACTATGCCTTGTTCTAAAGCTCTTTGGGAACCGCTTGCGTAGCCCCACACACCTGGGGGCTGCAGGCTTTCCTGCTGCCTTCAGCCTCAAAACCACCCTTTCCCACTTGGCGCCGCACCAGGCACAAAAATGGCCATATGTCTGGAGATTGGTCCCACGCCCAAAGAGCCAGCAGGGAAAACTATGCCTTGTTCTAAAGCTCTTTGGGAACCGCTTGCGTAGCCCCACGGACCTGGGGGCTGCAGGCTTTCCTGCTGCCTTCAGCCTCAAAACCACCCTTTCCCACTTGGCACGGTGACAGCCTCCAAAATCTACATATGTCTGGAGACTGGTCCCACGCCCAAAGAGCCATGAGGGAAAACTATGCCTTGTTCTAAAGCTCTTTGGGAACCGCTTGCGTAGCCCCACAGACCTAGGGTCTGCAGGATTCCTGCTGCCTTCAGCCTCAAAACCACCCTTTCCCACTTAGCACGGTGCCAGCCTCCAAAATCTACATATGTCTGGAGACTGGTCCCATGCCCAAAGAGCCAGCAGGGAAAACTATGCCTTGTTCTAAAGCTCTTTGGGAACTGCTTGCGTAGCCCCACAGACCTGGGGGCTGCAGGCTTTCCTGCTGCCTTCAGCCTCAAAACCACCCTTTTCCCACTTTGCGCCGCGCATGGCACAAAAATGGCCATATGTCTGGAGATTGGTCCCACGCCCAAAGAGCCAGCAGGGAAAACTATGCCTTGTTCTAAAGCTCTTTGGGAACCGCTTGCGTAGCCCCACACACCTGCGGGCTGCAGGCTTTCCTGCTGCCTTCAGCCTCAAAACCACCCTTTCCCACTTGGCGCCGCGCCAGGCACAAAAATGGCCATATGTCTGGAGATTGGTCCCATGCCCAAAGAGCCAGCAGGGAAAACTATGCCTTGTTCTAAAGCTCTTTGGGAACCGCTTGCGTAGCCTCACACACCTGGGGGCTGCAGGCTTTCCTGGCATTTTCAGGCTCAAAAACACCCTTTCCCACTTGGCGTCACTCGAGGCCCAAAAATGGCCATATGTCTGGAGATTGGTCCCCCACCCAAAGAGCCAGCAGGGAAAACTATGCCTTGATCTAAAGCTCTTTGTGAACCGCTTGCGTAGCCCCACACACCTGGGGGCTGCAGGCTTTCCTGCTGCCTTCAGCCTCAAAACCACCCTTTCCCACTTGGCACGGTGCCAGCCTCCAAAATCTACATATGTCTGGAGACTGGTCCCACGCCCAAAGAGCCAGCAGGGAAAACTATGCCTTGTTCTAAAGCTCTTTGGGAACCGCTTGCGTAGCCCCACACACCTGGGGGCTGCAGGCTTTCCTGCTGCCTTCAGCCTCAAAACCACCCTTTCCCACTTGGCGCCGCGCCAGGCACAAAAATGGCCATATGTCTGGAGATTGGTCCCACGCCCAAAGAGCCAGCAGGGAAAACTATGCCTTGTTCTAAAGCTCTTTGGGAACCGCTTGCGTAGCCCCACGGACCTGGGGGCTGCAGGCTTTCCTGCTGCCTTCAGCCTCAAAACCACCCTTTCCCACTTGGCACGGTGACAGCCTCCAAAATCTACATATGTCTGGAGACTGGTCCCACGCCCAAAGAGCCATGAGGGAAAACTATGCCTTGTTCTAAAGCTCTTTGGGAACCGCTTGCGTAGCCCCACAGACCTAGGGTCTGCAGGATTCCTGCTGCCTTCAGCCTCAAAACCACCCTTTCCCACTTAGCACGGTGCCAGCCTCCAAAATCTACATATGTCTGGAGACTGGTCCCATGCCCAAAGAGCCAGCAGGGAAAACTATGCCTTGTTCTAAAGCTCTTTGGGAACTGCTTGCGTAGCCCCACAGACCTGGGGGCTGCAGGCTTTCCTGCTGCCTTCAGCCTCAAAACCACCCTTTTCCCACTTGGCGCCGCGCATGGCACAAAAATGGCCATATGTCTGGAGATTGGTCCCACGCCCAAAGAGCCAGGAGGGAAAACTATGCCTTGTTCTAAAGCTCTTTGGGAACCGCTTGCGTAGCCCCACACACCTGGGGGCTGCAGGCTTTCCTGCTGCCTTCAGCCTCAAAACCACCCTTTCCCACTTGGCGCCGCGCCAGGCACAAAAATGGCCATATGTATGGAGATTGGTCCCATGCCCAAAGAGCCAGCAGGGAAAACTATGCCTTGTTCTAAAGCTCTTTGGGAACCGCTTGCGTAGCCTCACACACCTGGGGGCTGCAGGCTTTCCTGGCATTTTCAGGCTCAAAAACACCCTTTCCCACTTGGCGTCACTCGAGGCCCAAAAATGGCCATATGTCTGGAGATTGGTCCCCCACCCAAAGAGCCAGCAGGGAAAACTATGCCTTGATCTAAAGCTCTTTGTGAACCGCTTGCGTAGCCCCACACACCTGGGGGCTGCAGGCTTTCCTGCTGCCTTCAGCCTCAAAACCACCCTTTCCCACTTGGCACGGTGCCAGCCTCCAAAATCTACATATGTCTGGAGACTGGTCCCACGCCCAAAGAGCCAGCAGGGAAAACTATGCCTTGTTCTAAAGCTCTTTGGGAACCGCTTGCGTAGCCCCACACACCTGGGGGCTGCAGGCTTTCCTGCTGCCCTCAGCCTCAAAACCACCCTTTCCCACATGGCGCCGCGCAAGGCACAAAAATGGCCATATGTCTGGAGATTGGTCCCACGACCAAAGAGCCAGCAGGGAAAACTATGCCTTGTTCTAAAGCTCTTTGGGAACCGCTTGCGTAGCCCCACACACCTGGGGGCTGCAGGCTTTCCTGGCACTTTCAGGCTCAAAAACACCCTTTCCCACTTGGCGTCGCTCGAGGCCCAAAAATGGCCATATGTCTGGAGATTGGTCCCTCGACCAAAGAGCCAGCACGGAAAACTATGCCTTTTTCTAAGGCTCTTTGGGAACCTCTTGCGTAGCCCCACACACCTGGGGGCTGCAGGCTTTCCTGCTGCCTTCAGCCTCAAAACTGCCCTGTCTCTCTTGACGTCGCGCCAGGCACAAAAATGGCCATATGTCTGGAGATTGGTCCCACGCCCAAAGAGCCAGCAGGGAAAACTATGCCTTGTTCTAAAGCTCCTTGGGAACCGCTTGCGTAGCCCCACACACCTGCGGGCTGCAGGCTTTCCTACTGCCTTCAGCCTCAAAACCACCCTTTCCCACTTGGCACGGTGCCAGCCTCCAAAATCTACATATGTCTGGAGATTGGTCCCACGCCCAAAGAGCCAGCAGGGAAAACTATGCCTTGTTCTAAAGCTCTTTGGGAACCGCTTGCGTAGCCACACACACCTGGGGGCTGCAGGCTTTCCTACTGCCTTCAGCCTCAAAACTGCCCTTTCTCTTGGCGTCGCTCCAGGCACAAAAATGGCCATATGTCTGGAGATTGTTCCCACGCCCAAAGAGCCAGCAGGGAAAACTATGCCTTGTTCTAAAGCTCTTTGGGAACCGCTTGCGTAGCCCCACACACCTGGGGGCTGCAGGCTTTCCTGCTGCCTTCAGCCTCAAAACCACCCTTTCCCACTTGGCGCCGCGCCAGGCACAAAAATGGCCATATGTCTGGAGATTGTTCCCACGCCCAAAGAGCCAGCAGGGAAAACTATGCCTTGTTCTAAAGCTCTTTGGGAACCGCTTGCATAGCCCCACACACCAGCGGGCTGCAGGCTTTCCTGCTGCCTTCAGCCTCAAAACCACCCTCTCCCACATGGCGCCGCGCCAGGCACAAAAATGGCCATATGTCTGGAGATTGGTCCCACGACCAAAGAGCCAGCAGGGAAAACTATGCCTTGTTCTAAAGCTCTTTGGGAACCGCTTGCGTAGCCCCACGGACATGGGGGCTGCAGGCTTTCCTGGCACTTTCAGGCTCAAAAACACCCTTTCCCACTTGGCGTCGCTCGAGGCCCAAAAATGGCCATATGTCTGGAGATTGGTCCCGCGCCCAAAGAGCCAGCAGGGAAAACTATGCATTGATCTAAAGCTCTTTGGGAACCGCTTGCGTAGCTCCACACACCTGCGGGCTGCAGGCTTTCCTGCTGCCTTCAGCCTCAAAACCACCCTTTCCCACTTGGCGTCGCTCCAGGCACATAATGGCCATATGTCTGGAGATTGGTCCCACGCCCAAAGAGCCAGCAGGGAAAACTATGCCTTGTTCTAAAGCTCTTTGGGAACCGCTTGCGTAGCCCCACGGACCTGGGGGCTGCAGGCTTTCCTGCTGCCTTCAGCCTCAAAACCACCCTTTCCCACTTGGGACGGTGCCAGCCTCCAAAATATCAATATGTCTGGAGACTGGTCCCACGCCCAAAGAGCCAGCAGGGAAAACTATGCCTTGTTCTAAAGCTCTTTGGGAACCGCTTGCGTAGCCCCACACACCTGCGGGCTGCAGGCTTTCCTGCTGCCTTCAGCCTCAAAACCACCCTTTCCCACTTGGCACGGTGCCAGCCTCCAAAATCTACATATGTCTGGAGACTGGTCCCACGCCCAAAGAGCCAGCAGGGAAAACTATGCCTTGTTCTAAAGCTCTTTGGGAACGGCTTGCGTAGCCCCACACACCTGGGGGCTGCAGGCTTTCCTGCTGCCTTCAGCCTCAAAACCACCCTTTCCCACATGGCGCCGCGCCAGGCACAAAAATGGCCATATGTCTGGAGATTGGTCCCACGACCAAAGAGCCAGCAGGGAAAACTATGCCTTGTTCTAAAGCTCTTTGGGAATCGCTTGCGTAGCCCCACACACCTGGGGGCTGCAGGCTTTCCTGCTGCCTTCAGCCTCAAAACCACCCTTTCCCACATGGCGCCGCGCAAGGCACAAAAATGGCCATATGTCTGGAGATTGGTCCCACGACCAAAGAGCCAGCACGGAAAACTATGCCTTTTTCTAAGGCTCTTTGGGAACCTCTTGCGTAGCCCCACACACCTGGGGGCTGCAGGCTTTCCTGCTGCCTTCAGCCTCAAAACTGCCCTGTCTCTCTTGACGTCGCGCCAGGCACAAAAATGGCCATATGTCTGGAGATTGGTCCCACGCCCAAAGAGCCAGCAGGGAAAACTAGGCCTTGTTCTAAAGCTCTTTGGGAACCGCTTGCGTAGCCCCACACACCTGCGGGCTGCAGGCTTTCCTGCTGCCTTCAGCCTCAAAGCCACCCTTTCCCACTTTGCACGGTGCCAGCCTCCAAAATCTACATAGGTCTGGAGACTGGTCCCACGCCCAAAGATCCAGCAGGGAAAACTATGCCTTGTTCTAAAGCTCTTTGGGAACCGCTTGCGTAGCCCCACACACCTGGGGGCTGCAGGCTTTCCTGCTGCCTTCAGCCTCAAAACCACCCTTCCCCTCTTGGCTCCGCGCCAGGCACAAAAACGGCCATATGTCAGGAGACTGGTCCCACGCCCAAAGAGCCAGCAGGGAAAACTATGCCTTGTTCTAAAGCTCTTTGGGAACCGCTTGCGTAGCCCTACACACCTGGGGGCTGCAGGCTTTCCTGGCACCTTCAGTCTCAAAACCACCCTTTCCCACTTGGCGCCACGCCAGGCACAAAAATGGCCATATGTTTGGAGATTGGTCCCACGCCCAAAGAGCCAGCAGGGAAAACTATGCCTTGTTCTAAAGCTCTTTGGGAACCGCTTGCGTGGCCCCACACACCTGGGGGCTGCAGGCTTTCCTGCTGCCTTCAGCCTCAAAACCACCCTTTCCCACTTGGCGCCGCGTCAGGCACAAAAATGGCCATATGTCTGGAGATTGGTCCCACGCCCAAAGAGCCAGCAGGGAAAACTATGCCTTGTTCTAAAGCTCTTTGGGAACCGCTTGCGTAGCCCCACACACCTGGGGGCTGCAGGCTTTCCTGCTGCCTTCAGCCTCAAAACCACCCTTTCCCACTGGCGCCGCGCCAGGCACAAAAATGGCCATATGTCTGGAGATTGTTCCCACGCCCAAAGAGCCAGCAGGGAAAACTATGCCTTGTTCTAAAGCTCTTTGGGAACCGCTTGCGTAGCTCCACACACCTGGGGGCTGCAGGCTTTCCTGCTGCCTTCAGCCTCAAAACCACCCTGTCCCACTTGGCACGGTGCCAGCCTCCAAAATCTACATATGTCTGGAGATTGGTCCCACGCCCAAAGAGCCAGCAGGGAAAACTATGCCTTGTTCTAAAGCTCTTTGGGAACCGCTTGCGTAGCCCCACACACCTGGGGGCTGCAGGCATTCCTGCTGCCTTCAGCCTCAAAACCACCCTTTCCCACTGGCGCCGCGCCAGGCACAAAAATGGCCATATGTCTGGAGATTGTTCCCACGCCCAAAGAGCCAGCAGGGAAAACTATGCCTTGTTCTAAAGCTCTTTGGGAACCGCTTGCGTAGCCCCACACACCTGGGGGCTGCAGGCTTTCCTGCTGCCTTCAGCCTCAAAACCACCCTTTCCCACTTGGCACGGTGCCAGCCTCCAAAATCTACATATGTCTGGAGATTGGTCCCACGACCAAAGAGCCAGCAGGGAAAACTATGCCTTGTTCTAAAGCTCTTTGGGAACCGCTTGCGTAGCCCCACGGACATGGGGGCTGCAGGCTTTCCTGGCACTTTCAGGCTCAAAAACACCCTTTCCCACTTGGCGTCGCTCGAGGCCCAAAAATGGCCATATGTCTGGAGATTGGTCCCGCGCCCAAAGAGCCAGCAGGGAAAACTATGCATTGATCTAAAGCTCTTTGGGAACCGCTTGCGTAGCTCCACACACCTGCGGGCTGCAGGCTTTCCTGCTGCCTTCAGCCTCAAAACCACCCTTTCCCACTTGGCGTCGCTCCAGGCACATAATGGCCATATGTCTGGAGATTGGTCCCACGCCCAAAGAGCCAGCAGGGAAAACTATGCCTTGTTCTAAAGCTCTTTGGGAACCGCTTGCGTAGCCCCACGGACCTGGGGGCTGCAGGCTTTCCTGCTGCCTTCAGCCTCAAAACCACCCTTTCCCACTTGGGACGGTGCCAGCCTCCAAAATATCAATATGTCTGGAGACTGGTCCCACGCCCAAAGAGCCAGCAGGGAAAACTATGCCTTGTTCTAAAGCTCTTTGGGAACCGCTTGCGTAGCCCCACACACCTGCGGGCTGCAGGCTTTCCTGCTGCCTTCAGCCTCAAAACCACCCTTTCCCACTTGGCACGGTGCCAGCCTCCAAAATCTACATATGTCTGGAGACTGGTCCCACGCCCAAAGAGCCAGCAGGGAAAACTATGCCTTGTTCTAAAGCTCTTTGGGAACGGCTTGCGTAGCCCCACACACCTGGGGGCTGCAGGCTTTCCTGCTGCCTTCAGCCTCAAAACCACCCTTTCCCACATGGCGCCGCGCCAGGCACAAAAATGGCCATATGTCTGGAGATTGGTCCCACGACCAAAGAGCCAGCAGGGAAAACTATGCCTTGTTCTAAAGCTCTTTGGGAATCGCTTGCGTAGCCCCACACACCTGGGGGCTGCAGGCTTTCCTGCTGCCTTCAGCCTCAAAACCACCCTTTCCCACATGGCGCCGCGCAAGGCACAAAAATGGCCATATGTCTGGAGATTGGTCCCACGACCAAAGAGCCAGCACGGAAAACTATGCCTTTTTCTAAGGCTCTTTGGGAACCTCTTGCGTAGCCCCACACACCTGGGGGCTGCAGGCTTTCCTGCTGCCTTCAGCCTCAAAACTGCCCTGTCTCTCTTGACGTCGCGCCAGGCACAAAAATGGCCATATGTCTGGAGATTGGTCCCACGCCCAAAGAGCCAGCAGGGAAAACTAGGCCTTGTTCTAAAGCTCTTTGGGAACCGCTTGCGTAGCCCCACACACCTGCGGGCTGCAGGCTTTCCTGCTGCCTTCAGCCTCAAAGCCACCCTTTCCCACTTTGCACGGTGCCAGCCTCCAAAATCTACATAGGTCTGGAGACTGGTCCCACGCCCAAAGATCCAGCAGGGAAAACTATGCCTTGTTCTAAAGCTCTTTGGGAACCGCTTGCGTAGCCCCACACACCTGGGGGCTGCAGGCTTTCCTGCTGCCTTCAGCCTCAAAACCACCCTTCCCCTCTTGGCTCCGCGCCAGGCACAAAAACGGCCATATGTCAGGAGACTGGTCCCACGCCCAAAGAGCCAGCAGGGAAAACTATGCCTTGTTCTAAAGCTCTTTGGGAACCGCTTGCGTAGCCCTACACACCTGGGGGCTGCAGGCTTTCCTGGCACCTTCAGTCTCAAAACCACCCTTTCCCACTTGGCGCCACGCCAGGCACAAAAATGGCCATATGTTTGGAGATTGGTCCCACGCCCAAAGAGCCAGCAGGGAAAACTATGCCTTGTTCTAAAGCTCTTTGGGAACCGCTTGCGTGGCCCCACACACCTGGGGGCTGCAGGCTTTCCTGCTGCCTTCAGCCTCAAAACCACCCTTTCCCACTTGGCGCCGCGTCAGGCACAAAAATGGCCATATGTCTGGAGATTGGTCCCACGCCCAAAGAGCCAGCAGGGAAAACTATGCCTTGTTCTAAAGCTCTTTGGGAACCGCTTGCGTAGCCCCACACACCTGGGGGCTGCAGGCTTTCCTGCTGCCTTCAGCCTCAAAACCACCCTTTCCCACTGGCGCCGCGCCAGGCACAAAAATGGCCATATGTCTGGAGATTGTTCCCACGCCCAAAGAGCCAGCAGGGAAAACTATGCCTTGTTCTAAAGCTCTTTGGGAACCGCTTGCGTAGCTCCACACACCTGGGGGCTGCAGGCTTTCCTGCTGCCTTCAGCCTCAAAACCACCCTGTCCCACTTGGCACGGTGCCAGCCTCCAAAATCTACATATGTCTGGAGATTGGTCCCACGCCCAAAGAGCCAGCAGGGAAAACTATGCCTTGTTCTAAAGCTCTTTGGGAACCGCTTGCGTAGCCCCACACACCTGGGGGCTGCAGGCATTCCTGCTGCCTTCAGCCTCAAAACCACCCTTTCCCACTGGCGCCGCGCCAGGCACAAAAATGGCCATATGTCTGGAGATTGTTCCCACGCCCAAAGAGCCAGCAGGGAAAACTATGCCTTGTTCTAAAGCTCTTTGGGAACCGCTTGCGTAGCCCCACACACCTGGGGGCTGCAGGCTTTCCTGCTGCCTTCAGCCTCAAAACCACCCTTTCCCACTTGGCACGGTGCCAGCCTCCAAAATCTACATATGTCTGGAGATTGGTCCCACGCCCAAAGAACCAGCAGGGAAAACTATGCCTTGTTCTAAAGCTCTTTGGGAACCGATTGCGTAGCCCCACGGACCTGGGGGCTGCAGGCTTTCCTGCTGCCTTCAGCCTCAAAAACACCCTTTCCCACTTGGCGCCGCGTCAGGCACAAAAATGGCCATATGTCTGGAGATTGGTCCCACGCCCAAAGAGCCAGCAGGGAAAACTATGCCTTGTTCTAAAGCTCTTTGGGAACCGCTTGCGTAGCCCCACGGACCTGGGGGCTGCAGGCTTTCCTGCTGCCTTCAGCCTCAAAACCACCCTTTCCCACTTGGGACGGTGCCAGCCTCCAAAATATCAATATGTCTGGAGACTGGTCCCACGCCCAAAGAGCCAGCAGGGAAAACTATGCCTTGTTCTAAAGCTCTTTAGGAACCGCTTGCGTAGTCCCACACACCTGGGGGCTGCAGGCTTTCCTGCTGCCTTCAGCCTCAAAACCACCCTTTCCCACTTTGCGCCGCGCCAGGCACAAAAATGGCCATATGTCTGGAGATTGGTCCCACGCCCAAAGAGCCAGCAGGGAAAACTATGCCTTGTTCTAAAGCTCTTTGGGAACCGCTTGCGTAGCCCCACACACCTGGGGGCTGCAGGCTTTCCTGCTGCCTTCAGCCTCAAAACCACCCTTTCCCACTTGGGACGGTGCCAGCCTCCAAAATCTACATATGTCTGGAGACTGGTCCCATGCCCAAAGAGCCAGCAGGGAAAACTATGCCTTGTTCTAAAGCTCTTTGGGAACCGCTTGCGTAGCCCCACACACCTGGGGGCTGCAGGCTTTCCTGCTGCCTTCAGCCTCAAAACCACCCTTTCCCACTTGGCGCCGCGCCAGGCACAAATATGGCCATATGTCTGGAGATTGGTCCCACGCCCAAAGAGCCAGCAGGGAAAACTATGCCTTGTTCTAAAGGTCTTTGAGAACCGCTTGCGTAGCCCCACAGACCTGCGGGCTGCACGCTTTCCTGCTGCCTTCAGCCTCAAAGCCACCCTTTCCCACTTTGCACGGTGCCAGCCTCCAAAATCTACATAGGTCTGGAGACTGGTCCCACGCCCAAAGAGCCAGCAGGGAAAACTATGCCTTGTTCTAAAGCTCTTTGGGAACCGCTTGCGTATCCCCACACACCTGGGGGGTGCAGGCTTTCCTGCTGCCTTCAGCCTCAAAACCACCCTTCCCCACTTGGCTCCGCGCCAGGCACAAAAACGGCCATATGTCAGGAGACTGGTCCCACGCCCAAAGAGCCAGCAGGGAAAACTATGCCTTGTTCTAAAGCTCTTTGGGAACCGCTTGCGTAGCCCTACACACCTGGGGGCTGCAGGCTTTCCTGGCGCCTTCAGTCTCAAAACCACCCTTTCCCACTTGGCGCCACGCCAGGAACAAAAATGGCCATATGTTTGGAGATTGGTCCCACGCCCAAAGAGCCAGCAGGGAAAACTATGCCTTGTTCTAAAGCTCTTTGGGAACCGCTTGCGTGGCCCCACACACCTGGGGGCTGCAGGCTTTCCTGGCGCCTTCAGCCTCAAAACCACCCTTTCCCACTTGGCGCCGCGTCAATCACAAAAATGGCCATATGTCTGGAGATTGTTCCCACGCCCAAAGAGCCAGCAGGGAAAACTATGCCTTGTTCTAAAGCTCTTTGGGAACCGCTTGCGTAGCTCCACACACCTGCGGGCTGCAGGCTTTCCTGCTGCCTTCAGCCTCAAAACCACCCTGTCCCACTTGGCGTCGTTCCAGGCACATAATGGCCATATGTCTGGAGATTGGCCCCACGCCCAAAGAGCCAGCAGGGAAAACTATGCCTTGTTCTAAAGCTCTTTGGGAACCGCTTGCGGAGCCCCACACACCTGCGGGCTGCAGGCTTTCCTGCTGCCTTCAGCCTCAAAACCACCCTTTCCCACTTGGCACGGTGCCAGCCTCCAAAATCTACATATGTCTGGAGATTGGTCCCACGCCCAAAGAGCCAGCAGGGAAAACTATGCCTTGTTCTAAAGCTCTTTGGGAACCTCTTGCGTAGCCCCACACACCTGGGGGCTGCAGGCATTCCTGCTGCCTTCAGCCTCAAAACCACCCTTTCCCACTTGGCGCCGCGCCAGGCACAAAAATGGCCATATGTCTGGAGACTGGTCCCACGCCCAAAGAGCCAGCAGGGAAAACTATGCCTTGTTCTAAAGCTCTTTGGGAACCGCTTGCGTAGCCCCACACAGCTGCGGGCTGCAGGCTTTCCTGCTGCCTTCAGCCTCAAAACCACCCTTTCCCACTTGGCACGGTGAAAGCCTCCAAAATCTACATATGTCTGGAGACTGGTCCCACGCCCAAAGAGCCAGCAGGGAAAACTATGCCTTTTTCTAAAGCTCTTTGGGAACCGCTAGCGTAGCCCCACACACCTGGGGGCTGCAGGCTTTCCTGCTGCCTTCAGCCTCAAAACCACCCTTCCCCACTTGGCTCCGCGCCAGGCACAAAAACGGCCATGTGTCTGGAGACTGGTCCCACGCCCAAAGAGCCAGCAGGGAAAACTATGCCTTGTTCTAAAGCTCTTTGGGAACCGCTTGCGTAGCCCTACACACCTGGTGGCTGCAGGCTTTCCTGGCGCCTTCAGTCTGAAAACCACCCTTTCCCACTTGGCGCCACGCCAGGCACAAAAATGGCCATATGTTTGGAGATTGGTCCCACGCCCAAAGAGCCAGCAGGGAAAACTATGCCTTGTTCTAAAGCTCTTTGGGAACCGCTTGCGTGGCCCCACACACCTGGGGGCTGCAGGCTTTCCTGGCGCCTTCAGCCTCAAAACCACCCTTTCCTACTTGGCGCCGCGTCAGGCACAAAAATGGCCATATGTCTGGAGATTGTTCCCACGCCCAAAGAGCCAGCAGGGAAAACTATGCCTTGTTCTAAAGCTCTTTGGGAACCGCTTGCGTAGCTCCACACATCTGGGGGCTGCAGGCTTTCCTGCTGCCTTCAGCCTCAAAACCACCCTGTCCCACTTGGCGTCGTTCCAGGCACATAACGGCCATATGTCTGGAGATTGGCCCCACGCCCAAAGAGCCAGCAGGGAAAACTATGCCTTGTTCTAAAGCTCTTTGGGAACCGCTTGCGTAGCCCCACACACCTGCGGGCTGCAGGCTTTCCTGCTGCCTTCAGCCTCAAAACCACCCTTTCCCACTTGGCACGGTGCCAGCCTCCAAAATCTACATATGTCTGGAGATTGGTCCCACGCCCAAAGAGCCAGCAGGGAAAACTATGCCTTGTTCTAAAGCTCTTTGGGAACCGATTGCGTAGCCCCACACACCTGGGGGCTGCAGGCATTCCTGCTGCCTTCAGCCTCAAAAACACCCTTTCCCACTTGGCGCCGCGCCAGGCACAAAAATGGCCATATGTCTGGAGACTGGTCCCACGCCCAAAGAGCCAGCAGGGAAAACTATGCCTTGTTCTAAAGCTCTTTGGGAACCGCTTGCGTAGCCCCACACAGCTGCGGGCTGCAGGCTTTCCTGCTGCCTTCAGCCTCAAAACCACCCTTTCCCACTTGGCACGGTGAAAGCCTCCAAAATCTACATATGTCTGGAGACTGGTCCCACGCCCAAAGAGCCAGCAGGGAAAACTATGCCTTGTTCTAAAGCTCTTTGGGAACCGCTAGCGTAGCCCCACACACCTGGGGGCTGCAGGCTTTCCTGCTGCCTTCAGCCTCAAAACCACCCTTCCCCACTTGGCTCCGCGCCAGGCACAAAAATTGCCATATGTCTGGAGATTGGTCCCACGCCCTAAGAGCCATGAGGGAAAACTATGCCTTGTTCTAAAGCTCTTTGGGAACCGCTTGCGTAGCCCCACACACCTGGGGGCTGCAGGCTTTCCTGCTGCCTTCAGCCTCAAAACCACCCTTTCCCACTTGGCATGGTGCCAGCCTCCAAAATCTACATATGTCTGGAGACTGGTCCCACGCCCAAAGAGCCAGCAGGGAAAACTATGCCTTATTCTAAAGCTCTTTGGGAACCGCTTGCGTAGCCCCACACACCTGGGGGCTGCAGGCATTCCTGCTGCCTTCAGCCTCAAAAACACCCTTTCCCTCTTGGCGCCGCGCCAGGCACAAAAATGGCCATATGTCTGGAGACTGGTCCCACGCCCAAAGAGCCAGCAGGGAAAACTATGCCTTGTTCTAAAGCTCTTTGGGAACCGCTTGCGTAGCCCCACACAGCTGCGGGCTGCAGGCTTTCCTGCTGCCTTCAGCCTCAAAACCACCCTTTCCCACTTGGCACGGTGAAAGCCTCCAAAATCTACATATGTCTGGAGACTGGTCCCCCACCCAAAGAGCCAGCAGGGAAAACTATGCCTTTTTCTAAAGCTCTTTGGGAACCGCTAGCGTAGCCCCACACACCTGGGGGCTGCAGGCTTTCCTGCTGCCTTCAGCCTCAAAACCACCCTTCCCCACTTGGCTCCGCGCCAGGCACAAAAACGGCCATGTGTCTGGAGACTGGTCCCACGCCCAAAGAGCCAGCAGGGAAAACTATGCCTTGTTCTAAAGCTCTTTGGGAACCGCTTGCGTAGCCCTACACACCTGGTGGCTGCAGGCTTTCCTGGCGCCTTCAGTCTCAAAACCACCCTTTCCCACTTGGCGCCACGCCAGGCACAAAAATGGCCATATGTTTGGAGATTGGTCCCACGCCCAAAGAGCCAGCAGGGAAAACTATGCCTTGTTCTAAAGCTCTTTGGGAACCGCTTCCGTGGCCCCACACACCTGGGGGCTGCAGGCTTTCCTGGCGCCTTCAGCCTCAAAACCACCCTTTCCCACTTGGCGCCGCGTCAGGCACAAAAATGGCCATATGTCTGGAGATTGTTCCCACGCCCAAAGAGCCAGCAGGGAAAACTATGCCTTGTTCTAAAGCTCTTTGGGAACCGCTTGCGTAGCTCCACACACCTGGGGGCTGCAGGCTTTCCTGCTGCCTTCAGCCTCAAAACCACCCTGTCCCACTTGGCGTCGTTCCAGGCACAAAAATGGCCATATGTCTGGAGATTGGCCCCACGCCCAAAGAGCCAGCAGGGAAAACTATGCCTTGTTCTAAAGCTCTTTGGGAACCGCTTGCGTAGCCCCACACACCTGCGGGCTGCAGGCTTTCCTGCTGCCTTCAGCCTCAAAACCACCCTTTCCCACTTGGCACGGTGCCAGCCTCCAAAATCTACATATGTCTGGAGATTGGTCCCACGCCCAAAGAGCCAGCAGGGAAAACTATGCCTTGTTCTAAAGCTCTTTGGGAACCTCTTGCGTAGCCCCACACACCTGGGGGCTGCAGGCATTCCTGCTGCCTTCAGCCTCAAAAACACCCTTTCCCACTTGGCGCCGCGCCAGGCACAAAAATGGCCATATGTCTGGAGACTGGTCCCACGCCCAAAGAGCCAGCAGGGAAAACTATGCCTTGTTCTAAAGCTCTTTGGGAACCGCTTGCGTAGCCCCACACACCTGCGGGCTGCAGGCTTTCCTGCTGCCTTCAGCCTCAAAACCACCCTTCCCCACTTGGCTCCGCGCCAGGCACAAAAACGGCCATGTGTCTGGAGACTGGTCCCACGCCCAAAGAGCCAGCAGGGAAAACTATGCCTTGTTCTAAAGCTCTTTGGGAACCGCTTGCGTAGCCCTACACACCTGGTGGCTGCAGGCTTTCCTGGCGCCTTCAGTCTCAAAACCACCCTTTCCCACTTGGCGCCGCGCCAGGCACAAAAATGGCCATATGTCTGGAGATTGGTCCCACGCCCAAAGAGCCAGCAGGGAAAACTATGCCTTGTTATAAAGCTCTTTGGGAACCGCTTGCGCAGCCCCACAGACCTGGGGGCTGCAGGCTTTCCTGCTGCCTTCAGCCTCAAAACCACCGTTTCCCACTTGGCGCCACGCCAGGCACAGAAATGGCCATATGTCTGGAGATGGGTCCCACGCCCAAAGAGCCAGCAGGGAAAACTATGCCTTGTTCTAAAGCTCTTTGGGAACCGCTTGCGTAGCCCCACACATCTCAGGGCTGCAGGCTTTCCTGCTGCCTTCAGCCTAAAAAACACACTTTCCCACTTGGCGCCGCGCCAGGCACAAAAATGGCCATATGTCTGGAGATGGGTCCCACGCCCAAAGAGCCAGGAGGGAAAACTATGCCTTTTTGTAAAGCTCTTTGGGAACCGCTTGCGCAGCCCCACAGACCTGGGGGCTGCAGGCTTTCCTGCTGCCTTCATCCTCAAAACCACCCATGGCCATTTTTGTGCCTGGCGCGGTGCCAAGTGGGAAAGGGTGGTTTTGAGGCTGAAGGCAGCAGGAAAGCCTGCAGCCCCCAGGTGTGTGGGGCTACGCAAGCGGTTCCCAAAGAGCTTTAGAACAAGGCCTAGTTTTCCCTGCTGGCTCTTTGGGCGTGGGACCAGTCTCCAGACATATGTAGATTTTGGAGGCTGGCACCATGCCAAGTGGGAAAGGGTGGTTTTGAGGCTGAAGGCAGCAGGAAAGCCTGCAGCCCGCAGGTGTGTGGGGCTACGCAAGCGGTTCCCAAAGAGCTTTAGAACAAGGCATAGTTTTCCCTCATGGCTCTTAGGGCGTGGGACCAATCTGCAGACATATGGCAATTTTTGTGCCTGGCGCGGCGCCAAGTGGGAAAGGGTGGTTTTGAGGCTGAAGGCAGCAGGAAAGCCTGCAGCCCCCAGGTCCGTGGGGCTACGCAAGCGGTTCCCAAAGAGCTTTATAACAAGGCATAGTTTTCCCTGCTGGCTCTTTGGGCGTGGGACCAATCTCCAGACATATGGCCATTTTTGTGCCTGGCGCGGCGCCAAGTGGGAAAGGGTGGTTTTGAGACTGAAGGCGCCAGGAAAGCCTGCAGCCACCAGGTGTGTAGGGCTACGCAAGCGGTTCCCAAAGAGCTTTAGAACAAGGCATAGTTTTCCCTGCTGGCTCTTTGGGCGTGGGACCAGTCTCCAGACACATGGCCGTTTTTGTGGCTGGCGCGGAGCCAAGTGGGGAAGGGTGGTTTTGAGGCTGAAGGCAGCAGGAAAGCCTGCAGCCCCCAGGTGTGTGGGGCTACGCTAGCGGTTCCCAAAGAGCTTTAGAACAAGGCATAGTTTTCCCTGATGGCTCTTTGGGCGTGGGACCAGTCTCCAGACATATGTAGATTTTGGAGGCTTTCACCGTGCCAAGTGGGAAAGGGTGGTTTTGAGGCTGAAGGCAGCAGGAAAGCCTGCAGCCCGCAGCTGTGTGGGGCTACGCAAGCGGTTCCCAAAGAGCTTTAGAACAAGGCATAGTTTTCCCTGCTGGCTCTTTGGGCATGGGACCAGTCTCCAGACATATGGCCATTTTTGAGCCTGGCGCGGCGCCAAGTGGGAAAGGGTGGTTTTGAGGCTGAAGGCAGCAGGAATGCCTGCAGCCCCCAGGTGTGTGGGGCTACGCAAGAGGTTCCCAAAGAGCTTTAGAACAAGGCATAGTTTTCCCTGCTGGCTCTTTGGGCGTGGGACCAATCTGCAGACATATGTAGATTTTGGAGGCTGGCACCGTGCCAAGTGGGAAAGGGTGGTTTTGAGGCTGAAGGCAGCAGGAAAGCCTGCAGCCCGCAGGTGTGTGGGGCTCCGCAAGCGGTTCCCAAAGAGCTTTAGAACAAGGCATAGTTTTCCCTGCTGGCTCTTTGGGCGTGGGGCCAATCTCCAGACATATGGCCATTATGTGCCTGGAACGACGCCAAGTGGGACAGGGTGGTTTTGAGGCTGAAGGCAGCAGGAAAGCCTGCAGCCCCCAGGTGTGTGGAGCTACGCAAGCGGTTCCCAAAGAGCTTTAGAACAAGGCATAGTTTTCCCTGCTGGCTCTTTGGGCGTGGGAACAATCTCCAGACATATGGCCATTTTTGTGCCTGACGCGGCGCCAAGTAGGAAAGGGTGGTTTTGAGGCTGAAGGCGCCAGGAAAGCCTGCAGCCCCCAGGTGTGTGGGGCCACGGAAGCGGTTCCCAAAGAGCTTTAGAACAAGGCATAGTTTTCCCTGCTGGCTCTTTGGGCGTGGGACCAATCTCCAAACATATGGCCATTTTTGTGCCTGGCGTGGCGCCAAGTGGGAAAGGGTGGTTTTGAGACTGAAGGCGCCAGGAAAGCCTGCAGCCACCAGGTGTGTAGGGCTACGCAAGCGGTTCCCAAAGAGCTTTAGAACAAGGCATAGTTTTCCCTGCTGGCTCTTTGGGCGTGGGACCAGTCTCCAGACACATGGCCGTTTTTGTGCCTGGCGCGGAGCCAAGTGGGGAAGGGTGGTTTTGAGGCTGAAGGCAGCAGGAAAGCCTGCAGCCCCCAGGTGTGTGGGGCTACGCTAGCGGTTCCCAAAGAGCTTTAGAAAAAGGCATAGTTTTCCCTGCTGGCTCTTTGGGCGTGGGACCAGTCTCCAGACATATGTAATTTTGGAGGCTTTCACCGTGCCAAGTGGGAAAGGGTGGTTTTGAGGCTGAAGGCAGCAGGAAAGCCTGCAGCCCCCAGGTCTGTGGGGCTACGCAAGCGGTTCCCAAAGAGCTTTAGAACAAGGCATAGTTTTCCCTGCTGGCTCTTTGGGCGTGGGACCAGTCTCCAGACATATGGCCATTTTTGTGCCTGGCGCGGCGCCAAGTGGGAAAGGGTGTTTTTGAGGCTGAAGGCAGCAGGAATGCCTGCAGCCCCCAGGTGTGTGGGGCTACGCAAGCGGTTCCCAAAGAGCTTTAGAACAAGGCCTAGTTTTCCCTGCTGGCTCTTTGGGCGTGGGACCAGTCTCCAGACATATGTAGATTTTGGAGGCTGGCACCATGCCAAGTGGGAAAGGGTGGTTTTGAGGCTGAAGGCAGCAGGAAAGCCTGCAGCCCCCAGGTGTGTGGGGCTACGCAAGCGGTTCCCAAAGAGCTTTAGAACAAGGCATAGTTTTCCCTCATGGCTCTTAGGGCGTGGGACCAATCTCCAGACATATGGCAATTTTTGTGCCTGGCGCGGCGCCAAGTGGGAAAGGGTGGTTTTGAGGCTGAAGGCAGCAGGAAAGCCTGCAGCCCCCAGGTCCGTGGGGCTACGCAAGCGGTTCCCAAAGAGCTTTATAACAAGGCATAGTTTTCCCTGCTGGCTCTTTGGGCGTGGGACCAATCTCCAGACATATGGCCGTTTTTGTGCCTGGCGCGGAGCCAAGTGGGGAAGGGTGGTTTTGAGGCTGAAGGCAGCAGGAAAGCCTGCAGCCCCCAGGTGTGTGGGGCTACGCTAGCGGTTCCCAAAGAGCTTTAGAACAAGGCATAGTTTTCCCTGCTGGCTCTTTGGGCGTGGGACCAGTCTCCAGACACATGGCCGTTTTTGTGCCTGGCGCGGAGCCAAGTGGGGAAGGGTGTTTTTGAGGCTGAAGGCAGCAGGAAAGCCTGCAGCCCCCAGGTGTGTGGAGCTACGCAAGCGGTTCCCAAAGAGCTTTAGAACAAGGCATAGTTTTCCCTGCTGGCTCTTTGGGCGTGGGAACAATCTCCAGACATATGGCCATTTTTGTGCCTGACGCGGCGCCAAGTAGGAAAGGGTGGTTTTGAGGCTGAAGGCGCCAGGAAAGCCTGCAGCCCCCAGGTGTGTGGGGCCACGCAAGCGGTTCCCAAAGAGCTTTAGAACAAGGCATAGTTTTCCCTGCTGGCTCTTTGGGCGTTGGACCAATCTCCAAACATATGGCCATTTTTGTGCCTGGCGTGGCGCCAAGTGGGAAAGGGTGGTTTTGAGACTGAAGGCGCCAGGAAAGCCTGCAGCCCCCAGGTGTGTAGGGCTACGCAAGCGGTTCCCAAAGAGCTTTAGAACAAGGCATAGTTTTCCCTGCTGGCTCTTTGGGCGTGGGACCAGTCTCCAGACACATGGCCGTTTTTGTGCCTGGCGCAGAGCCAAGTGGGGAAGGGTGGTTTTGAGGCTGAAGGCAGCAGGAAAGCCTGCAGCCCCCAGGTGTGTGGGGCTACGCTAGCGGTTCCCAAAGAGCTTTAGAAAAAGGCATAGTTTTCCCTGCTGGCTCTTTGGGCGTGGGACCAGTCTCCAGACATATGTAGATTTTGGAGGCTTTCACCGTGCCAAGTGGGAAAGGGTGGTTTTGAGGCTGAAGGCAGCAGGAAAGCCTGCAGCCCGCAGCTGTGTGGGGCTACGCAAGCGGTTCCCAAAGAGCTTTAGAACAAGGCATAGTTTTCCCTGCTGGCTCTTTGGGCGTGGGACCAGTCTCCAGACATATGGCCATTTTTGTGCCTGGCGCGGCGCCAAGTGGGAAAGGGTGTTTTTGAGGCTGAAGGCAGCAGGAATGCCTGCAGCCCCCAGGTGTGTGGGGCTACGCAAGCGGTTCCCAAAGAGCTTTAGAACAAGGCATAGTTTTCCCTGCTGGCTCTTTGGGCGTGGGACCAGTCTCCAGACATATGTAGATTTTGGAGGCTGGCACCATGCCAAGTGGGAAAGGGTGGTTTTGAGGCTGAAGGCAGCAGGAAAGCCTGCAGCCCCCAGGTGTGTGGGGCTCCGCAAGCGGTTCCCAAAGAGCTTTAGAACAAGGCATAGTTTTCCCTCATGGCTCTTAGGGCGTGGGACCAATCTCCAGACATATGGCAATTTTTGTGCCTGGCGCGGCGCCAAGTGGGAAAGGGTGGTTTTGAGGCTGAAGGCAGCAGGAAAGCCTGCAGCCCCCAGGTCCGTGGGGCTACGCAAGCGGTTCCCAAAGAGCTTTATAACAAGGCATAGTTTTCCCTGCTGGCTCTTTGGGCGTGGGACCAATCTCCAGACATATGGCCATTTTTGTGCCTGGCGCGGCGCCAAGTGGGAAAGGGTGGTTTTGAGACTGAAGGCGCCAGGAAAGCCTGCAGCCACCAGGTGTGTAGGGCTACGCAAGCGGTTCCCAAAGAGCTTTAGAACAAGGCATAGTTTTCCCTGCTGGCTCTTTGGGCGTGGGACCAGTCTCCAGACACATGGCCGTTTTTGTGCCTGGCGCGGAGCCAAGTGGGGAAGGGTGGTTTTGAGGCTGAAGGCAGCAGGAAAGCCTGCAGCCCCCAGGTGTGTGGGGCTACACAAGCGGTTCCCAAAGAGCTTTAGAACAAGGCATAGTTTTCCCTGATGGCTCTTTGGGCGTGGGACCAGTCTCCAGACATATGTAGATTTTGGAGGCTTTCACCGTGCCAAGTGGGAAAGGGTGGTTTTGAGGCTGAAGGCAGCAGGAAAGCCTGCAGCCCGCAGCTGTGTGGGGCTACGCAAGCGGTTCCCAAAGAGCTTTAGAACAAGGCATAGTTTTCCCTGCTGGCTCTTTGGGCGTGGGACCAGTCTCCAGACATATGGCCATTTTTGTGCCTGGCGCGGCGCCAAGTGGGAAAGGGTGTTTTTGAGGCTGAAGGCAGCAGGAATGCCTGCAGCCCCCAGGTGTGTGGGGCTACGCAATCGGTTCCCAAAGAGCTTTAGAACAAGGCATAGTTTTCCCTGCTGGCTCTTTGGGCGTGGGACCAATCTCCAGACATATGTAGATTTTGGAGGCTGGCACCGTGCCAAGTGGGAAAGGGTGGTTTTGAGGCTGAAGGCAGCAGGAAAGCCTGCAGCCCGCAGGTGTGTGGGGCTACGCAAGCGGTTCCCAAAGAGCTTTAGAACAAGGCATAGTTTTCCCTGCTGGCTCTTTGGGCGTGGGGCCAATCTCCAGACATATGGCCATTATGTGCCTGGAACGACGCCAAGTGGGACAGGGTGGTTTTGAGGCTGAAGGCAGCAGGAAAGCCTGCAGCCCCCAGGTCTGTGGGGCTACGCAAGCGGTTCCCAAAGAGCTTTAGAACAAGGCATAGTTTTCCCTGCTGGCTCTTTGGGCGTGGGAACAATCTCCAGACATATGGCCATTTTTGTGCCTGACGCGGCGCCAAGTGGGAAAGGGTGGTTTTGAGGCTGAAGGCGCCAGGAAAGCCTGCAGCCCCAAGGTGTCTGGGGCCACGCAAGCGGTTCCCAAAGAGCTTTAGAACAAGGCATAGTTTTCCCTGCTGGCTCTTTGGGCGTGGGACCAATCTCCAAACATATGGCCATTTTTGTGCCTGGCGTGGCGCCAAGTGGGAAAGGGTGGTTTTGAGACTGAAGGCGCCAGGAAAGCCTGCAGCCACCAGGTGTGTAGGGCTACGCAAGCGGTTCCCAAAGAGCTTTAGAACAAGGCATAGTTTTCCCTGCTGGCTCTTTGGGCGTGGGACCAGTCTCCAGACACATGGCCGTTTTTGTGCCTGGCGCGGAGCCAAGTGGGGAAGGGTGGTTTTGAGGCTGAAGGCAGCAGGAAAGCCTGCAGCCCCCAGGTGTGTGGGGCTACGCTAGCGGTTCCCAAAGAGCTTTAGAACAAGGCATAGTTTTCCCTGCTGGCTCTTTGGGCGTGGGACCAGTCTCCAGACATATGTAGATTTTGGAGGCTTTCACCGTGCCAAGTGGGAAAGGGTGGTTTTGAGGCTGAAGGCAGCAGGAAAGCCTGCAGCCCGCAGCTGTGTGGGGCTACGCAAGCGGTTCCCAAAGAGCTTTAGAACAAGGCATAGTTTTCCCTGCTGGCTCTTTGGGCGTGGGACCAGTCTCCAGACATATGGCCATTTTTGTGCCTGGCGCGGCGCCAAGTGGGAAAGGGTGTTTTTGAGGCTGAAGGCAGCAGGAATGCCTGCAGCCCCCAGGTGTGTGGGGCTACGCAATCGGTTCCCAAAGAGCTTTAGAACAAGGCATAGTTTTCCCTGCTGGCTCTTTGGACGTGGGACCAATCTCCAAACATATGGCCATTTTTGTTCCTGGCGTGGCGCCAAGTGGGAAAGGGTGGTTTTGAGACTGAAGGCGCCAGGAAAGCCTGCAGCCCCCAGGTGTGTAGGGCTACGCAAGCGGTTCCCAAAGAGCTTTAGAACAAGGCATAGTTTTCCCTGCTGGCTCTTTGGGCGTGGGACCAGTCTCCTGACATATGGCCGTTTTTGTGCCTGGCGCGGAGCCAAGTGGGGAAGGGTGGTTTTGAGGCTGAAGGCAGCAGGAAAGCCTGCACCCCCCAGGTGTGTGGGGATACGCAAGCGGTTCCCAAAGAGCTTTAGAACAAGGCATAGTTTTCCCTGCTGGCTCTTTGGGCGTGGGACCAGTCTCCAGACCTATGTAGAATTTGGAGGCTGGCACCGTGCAAAGTGGGAAAGGGTGGCTTTGAGGCTGAAGGCAGCAGGAAAGCCTGCAGCCCCCAGGTCTGTGGGGCTACGCAAGCGGTTCCCAAAGAGCTTTAGAACAAGGCATAGTTTTCCCTGCTGGCTCTTTGGGCGTGGGACCAATCTCCAGACATATGGCCATATTTGTGCCTGGCGCGGCGCCAAGTGGGAAAGGGTGGTTTTGAGGCTGAAGGCAGCAGGAAAGCCTGCAGCCCCCAGGTGTGTGGGGCTACGCAAGCGGTTCCCAAAGAGCTTTAGAACAAGGCATAGTTTTCCCTGCTGGCTCTTTGGGCGTGGGACCAGTCTCCAGACATATGTAGATTTTGGAGGCTGGCACCGTCCCAAGTGGGAAAGGGTGGTTTTGAGGCTGAAGGCAGCAGGAAAGCCTGCAGCCCCCAGGTCCGTGGGGCTACGCAAGCGGTTCCCAAAGAGCTTTAGAACAAGGCATAGTTTTCCCTGCTGGCTCTTTGGGCGTGGGACCAATCTCCAGACATATGGCCATTTTTGTGCCTGGCGCGGCGCAAAGTGGGAAAGGGTGGTTTTGAGGCTGAAGGCAGCAGGAAAGCCTGCAGCCCCCAGGTCCGTGGGGCTACGCAAGCGGTTCCTAAAGAGCTTTAGAACAAGGCATAGTTTTCCCTGCTGGCTCTTTGGGCGTGGGACCAGTCTCCAGACATATGTAGATTTTGGAGGCTGGCACCGTCCCAAGTGGGAAAGGGTGGTTTTGAGGCTGAAGGCAGCAGGAAAGCCTGCAGCCCCCAGGTCCGTGGGGCTACGCAAGCGGTTCCCAAAGAGCTTTAGAACAAGGCATAGTTTTCCCTGCTGGCTCTTTGGGCGTGGGACCAATCTCCAGACATATGGCCATTATGTGCCTGGAACGACGCCAAGTGGGACAGGGTGGTTTTGAGGCTGAAGGCAGCAGGAAAGCCTGCAGCCCGCAGGTGTGTGGAGCTACGCAAGCGGTTCCCAAAGAGCTTTAGAACAAGGCATAGTTTTCCCTGCTGGCTCTTTGGGCGTGGGAACAATCTCCAGACATATGGCCATTTTTGTGCCTGACGCGGCGCCAAGTGGGAAAGGGTGGTTTTGAGGCTGAAGGCGCCAGGAAAGCCTGCAGCCCCCAGGTGTGTGGGGCCACGCAAGCGGTTCCCAAAGAGCTTTAGAACAAGGCATAGTTTTCCCTGCTGGCTCTTTGGGCGTGGGACCAATCTCCAAACATATGGCCATTTTTGTTCCTGGCATGGCGCCAAGTGGGAAAGGGTGGTTTTGAGACTGAAGGCGCCAGGAAAGCCTGCAGCCCCCAGGTGTGTAGGGCTACGCAAGCGGTTCCCAAAGAGCTTTAGAACAAGGCATAGTTTTCCCTGCTGGCTCTTTGGGCGTGGGACCAGTCTCCTGACATATGGCCGTTTTTGTGCCTGGCGCGGAGCCAAGTGGGGAAGGGTGGTTTTGAGGCTGAAGGCAGCAGGAAAGCCTGCACCCCCCAGGTGTGTGGGGATACGCAAGCGGTTCCCAAAGAGCTTTAGAACAAGGCATAGTTTTCCCTGCTGGCTCTTTGGGCGTGGGACCAGTCTCCAGACCTATGTAGAATTTGGAGCCTGGCACCGTGCAAAGTGGGAAAGGGTGGCTTTGAGGCTGAAGGCAGCAGGAAAGCCTGCAGCCCCCAGGTCCGTGGGGCTACGCAAGCGGTTCCCAAAGAGCTTTAGAACAAGGCATAGTTTTCCCTGCTGGCTCTTTGGGCGTGGGACCAATCTCCAGACATATGGCCATTTTTGTGCCTGGCGCGGCGCAATGTGGGAAAGGGTGGTTTTGAGGCTGAAGGCAGCAGGAAAGCCTGCAGCCCCCAGGTCCGTGGGGCTACGCAAGCGGTTCCTAAAGAGCTTTAGAACAAGGCATAGTTTTCCCTGCTGGCTCTTTGGGCGTGGGACCAGTCTCCAGACATATGTAGATTTTGGAGGCTGGCACCGTCCCAAGTGGGAAAGGGTGGTTTTGAGGCTGAAGGCAGCAGGAAAGCCTGCAGCCCCCAGGTGTGTGGGGCTACGCAAGCGGTTCCCAAAGAGCTTTAGAACAAGGCATAGTTTTCCCTGCTGGCTCTTTGGGCGTGGGACCAATCTCCAGACATATGGCCATTTTTGTGCCTGGCGCGGCGCCAAGTGGGAAAGGGTGTTTTTGAGGCTGAAGGCAGCAGGAAAGCCTGCAGCCCCCAGGTGTGTGGGGCTACGCAATCGGTTCCCAAAGAGCTTTAGAACAAGGCATAGTTTTCCCTGCTGGTTCTTTGGGCGTGGGACCAATCTCCAGACATATGTAGATTTTGGAGGCTGGCACCGTGCCAAGTGGGAAAGGGTGGTTTTGAGGCTGAAGGCAGCAGGAAAGCCTGCAGCCCCCAGGTCTGTGGAGCTACGCAAGCGGTTCCCAAAGAGCTTTAGAACAAGGCATAGTTTTCCCTGCTGGCTCTTTGGGCGTGGGAACAATCTCCAGACATATGGCCATTTTTGGGCCTGGCGTGGCGCCAGTGGGAAAGGGTGGTTTTGAGGCTGAAGGCAGCAGGAAAGCCTGCAGCCCCCAGGTGTGTGGGGCTACGCAAGCGGTTCCCAAAGAGCTTTAGAACAAGGCATAGTTTTCCCTGCTGGCTCTTTGGGCGTGGGACCAATCTCCAGACATATGTAGATTTTGGAGGCTGGCACCGTGCCAAGTGGGACAGGGTGGTTTTGAGGCTGAAGGCAGCAGGAAAGCCTGCAGCCCCCAGGTGTGTGGAGCTACGCAAGCGGTTCCCAAAGAGCTTTAGAACAAGGCATAGTTTTCCCTGCTGGCTCTTTGGGCGTGGGAACAATCTCCAGACATATGGCCATTTTTGTGCCTGGCGCGGCGCCAGTGGGAAAGGGTGGTTTTGAGGCTGAAGGCAGCAGGAAAGCCTGCAGCCCCCAGGTCCGTGGGGCTACGCAAGCGGTTCCCAAAGAGCTTTAGAACAAGGCATAGTTTTCCCTGCTGGCTCTTTGGGCGTGGGACCAATCTCCAGACATATGGCCATTTTTGTGCCTGGCGCGGCGCAATGTGGGAAAGGGTGGTTTTGAGGCTGAAGGCAGCAGGAAAGCCTGCAGCCCCCAGGTCCGTGGGGCTACGCAAGCGGTTCCTAAAGAGCTTTAGAACAAGGCATAGTTTTCCCTGCTGGCTCTTTGGGCGTGGGACCAGTCTCCAGACATATGTAGATTTTGGAGGCTGGCACCGTCCCAAGTGGGAAAGGGTGGTTTTGAGGCTGAAGGCAGCAGGAAAGCCTGCAGCCCCCAGGTGTGTGGGGCTACGCAAGCGGTTCCCAAAGAGCTTTAGAACAAGGCATAGTTTTCCCTGCTGGCTCTTTGGGCGTGGGACCAATCTCCAGACATATGGCCATTTTTGTGCCTGGCGCGGCGCCAAGTGGGAAAGGGTGTTTTTGAGGCTGAAGGCAGCAGGAAAGCCTGCAGCCCCCAGGTGTGTGGGGCTACGCAATCGGTTCCCAAAGAGCTTTAGAACAAGCCATAGTTTTCCCTGCTGGTTCTTTGGGCGTGGGACCAATCTCCAGACATATGTAGATTTTGGAGGCTGGCACCGTGCCAAGTGGGAAAGGGTGGTTTTGAGGCTGAAGGCAGCAGGAAAGCCTGCAGCCCCCAGGTCTGTGGAGCTACGCAAGCGGTTCCCAAAGAGCTTTAGAACAAGGCATAGTTTTCCCTGCTGGCTCTTTGGGCGTGGGAACAATCTCCAGACATATGGCCATTTTTGGGCCTGGCGTGGCGCCAGTGGGAAAGGGTGGTTTTGAGGCTGAAGGCAGCAGGAAAGCCTGCAGCCCCCAGGTGTGTGGGGCTACGCAAGCGGTTCCCAAAGAGCTTTAGAACAAGGCATAGTTTTCCCTGCTGGCTCTTTGGGCGTGGGACCAATCTCCAGACATATGTAGATTTTGGAGGCTGGCACCGTGCCAAGTGGGACAGGGTGGTTTTGAGGCTGAAGGCAGCAGGAAAGCCTGCAGCCCCCAGGTGTGTGGAGCTACGCAAGCGGTTCCCAAAGAGCTTTAGAACAAGGCATAGTTTTCCCTGCTGGCTCTTTGGGCGTGGGAACAATCTCCAGACATATGGCCATTTTTGTGCCTGGCGCGGCGCCAGTGGGAAAGGGTGGTTTTGAGGCTGAAGGCAGCAGGAAAGCCTGCAGCCCCCAGGTGTGTGGGGCTACGCAAGCGGTTCCCAAAGAGCTTTAGAACAAGGCATAGTTTTCCCTGCTGGCTCTTTGGGCGTGGGACCAATCTCCAGACATATGGCCATTTTTGTGCCTGACGCGGCGCCAAGTGGGAAAGGGTGGTGTTGAGGCTGAAGGCGCCAGGAAAGCCTGCAGCCCCCAGGTGTGTGGGGCCACGCAAGCGGTTCCCAAAGAGCTTTAGAACAAGGCATAGTTTTCCCTGCTGGCTCTTTGGGCGTGGGACCAATCTCCAAACATATGGCCATTTTTGTGCCTGGCGTGGCGCCAAGTGGGAAAGGGTGGTTTTGAGACTGAAGGTGCCAGGAAAGCCTGCAGCCCCCAGGTGTGTAGGGCTACGCAAGCGGTTCCCAAAGAGCTTTAGAACAAGGCATAGTTTTCCCTGCTGGCTCTTTGGGCGTGGGACCAGTCTCCTGACATATGGCCGTTTTTGTGCCTGGCGCGGAGCCAAGAGGGGAAGGGTGGTTTTGAGGCTGAAGGCAGCAGGAAAGCCTGCAGCCCCCAGGTGTGTGGGGCTACGCAAGCGGTTCCCAAAGAGCTTTAGAACAAGGCATAGTTTTCCCTGCTGGCTCTTTGGGCGTGGGACCAGTCTCCAGACCTATGTAGATTTTGGAGGCTGGCACCGTGCAAAGTGGGAAAGGGTGGCTTTGAGGCTGAAGGCAGCAGGAAAGCCTGCAGCCCCCAGGTCCGTGGGGCTACGCAAGCGGTTCCCAAAGAGCTTTAGAACAAGGCATAGTTTTCCCTGCTGGCTCTTTGGGCGTGGGACCAATCTCCAGACATATGGCCATTTTTGTGCCTGGACCGGCGCCAAGTGGGAAAGGGTGGTTTTGAGGCTGAAGGCGCCAGGAAAGCCTGCAGCCCGCAGGTGTGTGGGGCTACGCAAGCGATTCCCAAAGAGCTTTAGATCAAGGCATAGTTTTCCCTGCTGGCTCTTTGGTCGTGGGACCAATCTCCAGACATATGGCCATTTTTGTGCCTGGCGCGGCGCCATGTGGGAAAGGGTGGTTTTGAGGCTGAAGGCAGCAGGAAAGCCTGCAGCCCCCAGGTGTGTGGGGCTACGCAAGCCGTTCCCAAAGAGCTTTAGAACAAGGCATAGTTTTCCCTGCTGGCTCTTTGGGCGTGGGACCAGTCTCCAGACATATGTAGATTTTGGAGGCTGGCACCGTGCCAAGTGGGAAAGGGTGGTTTTGAGGCTGAAGGCAGCAGGAAAGCCTGCAGCCCGCAGGTGTGTGGGGCTACGCAAGCGGTTCCCAAAGAGCTTTAGAACAAGGCATAGTTTTCCCTGCTGGCTCTTTGGGCGTGGGACCAATCTCCAGACATATGGCCATTATGTGCCTGGAGCGACGCCAAGTGGGAAAGGGTGGTTTTGAGGCTGAAGGCAGCAGGAAAGCCTGCAGCCCCCAGGTGTGTGGGGCTACGCAAGCGGTTCCCAAAGAGCTTTAGATCAATGCATAGTTTTCCCTGCTGGCTCTTTGGGCGCGGGACCAATCTCCAGACATATGGCCATTTTTGGGCCTCGAGCGACGCCAAGTGGGAAAGGGTGTTTTTGAGCCTGAAAGTGCCAGGAAAGCCTGCAGCCCCCATGTCCGTGGGGCTACGCAAGCGGTTCCCAAAGAGCTTTAGAACAAGGCATAGTTTTCCCTGCTGGCTCTTTGGTCGTGGGACCAATCTCCAGACATATGGCCATTTTTGTGCCTGGCGCGGCGCCATGTGGGAGAGGGTGGTTTTGAGGCTGAAGGCAGCAGGAAAGCCTGCAGCCCGCAGGTGTGTGGGGCTACGCAAGCGGTTCCCAAAGAGCTTTAGAACAAGGCATAGTTTTCCCTGCTGGCTCTTTGGGCGTGGGAACAATCTCCAGACATATGGCCATTTTTGTGCCTGGCGCGGCGCCAAGTGGGAAAGGGTGGTTTTGAGGCTGAAGGCAGCAGGAAAGCCTGCAGCCCCCAGGTGTGTGGGGCTACGCAAGAGGTTCCCAAAGAGCTTTAGAACAAGGCATAGTTTTCCCTGCTGGCTCTTTGGGCGTGGGAACAATCTCCAGACATATGGCCATTTTTGTGCCTGGAGCGACGCCAAGAGAAAGGGCAGTTTTGAGGCTGAAGGCAGCAGGAAAGCCTGCAGCCCCCCAGGTCTGTGGGGCTACGCAAGCGGTTCCCAAAGAGCTTTAGAACAAGGCATAGTTTTCCCTGCTGGCTCTTTGGGCGTGGGACTAATCTCCAGACATATGTAGATTTTGGAGGCTGGCACCGTCCCAAGTGGGAAAGGGTGGTTTTGAGGCTGAAGGCAGCAGGAAAGCCTGCAGCCCCCAGGTGTGTGGGGCTACGCAAGCGGTTCCCAAACAGCTTTAGAACAAGGCATAGTTTTCCCTGCTGGCTCTTTGGGCGTGGGACCAATCTCCAGACATATGTAGATTTTGGAGGCTGGCACCGTGCCAAGTGGGAAAGGGTGGTTTTGAGGCTGAAGGCAGTAGGAAAGCCTGCAGCCCCCAGGTCTGTGGGGCTACGCAAGCGGTTCCCAAAGAGCTTTAGAACAAGGCATAGTTTTCCCTGCTGGCTCTTTGGGCGTGGGACCAGTCTCCAGACATATGGCCATTTTTGTGCCTGGCGCGGCGCCAAGTGGGAAAGGGTGGTTTTGAGGCTGAAGGCAGCAGGAAAGCCTGCAGCCCCCAGGTGTGTGGGGCTATGCAAGCGGTTCCCAAAGAGCTTTAGAACAAGGCATAGTTTTCCCTGCTGGCTCTTTGGGCGTGGGACCAGTCTCCAGACATATGTAGATTTTGGAGGCTGGCACCGTGCCAAGTGGGAAAGGGTGGTTTTGAGGCTGAAGGCAGCAGGAAAGCCTGCAGCCCGCAGGTGTGTGGGGCTACGCAAGCGGTTCCCAAAGAGCTTTAGAACAAGGCATAGTTTTCCCTGCTGGCTCTTTGGGCGTGGGACCAATCTCCAGACATATGGCCATTTTTGTGCCTGGCGCGACGTCAAGAGAGACAGGGCAGTTTTGAGGCTGAAGGCAGCAGGAAAGCCTGCAGCCCCCAGGTGTGTGGGGCTACGCAAGAGGTTCCCAAAGAGCTTTAGAACAAGGCATAGTTTTCCCTCATGGCTCTTTGGGCGGGGGACCAATCTCCAGACATATGGCCATTTTTGTGGCTGGCGCGGCGCCAAGTGGGAATTGGTGGTTTTGAGGCTGAAGGCAGCAGGAAAGCCTGCAGCCCCCAGGTCTGTGGGGCTACGCAAGCAGTTCCCAAAGAGCTTTAGAACAAGGCATAGTTTTCCCTGCTGGCTCTTTGGGCATGGGACCAGTCTCCAGACATATGTAGATTTTGGAGGCTGGCACCGTGCTAAGTGGGAAAGGGTGGTTTTGAGGCTGAAGGCAGCAGGAATCCTGCAGACCCTAGGTCTGTGGGGCTACGCAAGCGGTTCCCAAAGAGCTTTAGAACAAGGCATAGTTTTCCCTCATGGCTCTTTGGGCGTGGGACCAGTCTCCAGACATATGTAGATTTTGGAGGCTGTCACCGTGCCAAGTGGGAAAGGGTGGTTTTGAGGCTGAAGGCAGCAGGAAAGCCTGCAGCCCCCAGGTCCGTGGGGCTACGCAAGCGGTTCCCAAAGAGCTTTAGAACAAGGCATAGTTTTCCCTGCTGGCTCTTTGGGCGTGGGACCAATCTCCAGACATATGGCCATTTTTGTGCCTGGCGCGGCGCCAAGTGGGAAAGGGTGGTTTTGAGGCTGAAGGCAGCAGGAAAGCCTGCAGCCCCCAGGTGTGTGGGGCTACGCAAGCGGTTCCCAAAGAGCTTTAGAACAAGGCATAGTTTTCCCTGCTGGCTCTTTGGGCGTGGGACCAGTCTCCAGACATATGTAGATTTTGGAGGCTGGCACCGTCCCAAGTGGGAAAGGGTGGTTTTGAGGCTGAAGGCAGCAGGAAAGCCTGCAGCCCCCAGGTGTGTGGGGCTACGCAAGCGGTTCCCAAAGAGCTTTAGAACAAGGCATAGTTTTCCCTGCTGGCTCTTTGGGCGTGGGACCAATCTCCAGACATATGGCCATTTTTGTGCCTGGCGCGGTGCCAAGTGGGAAAGGGTGGTTTTGAGGCTGAAGGCAGCAGGAAAGCCTGCAGCCCCCAGGTGTGTGGGGCTACGCAAGCGGTTCCCAAAGAGCTTTAGAACAAGGCATAGTTTTCCCTGCTGGCTCTTTGGGCGTGGGACCAGTCTCCAGACATATGTAGATTTTGGAGGCTGGCACCGTGCCAAGTGGGAAAGGGTGGTTTTGAGGCTGAAGGCAGCAGGAAAGCCTGCAGCCACCAGGTGTGTGGGGCTACGCAAGCGGTTCCCAAAGAGCTTTAGATCAAGGCATAGTTTTCCCTGCTGGCTCTTTGGGTGGGGGACCAATCTCCAGACATATGGCCATTTTTCGGCCTCGAGCGACGCCAAGTGGGAAAGGGTGTTTTTGAGCCTGATAGTGCCAGGAAAGCCTGCAGCCCCCAGGTGTGTGGGGCTACGCAAGCGGTTCCCAAAGAGCTTTAGAACAAGGCATAGTTTTCCCTGCTGGCTCTTTGGTCGTGGGACCAATCTCCAGACATATGGCCATTTTTGTGCCTGGCGCGGCGCCAAGTGGGAAAGGGTGGTTTTGAGGCTGAAGGCAGCAGGAAAGCCTGCAGCCCCCAGGTCTGTGGGGCTACGCAAGCGGTTCCCAAAGAGCTTTAGAACAAGGCATAGTTTTCCCTGCTGGCTGTTTGGGCGTGGGCCCAGTCTCCAGACATATGTAGATTTTGGAGGCTGGCACCGTGCCAAGTGGGAAAGGGTGGTTTTGAGGCTGAAGGCAGCAGGAAAGCCTGCAGCCCCCAGGTCCGTGGGGCTACGCAAGCGGTTCCCAAAGAGCTTTAGAACAAGGCATAGTTTTCCCTGCTGGCTCTTTGGGCGTGGGACCAGTCTCCAGACATATGTAGATTTTGGAGGCTGGCACCGTGCCAAGTGGGAAAGGGTGGTTTTGAGGCTGAAGGCAGCAGGAAAGCCTGCAGCCCCCAGGTGTGTGGGGCTACGCAAGCGGTTCCCAAAGAGCTTTAGATCAAGGCATAGTTTTCCCTGCTGGCTCTTTGGGTGGGGGACCAATCTCCAGACATATGGCCATTTTTGGGCCTCGAGCAACGCCAAGTGGGAAAGGGTGTTTTTGAGCCTGAAAGTGCCAGGAAAGCCTGCAGCCCCCAGGTGTGTGGGGCTACGCAAGCGGTTCCCAAAGAGCTTTAGAACAAGGCATAGTTTTCCCTGCTGGCTCTTTGGTCGTGGGACCAGTCTCCAGACATATGGCCATTTTTGTGCCTGGCGCGGCGCCAAGTGGGAAAGGGTGGTTTTGAGGCTGAAGGCAGCAGGAAAGCCTGCAGCCTGCAGGTGTGTGGGGCTACGCAAGCGGTTCCCAAAGAGCTTTAGAACAAGGCATAGTTTTCCCTGCTGGCTCTTTGGGCGTGGGACCAGTCTCCAGACATATGTAGATTTTGGAGGCTGGCACCGTGCCAAGTGAGAAAAGGGTGGTTTTTAGGCTGAAGGCAGCAGGAAAGGCTGCAGCCCCCAGGTGTGTGGGGCTACGCAAGCGGTTCCCAAAGAGCTTTAGATCAAGGCATAGTTTTCCCTGCTGGCTCTTTGGGTGGGGGACCAATCTCCAGACATATGGCCATTTTTGGGCCTCGAGCGACGCCAAGTGGGAAAGGGTGTTTTTGAGCCTGAAAGTGCCAGGAAAGCCTGCAGCCCCCAGGTGTGTGAGGCTACGCAAGCGGTTCCCAAAGAGCTTTAGAACAAGGCATAGTTTTCCCTGCTGGCTCTTTGGGCATGGGACGAATCTCCAGACATATGGCCATTTTTGTGCCTGGCGCGGCGCCAAGTGGGAATTGGTGGTTTTGAGGCTGAAGGCAGCAGGAAAGCCTGCAGCCCGCAGGTGTGTGGGGCTACGCAAGCGGTTCCCAAAGAGCTTTAGAACAAGGCATAGTTTTCCCTGCTGGCTCTTTGGGCGTGGGACCAGTCTCCAGACATATGTAGATTTTGGAGGCTGGCACCGTCCCAAGTGGGAAAGGGTGGTTTTGAGGCTGAAGGCAGCAGGAAAGCCTGCAGCCCCCAGGTCCGTGGGGCTACGCAAGCGGTTCCCAAAGAGCTTTAGAACAAGGCATAGTTTTCCCTGCTGGCTCTTTGGGCGTGGGACCAATCTCCAGACATATGGCCATTTTTGTGCCTGGCGCGGTGCCAAGTGGGAAAGGGTGGTTTTGAGGCTGAAGGCAGCAGGAATGCCTGCAGCCCCCAGGTGTGTGGGGCTACGCAAGCGGTTCCCAAAGAGCTTTAGAACAAGGCATAGTTTTCCCTGCTGGCTCTTTGGGCGTGGGACCAGTCTCCAGACATATTGATATTTTGGAGGCTGGCACCGTGCAAGTGGGAAAGGGTGGTTTTGAGGCTGAAGGCAGCAGGAAAGCCTGCAGCCCCCAGGTGTGTGGGGCTACGCAAGCGGTTCCCAAAGAGCTTTAGATCAAGGCATAGTTTTCCCTGCTGGCTCTTTGGGTGGGGGACCAATCTCCAGACATATGGCCATTTTTCGGCCTCGAGCGACGCCAAGTGGGAAAGGGTGTTTTTGAGCCTGATAGTGCCAGGAAAGCCTGCAGCCCCCAGGTGTGTGGGGCTACGCAAGCGGTTCCCAAAGAGCTTTAGAACAAGGCATAGTTTTCCCTGCTGGCTCTTTGGGCGTGGGACCAATCTCCAGACATATGGCCATTTTTGTGCCTGGCGCGGCGCCAAGCGGGAAAGGGTGGTTTTGAGGCTGAAGGCAGCAGGAATCCTGCAGCCCCCAGGTCTGTGGGGCTACGCAAGCGGTTCCCAAAGAGCTTTAGAACAAGGCATAGTTTTCCCTGCTGGCTCTTTGGGCGTGGGACCAGTCTCCAGACATATGTAGATTTTGGAGGCTGGCACCGTGCCAAGTGGGAAAGGGTGGTTTTGAGGCTGAAGGCAGCAGGAAAGCCTGCAGCCCCCAGGTGTGTGGGGCTACGCAAGCGGTTCCCAAAGAGCTTTAGAACAAGGCATAGTTTTCCCTGCTGGCTCTTTGGGCGTGGGACTAATCTCCAGACATATGGCCATTTTTGTGCCTGGCGCGGCGCCAAGTGGGAAAGGGTGGTTTTGAGGCTGAAGGCAGCAGGAAAGCCTGCAGTCCCCAGGTGTGTGGGGCTACGCAAGCGGTTCCCAAAGAGCTTTAGAACAAGGCATAGTTTTCCCTGCTGGCTCTTTGGGCGTGGGACCAGTCTCCAGACATATGTAGATTTTGGAGGCTGGCACCGTGCCAAGTGGGAAAGGGTGGTTTTGAGGCTGAAGGCAGCAGGAAAGCCTGCAGCCCCCAGGTGTGTGGGGCTACGCAAGCGGTTCCCAAAGAGCTTTAGAACAAGGCATAGTTTTCCCTGCTGGCTCTTTGGGCGTGGGACCAATCTCCAGACATATGGCCATTTTTGTGCCTGGCGCGGTGCCAAGTGGGAAAGGGTGGTTTTGAGGCTGAAGGCAGCAGGAAAGCCTGCAGCCCTGAGATGTGTGGGGCTACGCAAGCGGTTCCCAAAGAGCTTTAGAACAAGGCATAGTTTTCCCTGCTGGCTCTTTGGGCGTGGGACCAGTCTCCAGACATATGTAGATTTTGGAGGCTGGCACCGTGCCAAGTGGGAAAGGGTGGTTTTGAGGCTGAAGGCAGCAGGAAAGCCTGCAGCCCGCAGGTGTGTGGGGCTACGCAAGCCGTTCCCAAAGAGCTTTAGAACAAGCCATAGTGTTCCCTGCTGGCTCTTTGGGTGGGGGACCAATCTCCAGACATATGGCCATTTTTCGGCCTCGAGCGACGCCAAGTGGGAAAGGGTGTTTTTGAGCCTGATAGTGCCAGGAAAGCCTGCAGCCCCCAGGTGTGTGGGGCTACGCAAGCGGTTCCCAAAGAGCTTTAGAACAAGGCATAGTTTTCCCTCATGGCTCTTTGGGCGTGGGACCAATCTCCAGACATATGGCCATTTTTGTGCCTGGCGCGGCGCCAAGTGGGAAAGGGTGGTTTTGAGGCTGAAGGCAGCAGGAAAGCCTGCAGCCCCCAGGTCCGTGGGGCTACGCAAGCGGTTCCCAAAGAGCTTTAGAACAAGGCATAGTTTTCCCTCATGGCTCTTTGGGCGTGGGAACAATCTCCAGACATATGGCCATTTTTGTGCCTGGAGCGACGCCAAGAGAAAGGGCAGTTTGGAGGCTGAAGGCAGCAGGAAAGCCTGCAGCCCCCCAGGTCTGTGGGGCTACGCAAGCGGTTCCCAAAGAGCTTTAGAACAAGGCATAGTTTTCCCTGCTGGCTCTTTGGGCGTGGGACTAATCTCCAGACATATGGCCATTTTTGTGCCTGGAGCGACGCCAAGTGGGAAAAGGGTGGTTTTGAGGCTGAAGGCGCCAGGAAAGCCTGCAGCCCCCAGGTGTGTGGGGCTACGCAAGCGGTTCCCAAAGAGCTTTAGATCAAGGCATAGTTTTCCCTGCTGGCTCTTTGGGTGGGGGACCAATCTCCAGACATATGGTAATTTTTGGGCCTGGAGCGACGCCAAGTGGGAAAGGGTGGTTTTGAGGCTGAAGGCAGCAGGAAAGCCTGCAGCCCCCAGGTCTGTGGGGCTACGCAAGCGGTTCCCAAAGAGCTTTAGAACAAGGCATAGTTTTCCCTGCTGGCTCTTTGGGCGTGGGACCAATCTCCAGACATATGTAGATTTTGCAGGCTGGCACCGTGCCAAGTGGGAAAGGGTGGTTTTGAGGCTGAAGGCAGCAGGAAAGCCTGCAGCCCCCAGGTGTGTTGGACTACGCAAGCGGTTCCCAAAGAGCTTTAGAACAAGGCATAGTTTTCCCTGCTGGCTCTTTGGACGTGGGACCAATCTCCAGACATATGGCCATTTTTGTACCTGGCGCGGCGCCAAGTGGGAAAGGGTGGTTTTGAGGCTGAAGGCAGCAGGAAAGCCTGCACCCCCCAGGTGTGTGGGGCTACGCAAGCGGTTCCCAAAGAGCTTTAGAACAAGGCATAGTTTTCCCTCCTGGCTCTTTGGGTGGGGGACCAATCTCCAGACATATGGCCATATTTGTGCCTGGCGCGGCGCCAAGTGGGAAAGAGTGGTTTTGAGGCTGAAGGTGCCAGGAAAGCCTGCAGCACCCAGGTGTGTAGGGCTACGCAAGCGGTTCCCAAAGAGCTTTAGAACAAGGCATAGTTTTCCCTGCTGGCTCTTTGGGCGTGGGACCAGTCTCCAGACATATGTAGATTTTGGAGGCTGGCACCGTGCCAAGTGGGAAAGGGTGGTTTTGAGGCTGAAGGCAGCAGGAATGCCTGCAGCCCCAAGGTCGGTGGGGCTCCGCAAGCGGTTCCCAAAGAGCTTTAGAACAAGGCATAGTTTTCCCTGCTGGCTCTTTGGGCTTGGGACCAATCTCCAGACACATGGCCAGTTTTGTGCCTGGCGCGGCGCCAAGTGGGAAAGGGTGGTTTTGAGGCTGAAGGCAGCAGGAAAGCCTGCAGCCCGCAGGTGTGTGGGACTACGCAAGCGGTTCCCAAAGAGCTTTAGAACAAGGCATAGTTTTCCCTGCTGGCTCTTTGGGCGTGGGACCAGTCTCCAGACATATGTAGATTTTGGAGGCTGGCACCGTGCCAAGTGGGAAAGGGTGGTTTTGAGGCTGAAGGCAGCAGGAAAGCCTGCAGCCCCCAGGTGTGTGGGGCTACGCAAGCGGTTCCCAAAGAGCTTTAGAACAAGACATAGTTTTCCCTGCTGGCTCTTTGGGCGTGGGACCCATCTCCAGACATATGGCCATTTTTGTGCCTGGAGCGACGTCAAGAGAGACAGGGCAGTTTTGAGGCTGAAGGCAGCAGGAAAGCCTGCAGCCCCCAGGTGTGTGGGGCTACGCAAGCGGTTCCCAAAGAGCTTTAGAACAAGGCATAGTTTTCCCTGCTGGCTCGTTGGGCGTGGGACCAATCTCCAGACATATGGCCATTTTTGTGCCTGGCGCGGCGCCAAGTGGGAAAGGGTGGTTTTGAGGCTGAAGGCAGCAGGAAAGCCTGCAGCCCCCAGGTCTGTGGGGCTACGCAAGCGGTTCCCAAAGAGCCTTAGAAAAAGGCATAGTTTTCCCTGCTGTCTCTTTGGGCGTGGGACCAATCTCCAGACATATGGCCATTTTTGTGCCTGGCGCGGCGCCAAGTGGGAAAGGGTGGTTTTGAGGCTGAAGGCAGCAGGAAAGCCTGCAGCCCCCAGGTGTGTGGGGCTACGCAAGCGGTTCCCAAAGAGCTTTAGAACAAGGCATAGTTTTCCCTGCTGGCTCTTTGGGCGTGGGACCAATCTCCAGACATATGTAGATTTTGGAGGCTGGCACCGTGCCAAGTGGGAAAGGGTGGTTTTGAGGCTGAAGGCAGCAGGAAAGCCTGCAGCCCCCAGGTGTGTTGGACTACGCAAGCGGTTCCCAAAGAGCTTTAGAATAAGGCATAGTTTTCCCTGCTGGCTCTTTGGGCGTGGGACCAATCTCCAGACATATGTAGATTTTGGAGGCTGGCACCGTGCCAAGTGGGAAAGGGTGGTTTTGAGGCTGAAGGCAGCAGGAAAGCCTGCAGCCCCCAGGTGTGTGGGGCTACGCAAGCGGTTCCCAAAGAGCTTTAGAACAAGGCATAGTTTTCCCTGCTGGCTCTTTGGGCGTGGGACCAATCTCCAGACATATGGCCATTTTTGTACCTGGCGCGGCGCCAAGTGGGAAAGGGTGGTTTTGAGGCTGAAGGCAGCAGGAAAGCCTGCAGCCCCCAGGTGTGTGGGGCTACGCCCAAAGAGCTTTAGAACAAGGCATAGTTTTCCCTGCTGGCTCTTTGGGTGGGGGACCAATCTCCAGACATATGGCCATATTTGTGCCTGGCGCGGCGCCAAGTGGGAAAGAGTGGTTTTGAGGCTGAAGGTGCCAGGAAAGCCTGCAGCACCCAGGTGTGTAGGGCTACGCAAGCGGTTCCCAAAGAGCTTTAGAACAAGGCATAGTTTTCCCTGCTGGCTCTTTGGGCGTGGGACCAGTCTCCAGACATATGTAGATTTTGGAGGCTGGCACCGTGCCAAGTGGGAAAGGGTGGTTTTGAGGCTGAAGGCAGCAGGAAAGCCTGCAGCCCCAAGGTCGGTGGGGCTCTGCAAGCGGTTCCCAAAGAGCTTTAGAACAAGGCATAGTTTTCCCTGCTGGCTCTTTGGGCGTGGGACTAATCTCCAGACAAATGTAGATTTTGGAGGCTGGCACCGTGCCAAGTGGGAAAGGGTGGTTTTGAGGCTGAAGGCAGCAGGAAAGCCTGCAGCCCCCAGGTGTGTGGGGCTACGCAAGCGGTTCCCAAAGAGCTTTAGAACAAGGCATAATTTTCCCTGCTGGCTCTTTGGGCGTGGGACCAATCTCCAGACATATGGCCATTTTTGTGCCTGGCGCGGCGTCAAGTGGGAAAGGGTGTTTTTGAGGCTGAAGGCGCCAGGAAAGCCTGCAGCCCCCAGGTGTGTGGGGCTACGCAAGTGGTTCCCAAAGAGCTTTAGAACAAGGCATAGTTTTCCCTGCTGGCTCTTTGGGCGTGGGACCAATCTCCAGACATATGGCCATATTTGTGCCTGGCGCGGCGCCAAGTGGGAAAGGGTGGTTTTGAGGCTGAAGGTGCCAGGAAAGCCTGCAGCACCCAGGTGTGTAGGGCTACGCAAGCGGTTCCCAAAGAGCTTTAGAACAAGGCATAGTTTTCCCTGCTGGCTCTTTGGGCGTGGGACCAGTCTCCAGACATATGTAGATTTTGGAGCCTGGCACCGTGCCAAGTGGGAAAGGGTGGTTTTGAGGCTGAAGGCAGCAGGAAAGCCTGCAGCCCCAAGGTCGGTGGGGCTCCGCAAGCGGTTCCCAAAGAGCTTTAGAACAAGGCATAGTTTTCCCTGCTGGCTCTTTGGGCTTGGGACCAATCTCCAGACATATGGCCAGTTTTGTGCCTGGCGCGGCGCCAAGTGGGAAAGGGTGTTTTTGAGGCTGAAGGCAGCAGGAAAGCCTGCAGCCCCCAGGTGTGTGGGGCCACGCAAGCGGTTCCCAAAGAGCTTTAGAACAAGGCATAGTTTTCCCTGCTGGCTCTTTGGGCGTGGGACCAATCTCCAGACATATGTAGATTTTGGAGGCTGGCAACGTGCCAAGTGGGAAAGGGTGGTTTTGAGGCTGAAGGCAGCAGGAAAGCCTGCAGCCCCCAGGTGTGTGGGGCTACGCAAGCGGTTCCCAAAGAGCTTTAGAACAAGACATAGTTTTCCCTGCTGGCTCTTTGGGCGTGGGACCCATCTCCAGACATATGGCCATTTTTGTGCCTGGAGTGACGTCAAGAGAGACAGGGCAGTTTTGAGGCTGAAGGCAGCAGGAAAGCCTGCAGCCCCCAGGTGTGTGGGGCTACGCAAGCGGTTCCCAAAGAGCTTTAGAACAAGGCATAGTTTTCCCTGCTGGCTCGTTGGGCGTGGGACCAATCTCCAGACATATGGCCATTTTTGTGCCTGGCGCGGCGCCAAGTGGGAAAGGGTGGTTTTGAGGCTGAAGGCAGCAGGAAAGCCTGCAGCCCCCAGGTCTGTGGGGCTACGCAAGCGGTTCCCAAAGAGCCTTAGAAAAAGGCATAGTTTTCCCTGCTGGCTCTTTGGGCGTGGGACCAGTCTCCAGACATATGGCCATTTTTGAGCCTGGCGCGGCGCCAAGTGGGAAAGGGTGGTTTTGAGGCTGAAGGCAGCAGGAAAGCCTGCAGCCCCCAGGTGTGTGGGGCTAGGCAAGCGGTTCCCAAAGAGCTTTAGAACAAGGCATAGTTTTCCCTGCTGGCTCGATGGGCATGGGACCAGTCTCCAGACATATGGCCATTTTTGTGCCTGGTGCGACGCCAAGTGGGAAAGGGTGGTTTTGAGGCTGAAGGCGCCAGGAAAGCCTGCAGCCCCCAGGTGTGTGGGGCTACACAAGCGGTTCCCAAAGAGCTTTAGAATAAGGCATAGTTTTCCCTGCTGGCTCTTTGGGTGGGGGACCAATCTCCAGACATATGGCCATTTTTGTGCCTGGAGCGGCGCCAAGTGGGAAAGGGTGGTTTTGAGGCTGAAGGCAGCAGGAAAGCTTGCAGCCCCCAGGTCTTTGGGGCTACGCAAGCGGTTCCCAAAGAGCTTTAGAACAAGGCATAGTTTTCCCTCATGGCTCTTTGGGTGGGGGACCCATATCCAGACATATTGCCATTTCTGTGCCTGGCGCTGCGCCAAGTGGGAAAGGGTGGTTTTGAGGCTGAAGGCAGCAGGAAAGCCTGCAGCCCCCAGGTCTGTGGGGCTACGCAAGCGGTTCCCAAAGAGCTTTAGAACAAGGCATACTGTTCCCTGCCGGCTCTTTGGGCGTGGGACCAATCTCCAGACATGTGGCCATTTTTGTGCCTGGCGCGGCGCCAAGTGGGAAAGGGTGTTTTTGAGGCTGAAGGCAGCAGGAAAGCCTGCAGCCCCTAGGTGTGTGGGGCTACGCAAGCGGTTCCCAAAGAGCTTTAGAACAAGGCATAGTTTTCCCTGCTGGCTCTTTGGGCGTGGGACCAATCTCCAGACATATGTAGATTTTGGAGGCTGGCACCGTGCCAAGTGGGAAAGGGTGGTTTTGAGGCTGAAGGCAGCAGGAAAGCCTGCAGCCCCCAGGTGTGTTGGACTACGCAAGCGGTTCCCAAAGAGCTTTAGAACAAGGCATAGTTTTCCCTGCTGGCTCTTTGGGCGTGGGACTAATCTCCAGACAAATGTAGATTTTGGAGGCTGGCTCCGTGCCAAGTGGGAAAGGGTGGTTTTGAGGCTGAAGGCAGCAGGAAAGCCTGCAGCCCCCAGGTGTGTGGGGCTACGCAAGCGGTTCCCAAAGAGCTTTAGAACAAGGCATAGTTTTCCCTGCTGGCTCTTTGGGCGTGGGACCAATCTCCAGACATATGGCCATTTTTGTACCTGGCGCGGCGCCAAGTGGGAAAGGGTGGTTTTGAGGCTGAAGGCAGCAGGAAAGCCTGCAGCCCCCAGGTGTGTGGGGCTACGCCCAAAGAGCTTTAGAACAAGGCATAGTTTTCCCTCCTGGCTCTTTGTGTGGGGGACCAATCTCCAGACATATGGCCATATTTGTGCCTGGCGCGGCGCCAAGTGGGAAAGAGTGGTTTTGAGGCTGAAGGTGCCAGGAAAGCCTGCAGCACCCAGGTGTGTAGGGCTACGCAAGCGGTTCCCAAAGAGCTTTAGAACAAGGCATAGTTTTCCCTGCTGGCTCTTTGGGCGTGGGACCAGTCTCCAGACATATGTAGATTTTGGAGGCTGGCACCGTGCCAAGTGGGAAAGGGTGGTTTTGAGGCTGAAGGCAGCAGGAAAGCCTGCAGCCCCAAGGTCGGTGGGGCTCTGCAAGCGGTTCCCAAAGAGCTTTAGAACAAGGCATAGTTTTCCCTGCTGGCTCTTTGGGCGTGGGAGTAATCTCCAGACAAATGTAGATTTTGGAGGCTGGCACCGTGCCAAGTGGGAAAGGGTGGTTTTGAGGCTGAAGGCAGCAGGAAAGCCTGCAGCCCCCAGGTGTGTGGGGCTACGCAAGCGGTTCCCAAAGAGCTTTAGAACAAGGCATAATTTTCCCTGCTGGCTCTTTGGGCGTGGGACCAATCTCCAGACATATGGCCATTTTTGTGCCTGGCGCGGCGCCAAGTGGGAAAGGGTGTTTTTGAGGCTGAAGGCAGCAGGAAAGCCTGCACCCCCCAGGTGTGTGGGGCTACGCAAGTGGTTCCCAAAGAGCTTTAGAACAAGGCATAGTTTTCCCTTCTGGCTCTTTGGGCGTGGGACCAATCTCCAGACATATGGCCATATTTGTGCCTGGCGCGGCGCCAAGTGGGAAAGGGTGGTTTTGAGGCTGAAGGTGCCAGGAAAGCCTGCAGCACCCAGGTGTGTAGGGCTACGCAAGCGGTTCCCAAAGAGCTTTAGAACAAGGCATAGTTTTCCCTGCTGGCTCTTTGGGCGTGGGACCAGTCTCCAGACATATGTAGATTTTGGAGCCTGGCACCGTGCCAAGTGGGAAAGGGTGGTTTTGAGGCTGAAGGCAGCAGGAAAGCCTGCAGCCCCAAGGTCGGTGGGGCTCCGCAAGCGGTTCCCAAAGAGCTTTAGAACAAGGCATAGTTTTCCCTGCTGGCTCTTTGGGCTTGGGACCAATCTCCAGACATATGGCCAGTTTTGTGCCTGGCGCGGCGCCAAGTGGGAAAGGGTGTTTTTGAGGCTGAAGGCAGCAGGAAAGCCTGCAGCCCCCAGGTGTGTGGGGCCACGCAAGCGGTTCCCAAAGAGCTTTAGAACAAGGCATAGTTTTCCCTGCTGGCTCTTTGGGCGTGGGACCAATCTCCAGACATATGTAGATTTTGGAGGCTGGCAACGTGCCAAGTGGGAAAGGGTGGTTTTGAGGCTGAAGGCAGCAGGAAAGCCTGCAGCCCCCAGGTGTGTGGGGCTACGCAAGCGGTTCCCAAAGAGCTTTAGAACAAGACATAGTTTTCCCTGCTGGCTCTTTGGGCGTGGGACCCATCTCCAGACATATGGCCATTTTTGTGCCTGGAGTGACGTCAAGAGAGACAGGGCAGTTTTGAGGCTGAAGGCAGCAGGAAAGCCTGCAGCCCCCAGGTGTGTGGGGCTACGCAAGCGGTTCCCAAAGAGCTTTAGAACAAGGCATAGTTTTCCCTGCTGGCTCGTTGGGCGTGGGACCAATCTCCAGACATATGGCCATTTTTGTGCCTGGCGCGGCGCCAAGTGGGAAAGGGTGGTTTTGAGGCTGAAGGCAGCAGGAAAGCCTGCAGCCCCCAGGTCTGTGGGGCTACGCAAGCGGTTCCCAAAGAGCCTTAGAAAAAGGCATAGTTTTCCCTGCTGTCTCTTTGGGCGTGGCACCAATCTCCAGACATATGGCCATTTTTGAGCCTGGCGCGGCGCCAAGTGGGAAAGGGTGGTTTTGAGGCTGAAGGCAGCAGGAAAGCCTGCAGCCCCCAGGTGTGTGGGGCTACGCAAGCGGTTCCCAAAGAGCTTTAGAACAAGGCATAGTTTTCCCTGCTGGCTCGATGGGCATGGGACCAGTCTCCAGACATATGGCCATTTTTGTGCCTGGTGCGACGCCAAGTGGGAAAGGGTGGTTTTGAGGCTGAAGGCGCCAGGAAAGCCTGCAGCCCCCAGGTGTGTGGGGCTACACAAGCGGTTCCCAAAGAGCTTTAGAATAAGGCATAGTTTTCCCTGCTGGCTCTTTGGGTGGGGGACCAATCTCCAGACATATGGCCATTTTTGTGCCTGGAGCGGCGCCAAGTGGGAAAGGGTGGTTTTGAGGCTGAAGGCAGCAGGAAAGCTTGCAGCCCCCAGGTCTTTGGGGCTACGCAAGCGGTTCCCAAAGAGCTTTAGAACAAGGCATAGTTTTCCCTCATGGCTCTTTGGGTGGGGGACCCATATCCAGACATATTGCCATTTCTGTGCCTGGCGCTGCGCCAAGTGGGAAAGGGTGGTTTTGAGGCTGAAGGCAGCAGGAAAGCCTGCAGCCCCCAGGTCTGTGGGGCTACGCAAGCGGTTCCCAAAGAGCTTTAGAACAAGGCATACTGTTCCCTGCCGGCTCTTTGGGCGTGGGACCAATCTCCAGACATATGGCCATTTTTGTGCCTGGCGCGGCGCCAAGTGGGAAAGGGTGTTTTTGAGGCTGAAGGCAGCAGGAAAGTCTGCAGCCCGCAGGTGTGTGGGGCCACGCAAGCGGTTCCCAAAGAGCTTTAGCACAAGGCATATTTTTCCCTCATGGCTCTTTGGGCATGGGACCCATCTCCAGACATATTGCCATTTCTGTGCCTGGCGCTATGCCAAGTGGGAAAGGGTGGTTTTGAGGCTGAAGGCAGCAGGAAAGCCTGCAGCCCCCAGGTGTGTGGGGCTACGCAAGCGGTTCCCAAAGAGCTTTAGAACAAGGCATAGTTTTCCCTGCTGGCTCTTTGGGCGTGGGACCAATCTCCAGACATATGGCCATTTTTGGGCCTGGTGCGGCTCCAAGTGGGAAAGGGTGGTTTTGAGAGGCTGAAGGCAGCAGCAAAGCCTGCAGCCCCCACGTCTGTGGGGCTCCGCAAGCGGTTCCCAAAGAGCTTTAGCACAAGGCATAGTTTTCCCTGCTGGCTCTTTGGGCATGGGACCAATCTCTAGACATATGGCCATTTCTGTGCCTGAACCGGCGCCAAGTGGGAAAGGGTGGTTTTGAGGCTGAAGGCAGCAGGAAAGCCTGCACCCCCCAGGTCTGTGGGGCTACGCAAGCGGTTCCCAAAGAGCTTTAGAACAAGGCATAGTTTTCCCTCCTGGCTCTTTGGGTCGGGGACCCATCTCCAGACATATGGCCATTTCTGTGCCTGGCGCGGCGCCAAGTGGGAAAGGGTGGTTTTGAGGCTGAAGGCAGCAGGAAAGCCTGCAGTCCGCAGGTCCGAGGGGCTACGCAAGCGGTTCCCAAAGAGCTTTAGAACAAGGCATAGTTTTCCCTCATGGCTCTTTGGGTGGGGGACCCATCTCCAGACATACTGCCATTTCTGTGTCTGGCGCGGCGCCAAGTGGGAAAGGGTGGTTTTGATGCTGAAGGCAGCAGGAAAGCCTGCAGCCCCCAGGTGTGTGGGGCTACGCAAGCGGTTCCCAAAGAGCTTTAGAACAAGGCATAGTTTTCCCTCCTGGCTCTTTGGGTGGGGGACCAATCTCCAGACATATGGCCATTTTTGTGCCTGGAGCGGCGCCAAGTGGGAAAGGGTGGTTTTGAGGCTGAAGGCAGCAGGAAAGCTTGCAGCCCCCATGTCTTTGGGGCTACGCAAGCGGTTCCCAAAGAGCTTTAGAACAAGGCATAGTTTTCCCTCATGGCTCTTTGGGTGGGGGACCCATATCCAGACATATTGCCATTTCTGTGCCTGGCGCTGCGCCAAGTGGGAAAGGGTGTTTTTGAGGCTGAAGGCAGCAGGAAAGCCTGCAGCCCCCAGGTCTGTGGGGCTACGCAAGCGGTTCCCAATGAGCTTTAGAACAAGGCATAGTTTTCCCTGCTGGCTCTTTGGGCGTGGGACCAATCTCCAGACATATGGCCATTTTTGAGCCTGGCGCAGCGCCAAGTGGGAAAGGGTGGTTTTGAGGCTGAAGGCGCCAGGAAAGCCTGCAGCCCCCAGGTCTTTGGGGCCACGCAAGCGGTTCCCAAAGAGCTTTAGCACAAGGCATATTTTTCCCTCATGGCTCTTTGGGCATGGGACCCATCTCCAGACATATTGCCATTTCTGTGCCTGGCGCTATGCCAAGTGGGAAAGGGTGGTTTTGAGGCTGAAGGCAGCAGGAAAGCCTGCAGCCCCCAGGTGTGTGGGGCTCCGCAAGCGGTTCCCAAAGAGCTTTAGAACAAGGCATAGTTTTCCCTGCTGGCTCTTTGGGCGTGGGACCAATCTCCAGACATATGGCCATTTTTGAGCCTGGTGCGGCTCCAAGTGGGAAAGGGTGGTTTTGAGGCTGAAGGCAGCAGCAAAGCCTGCAGCCCCCACGTCTGTGGAGCTACGCAAGCGGTTCCCAAAGAGCTTTAGCACAAGGCATAGTTTTCCCTGCTGGCTCTTTGGGCATGGGACCAATCTCTAGACATATGGCCATTTTTGTGCCTGAACCGGCGCCAAGTGGGAAAGGGTGGTTTTGAGGCTGAAGGCAGCAGGAAAGCCTGCAGCCCCCAGGTCTGTGGGGCTACGCAAGCGGTTCCCAAAGAGCTTTAGAAAAAGGCATAGTTTTCCCTCCTGGCTCTTTGGGTCGGGGACCCATCTCCAGACATATGGCCATTTCTGTGCCTGGCGCGGCGCCAAGTGGGAAAGGGTGGTTTTGAGGCTGAAGGCAGCAGGAAAGCCTGCAGTCCGCAGGTCCGAGGGGCTACGCAAGCGGTTCCCAAAGAGCTTTAGAACAAGGCATAGTTTTCCCTCCTGGCTCTTTGGGCGTGGGACCAATCTCCAGACATGTGGCCATTTTTGTGCCTGGCGCGGCGCCAAGTGGGAAAGGGTGTTTTTGAGGCTGAAGGCAGCAGGAAAGTCTGCAGCCCGCAGGTGTGTGGGGCCACGCAAGCGGTTCCCAAAGAGCTTTAGCACAAGGCATATTTTTCCCTCATGGCTCTTTGGGCATGGGACCCATCTCCAGACATATTGCCATTTCTGTGCCTGGCGCGGCGCCAAGTGGGAAAGGGTGGTTTTGAGGCTGAAGGCAGCAGGAAAGCCTGCAGCCCTCAGGTGTGTGGGGCTACGCAAGCGGTTCCCAAAGAGCTTTAGAACAAGGCATAGTTTTCCCTGCTGGCTCTTTGGGCGTGGGACCAATCTCCAGACATATGGCCATTTTTGAGCCTGGTGCGGCTCCAAGTGGGAAAGGGTGGTTTTGAGGCTGAAGGCAGCAGCAAAGCCTGCAGCCCCCACGTCTGTGTGGCTCCGCAAGCGGTTCCCAAAGAGCTTTAGAACAAGGCATAGTTTTCCCTGCTGGCTCTTTGGGCATGGGACCAATCTCTAGACATATGGCCATTTTTGTGCCTGAACCGGCGCCAAGTGGGAAAGGGTGGTTTTGAGGCTGAAGGCAGCAGGAAAGCCTGCAGCCCCCAGGTCTGTGGGGCTACGCAAGCGGTTCCCAAAGAGCTTTAGAACAAGGCATAGTTTTCCCTCCTGGCTCTTTGGGTCGGGGACCCATCTCCAGACATATGGCCATTTTTGTGCCTGGCGCGGCGCCAAGTGGGAAAGGGTGGTTTTGAGGCTGAAGGCAGCAGGAAAGCCTGCAGTCCGCAGGTCCGAGGGGCTCCGCAAGCGGTTCCCAAAGAGCTTTAGAACAAGGCATAGTTTTCCCTCATGGCTCTTTGGGTGGGGGACCCATCTCCAGACATACTGCCATTTGTGTGTCTGGCGCGGCGCCAAGTGGGAAAGGGTGGTTTTGAGGCTGAAGGCAGCAGGAAAGCCTGCAGCCCCCAGGTGTGTGGGGCTCCGCAAGCGGTTCCCAAAGAGCTTTAGAACAAGGCATAGTTTTCCCTGCTGGCTCTTTGGGCGTGGGACCAATCTCCAGACATATGGCCATTTTTGAGCCTGGTGCGGCTCCAAGTGGGAAAGGGTGGTTTTGAGGCTGAAGGCAGCAGCAAAGCCTGCAGCCCCCACGTCTGTGGGGCTCCGCAAGCGGTTCCCAAAGAGCTTTCGAACAAGGCATAGTTTTCCCTGCTGGCTCTTTGGGCATGGGACCAATCTCTAGACATATGGCCATTTTTGTGCCTGAACCGGCGCCAAGTGGGAAAGGGTGGTTTTGAGGCTGAAGGCAGCAGGAAAGCCTGCAGCCCCCAGGTCTGTGGGGCTACGCAAGCGGTTCCCAAAGAGCTTTAGAACAAGGCATAGTTTTCCCTCCTGGCTCTTTGGGTCGGGGACCCATCTCCAGACATATGGCCATTTCTGTGCCTGGCGCGGCGCCAAGTGGGAAAGGGTGGTTTTGAGGCTGAAGGCGCCAGGAAAGCCTGCAGTCCGCAGGTCCGAGGGGCTACGCAAGCGGTTCCCAAAGAGCTTTAGAACAAGGCATAGTTATCCCTCATGGCTCTTTGGGTGGGGGACCCATCTCCAGACATACTGCCATTTCTGTGTCTGGCGCGGCGCCAAGTGGGAAAGGGTGGTTTTGAGGCTGAAGGCAGCAGGAAAGCCTGCAGCCCCCAGGTGTGTGGGGCTACGCAAGCGGTTCCCAAAGAGCTTTAGAACAAGGCATAGTTTTCCCTGCTGGCTCTTTGGGTGGGGGACCAATCTCCAGACATATGGCCATTTTTGTGCCTGGAGCGGCGCCAAGTTGGAAAGGGTGGTTTTGAGGCTGAAGGCAGCAGGAAAGCTTGCAGCCCCCAGGTCTTTGGGGCTACGCAAGCGGTTCCCAAAGAGCTTTAGAACAAGGCATAGTTTTCCCTCATGGCTCTTTGGGTGGGGGACCCATATCCAGACATATTGCCATTTCTGTGCCTGGCGCTGCGCCAAGTGGGAAAGGGTGGTTTTGAGGCTGAAGGCAGCAGGAAAGCCTGCAGCCCCCAGGTCTGTGGGGCTACGCAAGCGGTTCCCAATGAGCTTTAGAACAAGGCATAGTTTTCCCTGCTGGCTCTTTGGGCGTGGGACCAATCTCCAGACATATGGCCATTTTTGAGCCTGGCGCAGCGCCAAGTGGGAAAGGGTGGTTTTGAGGCTGAAGGCAGCAGGAAAGCCTGCAGCCCCCAGGTCTGTGGGGCTACGCAAGCGGTTCCCAAAGAGCTTTAGAACAAGGCATAGTTTTCCCTGCTGGCTCTTTGTGCATGGGACCAAGCTCCAGACATATTGCCATTTTTGTGCCTGGACCGGTGCCAAGTGGGAAAAGGTGGTTTTGAGGCTGAAGGCAGCAGGAAAGCCTGCAGCCCGCAGGTGTGTGGGGCTACACAAGCGGTTCCCAAAGAGCTTTAGAACAAGGCATAGTTTTCCCTCCTGGCTCTTTGGGCATGGGACCAGTCTCCAGTCATATGGCCATTTTTGTGCCTTGCGCGGCGCCAAGCGGGAAACGGTGGTTTTGAGGCTGAAGACAGCAGGAAAGCCTGCAGCCCCCAGGTGTGTGGGGCTCCGCAAGCGGTTCTAAAGAGCTTTAGAACAAGGCATACTGTTCCCTGCAGGCTCTTTGGGCGTGGGACCAATCTCCAGACATGTGGCCATTTTTGTGCCTGGCGCGGCGCCAAGTGGGAAAGGGCGGTTTTGAGGCTGAAGGCGCCAGGGAAGCCTGCAGCCCCCACGTCTTTGGGGCTGCGCAAGCGGTTCCCAAAGAGCTTTAGAACAAGGCATAGTTTTCCCTGCTGGCTCTTTGGGTGTGGGACCAATCTCCAGACATATGGCCATTTTTGTGCCTGACGCGGCGCCAAGTGGGAAAGGGTGGTTTTGAGGCTGAAGGCAGCAGGAAAGCCTGCAGCCCCCAGGTGTGTGGGGCTACGCAAGCGGTTCCCAAAGAGCTTTAGAACAAGGCATAATTTTCCCTGCTGGCTCTTTGGGTGGGGGACCCATCTCCAGACATATGGCCATTTCTGTGTCTGGCGCGGCGCCAAGTGGGAAAGGGTGGTTTTGAGGCTGAAGGCAGCAGGAAAGCCTGCAGCCCCCAGGTGTGTGGGGCTACGCAAGCGGTTCCCAAAGAGCTTTAGAACAAGGCATAGTTTTCCCTCATGGCTCTTTGGGTGGGGGACCCATCTCCAGACATACTGCCATTTCTGTGCCTGGCGCTGCACCAAGTGGGAAAGGGTGTTTTTGAGGCTGAAGCAGCAGGAAAGCCTGCAGCCCCCAGGTCTGTGGGGCCACGCAAGCGGTTCCCAAAATGCTTTAGAACAAGGCATAGTTTTCCCTGCTGGCTCTTTGGGCTTGGGACCCATCTCCAAACATATGGCCATTTTTGTGCCTGGCGCGGCGCCAAGTGGGAAAGGGTGGTTTTGAGGCTGAAGGCAGCAGGAAAGCTTGCAGCCCCCAGGTGTGTGGGGCTACGCAAGCAGTTCCCAAAGAGCTTTAGAACAAGGCATAATGTTCCCTCATGGCTCTTTGGGCGTGGGACCAATCTCCAGACATATGGCCATTTTTGTGCCTGGCGCTGTGCCAAGTGGGAAAGGGTGGTTTTGAGGCTGAAGGCAGCAGGAAAGCCGGCAGCCCCCAGGTGTGTGGGGCTACGCAAGCAGTTCCCAAAGAGCTTTAGAACAAGGCATAGTGTTCCCTGCTGGCTCTTTGGGCGTGGGACCAATCTCCAGACGTATGGCCATTTTTGAGCCTGGCGCGGCGCCAAGTGGAAAAGGGTGGTTTTGAGGCTGAAGGCAGCAGGAAAGCCTGCAGCCCGCAGGTGTGTGGGGCTGCGCAAGCGGTTCCCAAAGAGCTTTAGAACAAGGCATAGTGTTCCCTCCTGGCTCTTTGGGCATGGGACCAATTTCCAGACATATGGCCATTTTTGTGCCTGGCGCGGCGCCAAGTGGGAAAGGGTGGTTTTGAGGCTGAAGGCAGCAGGAAAGCTTGCAGCCCCCAGGTGTGTGGGTCTACGCAAGCGTTTCCCAAAGAGCTTTAGAACAAGGCATAGTTTTCCCTCATGGCTCTTTGGGTGGGGGACCCATCTCCAGACATACTGCCATTTCTGTGCCTGGCGCTGCACCAAGTGGGAAAGGGTGGTTTTGAGGCTGAAGGCAGCAGGAAAGCCTGCGGCCCCCCAGGTCTGTTGGGCTCCGCAAGTGGTTCTAAAAGACCTTTAGAACAAGGCATAGTTTTCCCTCCTGGCTCTTTGGGCGTGGGACCAGTCTCCAGACATATTGCCATTTCTGTGCCTGGCGCGGCGCCAAGTGGGAAAGGGTGGTTTTCAGGCTGAAGGCAGCAGGAAAGCTTGCAGCCCCCAGGTGTGTGGGTCTACGCAAGCGTTTCCCAAAGAGCTTTAGAACAAGGCATAGTTTTCTCTCCTGGCTCTATGGGCGTGGGAGCAATCTCCAGACATATGGCCATTTTTGTGCGTGGCGCGGCGCCAAGTGGGAAAGGGTGTTTTTGAGGCTGAAGGCAGCAGGAAAGCCTGCAGCCCCCAGGTCTGTGGGGCTGCGCAAGCGGTTCCCAAAGAGCTTTAGAACAAGGCATAGTTTTCCCTCATGGCTCTTTGGGCATGGGACCAGTCTCCAGACATATGGCCATTTTTGTGCCTTGCGCGGCGCCAAGTGGGAAAGGGTGGTTTTGAGGCTGAAGGCAGCAGGAAAGCCTGCAGCCCCCAGGTTTGTGGGGCTACGCAAGCGGTTCCCAAAGAGCTTTAGAACAAGGCATAGTTTTCCCTGCTGGATCTTTGGGCGTGGGACCAATCTCCAGACATGTGGCCATTTTTGTGCCTGGACCGGCGCCAAGTGGGAAAGGGTGGTTTTAAGGCTGAAGGCAGCAGGAAAGCCTGCAGCCCCCAGGTGTGTGGGTCTATGCAAGCGGTTCCCAAAGAGCTTTAGAACAAGGCATAGTTTTCCATCATGGCTCTTTGGGCATGGGACCAATCTCCAGACATATGGCCATTTTTGTGCCTGGCGCGGCGCCAAGTGGGAAAGGGTGTTTTTGAGGCTGAAGGCAGCAGGAAAGCCTGCAGCCCCCAGGTGTGTGGGGCTATGCAAGCGGTTCCCAAAGAGCTTTAGAACAAGGCATACTTTTCCCTGCTGGCTCTTTGGGCTTGGGACCCATCTCCAAACATATGGCCATTTTTGTGCCTGGCGCGGCGCCAAGTGGGAAAGGGTGGTTTTGAGGCTGAAGGCAGCAGGAAAGCTTGCAGCCCCCAGGTCCGTGGGGCTACGCAAGCGGTTCCCAAAGAGCTTTAGAACAAGGCATAGTTTTCCCTCCTGGCTCTTTGGGTGGGGGACCAATCTCCAGACATATGGCCATTTTTGTGCCTGGCGCGGCGCCAAGTGGGAAAGGGTGGTTTTGAGGCTGAAGGCAGCAGGAAAGCCTGCAGCCCCCCAGGTCTGTTGGGCTCCGCAAGTGGTTCTCAAAGACCTTTAGAACAAGGCATAGTTTTCCCTCATGGCTCTTTTGGTGGGGGACCCATATCCAGACATATTGCCATTTCTGTGCCTGGCGCGGCGCCAAGTGGGAAAGGGTGGTTTTCAGGCTGAAGGCAGCAGGAAAGCTTGCAGCCCCCAGGTGTGTGGGTCTACGCAAGCGGTTCCCAAAGAGCTTTAGAACAAGGCAAAATTTTCTCTCCTGGCTCTATGGGCGTGGGAGCAATCTCCAGACATATGGCCATTTTTGTGCCTGGCGCGGCGCCAAGTGGGAAAGGGTGTTTTTGAGGCTGAAGGCTGCAGGAAAGCCTGCAGCCCCCAGGTGTGTGGGGCTGCGCAAGCGGTTCCCAAAGAGCTTTAGAACAAGGCATAGTTTTCCCTCATGGCTCTCTGGGCATGGGACCAGTCTCCAGACATATGGCCATTTTTGTGCCTTGCGCGGCGCCAAGTGGGAAAGGGTGGTTTTGAGGCTGAAGGCAGCAGGAAAGCCTGCAGCCCCCAGGTGTGTGGGGCTACGCAAGCGGTTCCCAAAGAGCTTTAGAACAAGGCATAGTTTTCCCTGCTGGCTCTTTGGGCATGGGACCAATCTCCAGACATATTGCCATTTCTGTGCCTGGCGCGGCGCCAAGTGGGAAAGGGTGTTTTTGAGGCTGAAGGCAGCAGGAAAGCCTGCAGCCCCCAGGTGTGTGGGGCTACGCAAGCGGTTCCCAAAGAGCTTTAGAATTAGGTATAGTTTTCCCTGCTGGCTCTTTGAGCATGGGACCCATCTCCAGACATATGGCCATTTTTGTGCCTGGATTGGCGCCAAGTGGGAAAGGGTGGTTTTGAGGCTGAAGGCAGCAGGAAAGCCTGCAGCCCCCAGGTTTGTGGGGCTACGCAAGCGGTTCCCAAAGAGCTTTAGAACAAGGCATAGTTTTCCCTGCTGGATCTTTGGGCGTGGGACCAATCTCCAGACATGTGGCCATTTTTGTGCCTGGACCGGCGCCAAGTGGGAAAGGGTGGTTTTAAGGCTGAAGGCAGCAGGAAAGCCTGCAGCCCCCAGGTCTGTGGGGCTACGCAAGCGGTTCCCAAAGAGCTTTAGAACAAGGCATAGTTTTCCCTGCTGGCTCTTAGGGCGTGGGACCAATCTCCAGACATATGGCCATTTTTGTGCCTTGCGCGGCGCCAAGTGGGAAAGGGTGTTTTTGAGGCTGAAGGCAGCAGGAAAGCCTGCAGCCCGCAGCTCTGTGGGGCTACGCAAGCGGTTCCCAAAGAGCTTTAGAACAAGGCATAGTTTTCCCTGCTGGCTCTTTGGGCGTGGGACCAATCTCCAGACATATTGCCATTTCTGTGCCTGGCGGGGCGCCAAGTGGGAAAGGGTGGTTTTGAGGCTGAAGGCAGCAGGAAAGCCTGCAGCCCAGAGGTGTGTGGGGCTACGCAAACGGTTCCCAAAGAGCTTTAGAATAAGGCATAGTTTTCCCTGCGGGCTCTTTGGGCTTGGGACCCATCTCCAAACATATGGCCATTTTTGTGCCTGGCGCGGCGCCAAGTGGGAAAGGGTGGTTTTGAGGCTGAAGGCAGCAGGAAAGCTTGCAGCCCCCAGGTGTGTGGGGCTCCGCAAGAGGTTCCCAAAGAGCTTTAGAACAAGGCATAGTGTTCCCTCCTGGCTCTTTGGGCGTGGGAGCAATCTCCAGACATATGGCCATTTTTGTGCCTGGCGCGGCGCCAAGTGGGAAAGGGTGGTTTTGAGGCTGAAGGCAGCAGGAAAGCCTGCAGCCCCCAGGTGTGTGGGGCTACGCAAGCGGTTCCCAAAGAGCTTTAGAACAAGACATAGCTTTCCCTGCTGGCTCTTTGGGCGTGGGACCAGTCTCCAGACATATGGCCATTTTTGTGCCTGGCGCGGTGCCAAGTGGGAAACGGTGGTTTTGAGGCTGAAGGCAGCAGGAAAGCCTGCAGCCCCCAGGTGTGTGGGGCTACGCAAGCGGTTCCCAAAGAGCTTTAGAACAAGGCATAGTTATCCCTGCTGGCTCTTTGGGCGTGGGACCCATCTCCAGACATATGGCCATTTTTGTGCCTGGCGCGGCGCCAAGAGGGAATTGGTGGTTTTGAGGCTGAAGGCAGCAGGAAAGCCTGCAGCCCCCAGGTGTGTGGGGCTACGCAAGCGGTTCCCAAAGAGCTTTAGTACAACGCACAGTGTTCCCTCCTGGCTCTTTGGGCGTGGGACCAATCTCCAGACATATGGCCATATTTGTACCTGGCGTAGCGCCAAGTGGGATAGGGTGGTTTTGAGGCTGAAGGCGCCAGAAAACCCTGCAGACCTCAGGTCTGTGGGGCTACGCAAGCGGTTCCAAAGAGCTTTAGCACAAGGCATAGTTTTCCCTGCTGGCTCTTTGGGCGTGGGACCAGTCTCCAGACATATGGCCATTTTTGTGCCTGGACCGGTGCCAAGTGGGAAAGGGTGGTTTTGAGGCTGAAGGCAGCAGGAAAGCTTGCAGCCCCCAGGTGTGTGGGGCTACGCAAGCGGTTCCCAAAGAGCTTTAGAACAAGGCATAGTTTTCCCTGCTGGTTCTTTGGGCGTGGGACCAATCTCCAGACATATGGCCATTTTTGTGCCTGGCGCGGCGCCAAGTGGGAAAGGGTGGTTTTGAGGCTGAAGGCAGCAGGAAAGCCTGCGGCCCCCCAGGTCTGTTGGGCTCCGCAAGTGGTTCTAAAAGACCTTTAGAACAAGGCATAGTTTTCCCTCCTGGCTCTTTGGGCGTGGGACCAGTCTCCAGACATATTGCCATTTCTGTGCCTGGCGCGGCGCCAAGTGGGAAAGGGTGGTTTTCAGGCTGAAGGCAGCAGGAAAGCTTGCAGCCCCCAGGTGTGTGGGTCTACGCAAGCGTTTCCCAAAGAGCTTTAGAACAAGGCATAGTTTTCTCTCCTGGCTCTATGGGCGTGGGAGCAATCTCCAGACATATGGCCATTTTTGTGCCTGGCGCGGCGCCAAGTGGGAAAGGGTGTTTTTGAGGCTGAAGGCAGCAGGAAAGCCTGCAGCCCCCAGGTCTGTGGGGCTGCGCAAGCGGTTCCCAAAGAGCTTTAGAACAAGGCATAGTTTTCCCTCATGGCTCTTTGGGCATGGGACCAGTCTCCAGACATATGGCCATTTTTGTGCCTTGCGCGGCGCCAAGTGGGAAAGGGTGGTTTTGAGGCTGAAGGCAGCAGGAAAGCCTGCAGCCCCCAGGTTTGTGGGGCTACGCAAGCGGTTCCCAAAGAGCTTTAGAACAAGGCATAGTTTTCCCTGCTGGATCTTTGGGTGGGGGACCAATCTCCAGACATGTGGCCATTTTTGTGCCTGGACCGGCGCCAAGTGGGAAAGGGTGGTTTTAAGGCTGAAGGCAGCAGGAAAGCCTGCAGCCCCCAGGTGTGTGGGTCTATGCAAGCGGTTCCCAAAGAGCTTTAGAACAAGGCATAGTTTTCCATCATGGCTCTTTGGGCATGGGACCAATCTCCAGACATATGGCCATTTTTGTGCCTGGCGCGGAGCCAAGTGGGAAAGGGTGTTTTTGAGGCTGAAGGCAGCAGGAAAGCCTGCAGCCCCCAGGTGTGTGGGGCTATGCAAGCGGTTCCCAAAGAGCTTTAGAACAAGGCATACTTTTCCCTGCTGGCTCTTTGGGCTTGGGACCCATCTGCAAACATATGGCCATTTTTGTGCCTGGCGCGGCGCCAAGTGGGAAAGGGTGGTTTTGAGGCTGAAGGCAGCAGGAAAGCTTGCAGCCCCCAGGTCCGTGGGGCTACGCAAGCGGTTCCCAAAGAGCTTTAGAACAAGGCATAGTTTTCCCTCCTGGCTCTTTGGGTGGGGGACCAATCTCCAGACATATGGCCATTTTTGTGCCTGGCGCGGCGCCAAGTGGGAAAGGGTGGTTTTGAGGCTGAAGGCAGCAGGAAAGCCTGCAGCCCCCCAGGTCTGTTGGGCTCCGCAAGTGGTTCTCAAAGACCTTTAGAACAAGGCATAGTTTTCCCTCATGGCTCTTTTGGTGGGGGACCCATATCCAGACATATTGCCATTTCTGTGCCTGGCGCGGCGCCAAGTGGGAAAGGGTGGTTTTCAGGCTGAAGGCAGCAGGAAAGCTTGCAGCCCCCAGGTGTGTGGGTCTACGCAAGCGGTTCCCAAAGAGCTTTAGAACAAGGCAAAATTTTCTCTCCTGGCTCTATGGGCGTGGGAGCAATCTCCAGACATATGGCCATTTTTGTGCCTGGCGCGGCGCCAAGTGGGAAAGGGTTTTTTTGAGGCTGAAGGCTGCAGGAAAGCCTGCAGCCCCCAGGTGTGTGGGGCTGCGCAAGCGGTTCCCAAAGAGCTTTAGAACAAGGCATAGTTTTCCCTCATGGCTCTCTGGGCATGGGACCAGTCTCCAGACATATGGCCATTTTTGTGCCTTGCGCGGCGCCAAGTGGGAAAGGGTGGTTTTGAGGCTGAAGGCAGCAGGAAAGCCTGCAGCCCCCAGGTCTGTGGGGCTACGCAAGCGGTTCCCAAAGAGCTTTAGAACAAGGCATAGTTTTCCCTGCTGGCTCTTTGGGCATGGGACCAATCTCCAGACATATTGCCATTTCTGTGCCTGGCGCGGCGCCAAGTGGGAAAGGGTGGTTTTGAGGCTGAAGGCAGCAGGAAAGCCTGCAGCCCCCAGGTGTGTGGGGCTACGCAAGCGGTTCCCAAAGAGCTTTAGAATTAGGTATAGTTTTCCCTGCTGGCTCTTTGAGCATGGGACCCATCTCCAGACATATGGCCATTTTTGTTCCTGGATTGGCGCCAAGTGGGAAAGGGTGGTTTTGAGGCTGAAGGCAGCAGGAAAGCCTGCAGAGCCCAGGTTTGTGGGGCTACGCAAGCGGTTCCCAAAGAGCTTTAGAACAAGGCATAGTTTTCCCTGCTGGATCTTTGGGCGTGGGACCAATCTCCAGACATGTGGCCATTTTTGTGCCTGGACCGGCGCCAAGTGGGAAAGGGTGGTTTTAAGGCTGAAGGCAGCAGGAAAGCCTGCAGCCCCCAGGTCTGTGGGGCTACGCAAGCGGTTCCCAAAGAGCTTTAGAACAAGGCATAGTTTTCCCTGCTGGCTCTATGGGCGTGGGACCAATCTCCAGACATATGGCCATTTTTGTGCCTTGCGCGGCGCCAAGTGGGAAAGGGTGTTTTTGAGGCTGAAGGCAGCAGGAAAGCCTGCAGCCCGCAGCTCTGTGGGGCTACGCAAGCGGTTCCCAAAGAGCTTTAGAACAAGGCATAGTTTTCCCTGCTGGCTCTTTGGGCGTGGGACCAATCTCCAGACATATTGCCATTTCTGTGCCTGGCGTGGCGCCAAGTGGGAAAGGGTGGTTTTGAGGCTGAAGGCAGCAGGAAAGCCTGCAGCCCAGAGGTGTGTGGGGCTACGCAAACGGTTCCCAAAGAGCTTTAGAATAAGGCATAGTTTTCCCTGCGGGCTCTTTGGGCTTTGGACCCATCTCCAAACATATGGCCATTTTTGTGCCTGGCGCGGCGCCAAGTGGGAAAGGGTGGTTTTGAGGCTGAAGGCAGCAGGAAAGCTTGCAGCCCCCAGGTGTGTGGGGCTCCGCAAGAGGTTCCCAAAGAGCTTTAGAACAAGGCATAGTGTTCCCTCCTGGCTCTTTGGGCGTGGGAGCAATCTCCAGACATATGGCCATTTTTGTGCCTGGCGCGGCGCCAAGTGGGAAAGGGTGGTTTTGAGGCTGAAGGCAGCAGGAAAGCCTGCAGCCCCCAGGTGTGTGGGGCTACGCAAGCGGTTCCCAAAGAGCTTTAGAACAAGACATAGCTTTCCCTGCTGGCTCTTTGGGCGTGGGACCAGTCTCCAGACATATGGCCATTTTTGTGCCTGGCGCGGTGCCAAGTGGGAAACGGTGGTTTTGAGGCTGAAGGCAGCAGGAAAGCCTGCAGCCCCCAGGTGTGTGGGGCTACGCAAGCGGTTCCCAAAGAGCTTTAGAACAAGGCATAGTTATCCCTGCTGGCTCTTTGGGCGTGGGACCCATCTCCAGACATATGGCCATTTTTGTGCCTGGCGCGGCGCCAAGAGGGAATTGGTGGTTTTGAGGCTGAAGGCAGCAGGAAAGCCTGCAGCCCCCAGGTGTGTGGGGCTACGCAAGCGGTTCCCAAAGAGCTTTAGTACAACGCACAGTGTTCCCTCCTGGCTCTTTGGGCGTGGGACCAATCTCCAGACATATGGCCATATTTGTACCTGGCGTAGCGCCAAGTGGGATAGGGTGGTTTTGAGGCTGAAGGCGCCAGAAAACCCTGCAGCCCCCAGGTCTGTGGGGCTACGCAAGCGGTTCCAAAGAGCTTTAGCACAAGGCATAGTTTTCCCTGCTGGCTCTTTGGGCGTGGGACCAGTCTCCAGACATATGGCCATTTTTGTGCCTGGACCGGTGCCAAGTGGGAAGGGTGGTTTTGAGGCTGAAGGCAGCAGGAAAGCCTGCAGCCCCCAGGTCTGTGGGGCTACGCAAGCGGTTCCCAAAGAGCTTTAGAACAAGGCATAATTTTCCCTCCTGGCTCTTTGGTCGAGGGACCAATCTCCAGACATATGGCCATTTTTGTGCCTGGCGCGGCGCCAAGTGAAAAAGGGTGGTTTTGAGGCTGAAGGCAGCAGGAAAGCCTGCAGCCCCCAGGTGTGTGGGGCTGCACAAGCGGTTCCCAAAGAGCTTTAGAATTAGCTATAGTTTTCCCTGCTGGCTCTTTGGGCGGTGACCAATCTCCAGACATATTGCCATTTCTGTGCCTGGCGCGGTGCAAAATGGGAAAGGGTGGTTTTGAGGCTGAAGGCAGCAGGAAAGCCTGCAGCCCCCAGGTGTGTGGGGCTACGCAAGCAGTTCCCAAAGAGCTTTAGAACAAGGCATATTTTTCCCTCATGGCTCTTTGGTCGAGGGACCAATCTCCAGACATATGGCCATTTTTGTGCCTGGCGTGGCGCCAAGTGGGAAAGGGTGGTTTTGAGGCTGAAGGCAGCAGGAAAGCCTGCAGCCCCCAGGTGTGTGGGGCTACGCAAGCGGTTCCCAAAGAGCTTTAGAACAAGACACAGCTTTCCCTGCTGGCTCTTTGGGCGTGGGACCAGTCTCCAGACATATGGCCATTTTTGTGCCTTGCGCGGCGCCAAGTGGGAAACGGTGGTTTTGAGGCTGAAGGCAGCAGGAAAGCCTGCAGCCCCCAGGTCTGTGGGGCTACGCAAGCGGTTCCCAAAGAGCTTTAGAACAAGGCATAGTTATCCCTGCTGGCTCTTTGGGCGTGGGACCCATCTCCATACATATGGCCATTTTTGTGCCTGGCGCGGCGCCAAGAGGGAATTGGTGGTTTTGAGGCTGAAGGCAGCAGGAAAGCCTGCAGCCCCCAGGTGTGTGGGGCTACGCAAGCGGTTCCCAAAGAGCTTTAGAACAAGGCATAATTTTCCCTCCTGGCTCTTTGGTCGAGGGACCAATCTCCAGACATATGGCCATTTTTGTGCCTGGCGCGGCGCCAAGTGAAAAAGGGTGGTTTTGAGGCTGAAGGCAGCAGGAAAGCCTGCAGCCCCCAGGTGTGTGGGGCTACGCAAGCGGTTCCCAAAGAGCTTTAGAACAAGGCATAGTTTTCCCTCATGGCTCTTTGGCCGTGGGACCCATCTCCAGACATATGGCATTTTTTGTGCCTGGACCGGCGCCAAGTGGGAAAGGGTGGTTTTGAGGCTGAAGGCAGCAGGAAAGCCTGCAGCCCCCAGGTCTGTGGGGCTACGCAAGCGGTTCCCAAAGAGCTTTAGAACAAGGCATAGTTTTCCCTGCTGGCTCTTTGGGCATGGGACCAATCTCCAGACATATTGCCATTTCTGTGCCTGGCGCGGCGCCAAGTGGGAAAGGGTGGTTTTGAGGCTGAAGGCAGCAGGAAAGCCTGCAGCCCCCAGGTGTGTGGGGCTACGCAAGCGGTTCCCAAAGAGCTTTAGAATTAGGTATAGTTTTCCCTGCTGGCTCTTTGGGCGGTGACCAATCTCCAGACATATTGCCATTTCTGTGCCTGGCGCGGTGCAAAATGGGAAAGGGTGGTTTTGAGGCTGAAGGCAGCAGGAAAGCCTGCAGCCCGCAGGTGTGTGGGGCTACGCAAGCAGTTCCCAAAGAGCTTTAGAACAAGGCATAGTTTTCCCTGTTGGCTCTTTGAGCATGGGACCCATCTCCAGACATATGGCCATTTTTGTGCCTGGATTGGCGCCAAGTGGGAAAGGGTGGTTTTGAGGCTGAAGGCAGCAGGAAAGCCTGCAGCCCCCAGGTTTGTGGGGCTACGCAAGCGGTTCCCAAAGAGCTTTAGAACAAGGCATAGTTTTCCCTGCTGGATCTTTGGGCGTGGGACCAATCTCCAGACATGTGGCCATTTTTGTGCCTGGACCGGCGCCAAGTGGGAAAGGGTGGTTTTAAGGCTGAAGGCAGCAGGAAAGCCTGCAGCCCCCAGGTGTGTGGGGCTACGCAAGCGGTTCCCAAAGAGCTTTAGAACAAGGCATAGTTTTCCCTGCTGGCTCTATGGGCGTGGGACCAATCTCCAGACATATGGCCATTTTTGTGCCTGGCACGGCGCCAAGTGGGAAAGGATGTTTTTGAGGCTGAAGGCAGCAGGAAAGCCTGCAGCCCGCAGCTCTGTGGGGCTACGCAAGCGGTTCCCAAAGAGCTTTAGAACAAGGCATAGTTTTCCCTGCTGGCTCTTTGGGCATGGGACCAATCTCCAGACATATTGCCATTTCTGTGCCTGGCGCGGCGCCAAGTGGGAAAGGGTGGTTTTGAGGCTGAAGGCAGCAGGAAAGCCTGCAGCCCAGAGGTGTGTGGGGCTACGCAAACGGTTCCCAAAGAGCTTTAGAACAAGGCATAGTTTTCCCTGCGGGCTCTTTGGGCTTGGGACCCATCTCCAAACATATGGCCATTTTTGTGCCTGGCGCGGCGCCAAGTGGGAAAGGGTGGTTTTGAGGCTGAAGGCAGCAGGAAAGCTTGCAGCCCCCAGGTGTGTGGGGCTCCGCAAGCGGTTCCCAAAGAGCTTTAGAACAAGGCATAGTGTTCCCTCCTGGCTCTTTGGGCGTGGGAGCAATCTCCAGACATATGGCCATTTTTGTGCCTGGCGCGGCGCCAAGTGGGAAAGGGTGGTTTTGAGGCTGAAGGCAGCAGGAAAGCCTGCAGCCCCCAGGTCTGTGGGGCTACGCAAGCAGTTCCCAAAGAGCTTTAGAACAAGGCATAGTTTTCCCTCATGGCTCTTTGGTCGAGGAACCAATCTCCAGACATATGGCCATTTTTGTGCCTGGCGCGGCGCCAAGTGGGAAAGGGTGGTTTTGAGGCTGAAGGCAGCAGGAAAGCCTGCAGCCCCCAGGTGTGTGGGGCTACGCAAGCGGTTCCCAAAGAGCTTTAGAACAAGACATATCTTTCCCTGCTGGCTCTTTGGGCGTGGGACCAGTCTCCAGACATATGGCCATTTTTGTGCCTTGCGCGGTGCCAAGTGGGAAACGGTGGTTTTGAGGCTGAAGGCAGCAGGAAAGCCTGCAGCCCCCAGGTGTGTGGGGCTACGCAAGCGGTTCCCAAAGAGCTTTAGTACAACGCACAGTGTTCCCTCCTGGCTCTTTGGGCGTGGGACCAATCTCCAGACATATGGCCATATTTGTACCTGGCGTAGCGCCAATTGGGAAAGGGTGGTTTTGAGGCTGAAGGCGCCAGAAAACCCTGCAGCCCCCAGGTCTGTGGGGCTACGCAAGCGGTTCCAAAGAGCTTTAGCACAAGGCATAGTTTTCCCTGCTGGCTCTTTGGGCGTGGGACCAGTCTCCAGACATATGGCCATTTTTGTGCCTGGACCGGTGCCAAGTGGGAAGGGTGGTTTTGAGGCTGAAGGCAGCAGGAAAGCCTGCAGCCCCCAGGTCTGTGGGGCTACGCAAGCGGTTCCCAAAGAGCTTTAGAACAAGGCATAATTTTCCCTCCTGGCTCTTTGGTCGAGGGACCAATCTCCAGACATATGGCCATTTTTGTGCCTGGCGCGGCGCCAAGTGAAAAAGGGTGGTTTTGAGGCCGAAGGCAGCAGGAAAGCCTGCAGTCCCCAGGATTGTGGGGCTACGCAAGCGGTTCCCAAAGAGCTTTAGAACAAGGCATAGTTTTCCCTCATGGCTCTTTGGCCGTGGGACCAATCTCCAGACATATGGCATTTTTTGTGCCTGGACCGGCGCCAAGTGGGAAAGGGTGGTTTTGAGGCTGAAGGCAGCAGGAAAGCCTGCAGCCCCCAGGTCTGTGGGGCTGCGCAAGCGGTTCCCAAAGAGCTTTAGAACAAGGCATAGTTTTCCCTCATGGCTCTTTGGGCATGGGACCAGTCTCCAGACATATTGCCATTTTTGTGCCTTGCGCGGCGCCAAGGGGGAAAGGGTGGTTTTGAGGCTGAAGGCAGCAGGAAAGCCGGCAGCCCCCAGGTGTGTGGGGCTACGCAAGCGGTTCCCAAAGAGCTTTAGAACAAGGCATAGTATTCCCTGCTGGCTCTTTGGGCGTGGGACCCATATCCAGACATATTGCCATTTCTGTGCCTGGACCGGCGCCAAGTGGGAAAGGGTGGTTTTGAGGCTGAAGGCAGCAGGAAAGCCTGCAGCCCCCAGGTCTGTGGGGCTACGCAAGCGGTTCCCAAAGAGCTTTAGAACAAGGCATAATTTTCCCTCATGGCTCTTTGGGCGTGGGACCAATCTCCAGACATATGGCCATTTTTGTGCCTTGCGCGGCTCCAAGTGGGAAAGGGTGGTTTTGAGGCTGAAGGCAGCAGGAAAGCCTGCAGCCCCCAGGTCTGCGGGGCTATGCAAGCGGTTCCCAAAGAGCTTTAGAACAAGGCATAGTTTTCCCTGCTGGCTCTTTGGTCGTGGGACCAATCTCCAGACATATGGCCATTTTTGTGCCTGGCGCGGCGCCAAGTGGGAAAGGGTGGTTTTGAGGCTGAAGGCAGCAGGAAAGCCTGCAGCCCGCAGGTGTGTGGGGCTACGCAAGCGGTTCCCAAAGAGCTTTAGAACAAGGCATAGTTTTCCCTGCTGGCTCTTTGAGCATGGGACCCATCTCCAGACATATGGCCATTTTTGTGCATGGCGCGGCGCCAAGTGGGAAAGGGTGATTTTGAGGCTGAAGGCAGCAGGAAAGCCTGCAGCCCCCAGGTTTGTGGGGCTACGCAAGCGGTTCCCAAAGAGCTTTAGAACAAGGCATAGCTTTCCCTGCTGGCTCTTTGGGCGTGGGACCAATCTCCAGACATATGGCCATTTTTGTGCCTTGCGCGGCGCCAAGTGGGAAAGGGTGGTTTTGAGGCTGAAGGTGCCAGGAAAGCCTGCAGCCCCCAGGTCTGTGGGGCTACGCAAGCGGTTCCCAAAGAGCTTTACAACAAGGCATAGTTTTCCCTGCTGGCTCTTTGGGCGTGGGACCCATCTCCAGACATATGGCCATTTTTGTGCCTGGCGCGGCGCCAAGTGGGAAAGGGTGGTTTTGAGGCTGAAGGCAGCAGGAAAGCCTGCAGCCCGCAGGTGTGTGGGGCTACGCAAGCGGTTCCCAAGAGCTTTAGCACAAGGCATAGTTTTCCCTGCTGGCTCTTTGGGCGTGGGACCAGTCTCCAGACATATGGCCATTTTTGTGCCTGGACCGGTGCCAAGTGGGAAGGGTGGTTTTGAGGCTGAAGGCAGCAGGAAAGCCTGCAGCCCCCAGGTCTGTGGGGCTACGCAAGCGGTTCCCAAAGAGCTTTAGAACAAGGCATAATTTTCCCTCCTGGCTCTTTGGTCGAGGGACCAATCTCCAGACATATGGCCATTTCTGTGCCTGGCGCGGCGCCAAGTGAAAAAGGGTGGTTTTGAGGCTGAAGGCAGCAGGAATGCCTGCACCCCCAGGTGTGTGGGGCTACGCAAGCGGTTCCCAAAGAGCTTTAGAACAAGGCATAGTTTTCCCTGCTGGCTCTTTGGGCATGGAACCAATCTCCAGACATATGGCCGTTTTTGTGCCTGGCGCGGCGCCAAGTGGGAAAGGGTGGTTTTGAAGCTGAAGGCAGCAGGAAAGCCTGCAGCCCCCAGGTTTGTGGGGCTACGCAAGCGGTTCCCAAAGAGCTTTAGAACAAGGCATAGTTTTCCCTGCTGGCTCTTTGGGCGTGGGACCAATCTCCAGACATATGTCCATTTTTGTGCCTGGACCGGCGCCAAGTGGGACAGGGTGGTTTTGAGGCTGAAGGTAGCAGGAAAGCCTGCAGCCCGCAGGTCTGTGGGGCTCCGCAAGCGGTTCCCAAAGAGCTTTAGAACAAGGCATAGTTTTCCCTGCTGCATCTTTGGGCGTGGGACCAATCTCCAGACATGTGGCCATTTTTGTGCCTGTACCGGCGCCAAGTGGGAAAGGGTGGTTTTGAGGCTGAAGGCAGCAGGAAAGCCTGCAGCCCCCAGGTGTGTGGGTCTACGCAAGCGGTTCCCAAAGAGCTTTAGAACAAGGCATAGTTTTCCCTGCTGGCTCTTTGGGCGTGGGACCAATCTCCAGACATATGTCCATTTTTGTGCCTGGACCGGCGCCAAGTGGGACAGGGTGGTTTTGAGGCTGAAGGTAGCAGGAAAGCCTGCAGCCCGCAGGTCTGTGGGGCTCCGCAAGCGGTTCCCAAAGAGCTTTAGAACAAGGCATAGTTTTCCCTGCTGGCTCTTTGGGCGTGGGACCAATCTCCAGACATATGGCAATTTTTGTGCCTAGCGCGGCGCCATGTGGGAAAGAAACTTTTGAGGCTGAAGGCAGCAGGAAAGCCTGCAGCCCGCAGGTGTGTGGGGCTGCACAAGCTGTTCCCAAAGAGCTTTAGAACAAGGCATAATTTTCCCTCATAGCTCTTTGGGTGGGGGACCCATCTCCAGACATATGGCCATTTTTGTGCCTGGCGTGGCGCCAAGTGGGAAAGGGTGGTTTTGAGGCTGCAGGCGCCAGAAAACCCTGCAGACCTCAGGTCTGTGGGGCTACGCAAGCGGTTCCCAAAGAGCTTTAGCACAAGGCATAGTTTTCCCTGCTGGCTCTTTGGCCGTGGGACCACTCTCCAGACATATGGCCATTTTTGTGCCTGGCGTGGCGCCAAGTGGGAAAGGGTGGTTTGGAGGCTGAAGGCAGCAGGAAAGCCTGCAGCCCCCAGGTGTGTGGGGCTACGCAAGCGGTTCCCAAAGAGCTTTAGAACAAGGCATAGTTTTCCCTGCTGGCTCTTTGGGCGTGGGACCCATCTCCAGACATATGGCCATTTTTGTGCCTGGCGCGGCGCCAAGAGGGAATTGGTGGTTTTGAGGCTGAAGGCAGCAGGAAAGCCTGCAGCCCGCAGGTGTGTGGGGCTACGCAGGCGTTTCCCAAAGAGCTTTAGTACAACGCACAGTGCTCCCTCCTGGCTCTTTGGGCGTGGGACCAGTCTCCAGACATATGGCCATTTTTGTGCCTGGACCGGCGCCAAGTGGGAAGGGTGGTTTGGAGGCTGAAGGCAGCAGGAAAGCCTACAGCCCCCAGGTCTGTGGGGCTACGCAAGCGGTTCCCAAAGAGCTTTAGAACAAATCATAGTGTTCCCTCCTGGCTCTTTGGGCGTGGGACCAGTCTCCAGACATATGGCCATTTTTGTGCCTGGCGCGGAGCCAAGTGGGAAAGGGTGGTTTTGAGGCTGAAGGCAGCAGGAAAGCCTGCAGCCCGCAGGTCTGTGGGGCTGCACAAGCGGTTCCCAAAGAGCTTTAGAACAAGGCATAATTTTCCGTCATAGCTCTTTGGGTGGGGGACCCATATCCAGACATATTGCCATTTCTGTGCCTGGCGTGGCGCCAAGTGGGTAAGGGTGGTTTTGAGGCTGAAGGTGCCAGAAAACCCTGCAGCCCCCAGGTGTGTGGGGCTACGCAAGCGGTTCCCAAAGAGCTTTAGAACAAGGCATATTTTTCCCTTCTGGCTCTTTCGGCGTGGGACCAATCTCAAGACATATGGCCATTTTTGTGCCTTGCGAGGCGCCAAGTGGGAATTGGTGGTTTTGAGGCTGAAGGCAGCAGGAAAGCCTGCAGCCCCCAGGTGTGTGGGGCTACGCAGGCGTTTCCCAAAGAGCTTTAGTACAACGCACAGTGTTCCCTCCTGGCTCTTTGGGCGTGGGACCAGTCTCCAGACATATGGCCATTTTTGTGCCTGGACCGGCGCCAAGTGGGAAGGGTGGTTTGGAGGCTGAAGGCAGCAGGAAAGCCTACAGCCCCCAGGTCTGTGGGGCTACGCAAGCGGTTCCCAAAGAGCTTTAGAACAAATCATAGTGTTCCCTCCTGGCTCTTTGGGCGTGGGACCAGTCTCCAGACATATGGCCATTTTTGTGCCTGGCGCGGAGCCAAGTGGGAAAGGGTGGTTTTGAGGCTGAAGGCAGCAGGAAAGCCTGCAGCCCGCAGGTCTGTGGGGCTGCACAAGCGGTTCCCAAAGAGCTTTAGAACAAGGCATAATTTTCCGTCATAGGTCTTTGGGTGGGGGACCCATATCCAGACATATTGCCATTTCTGTGCCTGGCGTGGCGCCAAGTGGGTAAGGGTGGTTTTGAGGCTGAAGGTGCCAGAAAACCCTGCAGACATCAGGTCTGTGGGGCTACGCAAGCGGTTCCCAAAGAGCTTTAGAACAAGGCATAGTTTTCCCTTCTGGCTCTTTCGGCGTGGGACCAATCTCCAGACATATGGCCATTTTTGTGCCTTGCGAGGCGCCAAGTGGGAATTGGTGGTTTTGAGGCTGAAGGCAGCAGGAAAGCCTGCAGCCCCCAGGTGTGTGTGCCTACGCAAGCGGTTCCCAAAGAGCTTTAGTACAAGGCATAGTGTTCCCTCCTGGCTCTTTGGGCGTGGGACCAATCTCCAGACATATGGCCATATTTGTGCCTGGCGTGGTCCTAAGTGGGAAAGGGTGGTTTTGAGGCTGAAGGCAGCAGGAAAGCCTGCAGCCCCCAGGTGTGTGGGGCTACGCAAGCGGTTCCCAAAGAGCTTTAGAACAAGGCATAGTTTTCCCTGCTGGCTCTTTGGGCGTGGGAGCACTCTCCAGACATATGGCCATTTCTGTGCCTGGACCGGCGCTAAGTGGGAAAGGGTGGTTTTAAGGCTGAAGGCAGCAGGAAAGGCTGCAGCCCCCAGGTCTGTGGGGCTACGCAAGCGGTTCCCAAAGAGCTTTAGAACAAGGCATAGTTTTCCCTGCTGGCTCTTTGGGCGTGTGAGCAATCTACAGACATATGGCCATTTTTGTGCCTGGCGCCGTGCCAAGTGGGAAAGGGTGTTTTTGAGGCTGAAGGCAGCAGGAAAGCCTGCAGCCCCCAGGTGTGTGGGGCTACGCAAGCGGTTCCCAAAGAGCTTTAGAACAAGGCATAGTTTTCCCTTCTGGCTCTTTGGGCGTGGGACCCATCTCCAGACATATGGCCATTTTTGTGCCTGGCGTGGCGCCAAGAGGGAATTGGTGGTTTTGAGGCTGAAGGCAGCAGGAAAGCCTGCAGCCCCCAGGTGTGTGGGGCTACGCAAGCGGTTCCCAAACAGCTTTAGAACAAGGCATAGTTTTCCCTGCTGTCTCTTTGGGCGTGGGACCAATCTCCAGACATATGGCCATATTTGTGCCTGGCGTGGCGCCAAGTGGGATAGGGTGGTTTTGAGGCTGAAGGCGCCAGAAAACCCTGCAGCCCCCCAGGTCTGTGGGGCTACGCAAGCGGTTCCCAAAGAGCTTTAGCACAAGGCATAGTTTTCCCTGCTGGCTCTTTGGGCGTGGGACCACTCTCCAGACATATGGCCATTTTTGTGCCTGGCGTGGCGCCAAGTGGGAAAGGGTGGTTTTGAGGCTGAAGGCAGCAGGAAAGCCTGCAGCCCGCAGGTCTGTGGGGCTGCACAAGCGGTTCCCAAAGAGCTTTAGAACAAGGCATAATTTTCCGTCATAGCTCTTTGGGTGGGGGACCCATATCCAGACATATTGCCATTTCTGTGCCTGGCGTGGCGCCAAGTGGGTAAGGGTGGTTTTGAGGCTGAAGGTGCCAGAAAACCCTGCAGCCCCCAGGTGTGTGGGGCTACGCAAGCGGTTCCCAAAGAGCTTTAGAACAAGGCATAGTTTTCCCTTCTGGCTCTTTCGGCGTGGGACCAATCTCCAGACATATGGCCATTTTTGTGCCTTGCGAGGCGCCAAGTGGGAATTGGTGGTTTTGAGGCTGAAGGCAGCAGGAAAGCCTGCAGCCCCCAGGTGTGTGGGGCTACGCAGGCGTTTCCCAAAGAGCTTTAGTACAACGCACAGTGTTCCCTCCTGGCTCTTTGGGCGTGGGACCAGTCTCCAGACATATGGCCATTTTTGTGCCTGGACCGGCGCCAAGTGGGAAGGGTGGTTTGGAGGCTGAAGGCAGCAGGAAAGCCTACAGCCCCCAGGTCTGTGGGGCTACGCAAGCGGTTCCCAAAGAGCTTTAGAACAAATCATAGTGTTCCCTGCTGGCTCTTTGGGCGTGGGACCAGTCTCCAGACATATGGCCATTTTTGTGCCTGGCGCGGAGCCAAGTGGGAAAGGGTGGTTTTGAGGCTGAAGGCAGCAGGAAAGCCTGCAGCCCGCAGGTCTGTGGGGCTGCACAAGCGGTTCCCAAAGAGCTTTAGAACAAGGCATAATTTTCCGTCATAGCTCTTTGCGTGGGGGACCCATATCCAGACATATTGCCATTTCTGTGCCTGGCGTGGCGCCAAGTGGGTAAGGGTGGTTTTGAGGCTGAAGGTGCCAGAAAACCCTGCAGCCCCCAGGTGTGTGGGGCTACGCAAGCGGTTCCCAAAGAGCTTTAGAACAAGGCATAGTTTTCCCTTCTGGCTCTTTCGGCGTGGGACCAATCTCCAGACATATGGCCATTTTTGTGCCTTGCGAGGCGCCAAGTGGGAATTGGTGGTTTTGAGGCTGAAGGCAGCAGGAAAGCCTGCAGCCCCCAGGTGTGTGTGCCTACGCAAGCGGTTCCCAAAGAGCTTTAGTACAAGGCATAGTGTTCCCTCCTGGCTCTTTGGGCGTGGGACCAATCTCCAGACATATGGCCATATTTGTGCCTGGCGTGGCCCTAAGTGGGAAAGGGTGGTTTTGAGGCTGAAGGCAGCAGGAAAGCCTGCAGCCCCCAGGTGTGTGGGGCTACGCAAGCGGTTCCCAAAGAGCTTTAGCACAAGGCATAGTTTTCCCTGCTGGCTCTTTGGGCGTGGGACCAGTCTCCAGACATATGGCCATTTTTGTGCCTGGCGCGGCGCCAAGTGGGAAGGGTGGTTTTGAGGCTGAAGGCAGCAGGAAAGCCTGCAGCCCGCAGGTGTGTGGGGCTACGCAAGCGGTTCCCAAAGAGCTTTAGAACAAGGCATAGTGTTCCCTCCTGGCTCTTTGGGCGTGGGAGCAATCTCCAGACATATGGCCATTTTTGTGCCTGGCGCGGCGCCAAGTGGGAAAGGGTGGTTTTGAGGCTGAAGGCAGCAGGAAAGCCTGCAGCCCCCAGGTGTGTGGGGCTACACAAGCGGTTCCCAAAGAGCTTTAGAACAAGGCATAGTTTTCCCTGCTGGCTCTTTCGGCGTGGGACCAATCTCAAGACATATGGCCATTTTTGTGCCTTGCGAGGCGCCAAGTGGGAATTGGTGGTTTTGAGGCTGAAGGCAGCAGGAAAGCCTGCAGCCCCCAGGTGTGTGGGGCTACGCAGGCGTTTCCCAAAGAGCTTTAGTACAACGCACAGTGTTCCCTCCTGGCTCTTTGGGCGTGGGACCAGTCTCCAGACATATGGCCATTTTTGTGCCTGGACCGGCGCCAAGTGGGAAGGGTGGTTTGGAGGCTGAAGGCAGCAGGAAAGCCTACAGCCCCCAGGTCTGTGGGGCTACGCAAGCGGTTCCCAAAGAGCTTTAGAACAAATCATAGTGTTCCCTCCTGGCTCTTTGGGCGTGGGACCAGTCTCCAGACATATGGCCATTTTTGTGCCTGGCGCGGAGCCAAGTGGGAAAGGGTGGTTTTGAGGCTGAAGGCAGCAGGAAAGCCTGCAGCCCGCAGGTCTGTGGGGCTGCACAAGCGGTTCCCAAAGAGCTTTAGAACAAGGCATAATTTTCCGTCATAGGTCTTTGGGTGGGGGACCCATATCCAGACATATTGCCATTTCTGTGCCTGGCGTGGCGCCAAGTGGGTAAGGGTGGTTTTGAGGCTGAAGGTGCCAGAAAACCCTGCAGCCCCCAGGTGTGTGGGGCTACGCAAGCGGTTCCCAAAGAGCTTTAGAACAAGGCATAGTTTTCCCTTCTGGCTCTTTCGGCGTGGGACCAATCTCCAGACATATGGCCATTTTTGTGCCTTGCGAGGCGCCAAGTGGGAATTGGTGGTTTTGAGGCTGAAGGCAGCAGGAAAGCCTGCAGCCCCCAGGTGTGTGTGCCTACGCAAGCGGTTCCCAAAGAGCTTTAGTACAAGGCATAGTGTTCCCTCCTGGCTCTTTGGGCGTGGGACCAATCTCCAGACATATGGCCATATTTGTGCCTGGCGTGGTCCTAAGTGGGAAAGGGTGGTTTTGAGGCTGAAGGCAGCAGGAAAGCCTGCAGCCCCCAGGTGTGTGGGGCTACGCAAGCGGTTCCCAAAGAGCTTTAGAACAAGGCATAGTTTTCCCTGCTGGCTCTTTGGGCGTGGGAGCACTCTCCAGACATATGGCCATTTCTGTGCCTGGACCGGCGCTAAGTGGGAAAGGGTGGTTTTAAGGCTGAAGGCAGCAGGAAAGGCTGCAGCCCCCAGGTCTGTGGGGCTACGCAAGCGGTTCCCAAAGAGCTTTAGAACAAGGCATAGTTTTCCCTGCTGGCTCTTTGGGCGTGTGAGCAATCTACAGACATATGGCCATTTTTGTGCCTGGCGCCGTGCCAAGTGGGAAAGGGTGTTTTTGAGGCTGAAGGCAGCAGGAAAGCCTGCAGCCCCCAGGTGTGTGGGGCTACGCAAGCGGTTCCCAAAGAGCTTTAGAACAAGGCATAGTTTTCCCTTCTGGCTCTTTGGGCGTGGGACCCATCTCCAGACATATGGCCATTTTTGTGCCTGGCGCGGCGCCAAGAGGGAATTGGTGGTTTTGAGGCTGAAGGCAGCAGGAAAGCCTGCAGCCCCCAGGTGTGTGGGGCTACGCAAGCGGTTCCCAAACAGCTTTAGAACAAGGCATAGTTTTCCCTGCTGTCTCTTTGGGCGTGGGACCAATCTCCAGACATATGGCCATATTTGTGCCTGGCGTGGCGCCAAGTGGGATAGGGTGGTTTTGAGGCTGAAGGCGCCAGAAAACCCTGCAGCCCCCCAGGTCTGTGGGGCTACGCAAGCGGTTCCCAAAGAGCTTTAGCACAAGGCATAGTTTTCCCTGCTGGCTCCTTGGGCGTGGGACCACTCTCCAGACATATGGCCATTTTTGTGCCTGGCGTGGCGCCAAGTGGGAAAGGGTGGTTTTGAGGCTGAAGGCAGCAGGAAAGCCTGCAGCCCGCAGGTCTGTGGGGCTGCACAAGCGGTTCCCAAAGAGCTTTAGAACAAGGCATAATTTTCCGTCATAGCTCTTTGGGTGGGGGACCCATATCCAGACATATTGCCATTTCTGTGCCTGGCGTGGCGCCAAGTGGGTAAGGGTGGTTTTGAGGCTGAAGGTGCCAGAAAACCCTGCAGCCCCCAGGTGTGTGGGGCTACGCAAGCGGTTCCCAAAGAGCTTTAGAACAAGGCATAGTTTTCCCTTCTGGCTCTTTCGGCGTGGGACCAATCTCCAGACATATGGCCATTTTTGTGCCTTGCGAGGCGCCAAGTGGGAATTGGTGGTTTTGAGGCTGAAGGCAGCAGGAAAGCCTGCAGCCCCCAGGTGTGTGGGGCTACGCAGGCGTTTCCCAAAGAGCTTTAGTACAACGCACAGTGTTCCCTCCTGGCTCTTTGGGCGTGGGACCAGTCTCCAGACATATGGCCATTTTTGTGCCTGGACCGGCGCCAAGTGGGAAGGGTGGTTTGGAGGCTGAAGGCAGCAGGAAAGCCTACAGCCCCCAGGTCTGTGGGGCTACGCAAGCGGTTCCCAAAGAGCTTTAGAACAAATCATAGTGTTCCCTCCTGGCTCTTTGGGCGTGGGACCAGTCTCCAGACATATGGCCATTTTTGTGCCTGGCGCGGAGCCAAGTGGGAAAGGGTGGTTTTGAGGCTGAAGGCAGCAGGAAAGCCTGCAGCCCGCAGGTCTGTGGGGCTGCACAAGCGGTTCCCAAAGAGCTTTAGAACAAGGCATAATTTTCCGTCATAGCTCTTTGCGTGGGGGACCCATATCCAGACATATTGCCATTTCTGTGCCTGGCGTGGCGCCAAGTGGGTAAGGGTGGTTTTGAGGCTGAAGGTGCCAGAAAACCCTGCAGCCCCCAGGTGTGTGGGGCTACGCAAGCGGTTCCCAAAGAGCTTTAGAACAAGGCATAGTTTTCCCTTCTGGCTCTTTCGGCGTGGGACCAATCTCCAGACATATGGCCATTTTTGTGCCTTGCGAGGCGCCAAGTGGGAATTGGTGGTTTTGAGGCTGAAGGCAGCAGGAAAGCCTGCAGCCCCCAGGTGTGTGGGGCTACGCAGGCGTTTCCCAAAGAGCTTTAGTACAACGCACAGTGTTCCCTCCTGGCTCTTTGGGCGTGGGACCAGTCTCCAGACATATGGCCATTTTTGTGCCTGGACCGGCGCCAAGTGGGAAGGGTGGTTTGGAGGCTGAAGGCAGCAGGAAAGCCTACAGCCCCCAGGTCTGTGGGGCTACGCAAGCGGTTCCCAAAGAGCTTTAGAACAAATCATAGTGTTCCCTCCTGGCTCTTTGGGCGTGGGACCAGTCTCCAGACATATGGCCATTTTTGTGCCTGGCGCGGAGCCAAGTGGGAAAGGGTGGTTTTGAGGCTGAAGGCAGCAGGAAAGCCTGCAGCCCGCAGGTCTGTGGGGCTGCACAAGCGGTTCCCAAAGAGCTTTAGAACAAGGCATAATTTTCCGTCATAGCTCTTTGCGTGGGGGACCCATATCCAGACATATTGCCCTTTCTGTGCCTGGCGTGGCGCCAAGTGGGTAAGGGTGGTTTTGAGGCTGAAGGTGCCAGAAAACCCTGCAGCCCCCAGGTGTGTGGGGCTACGCAAGCGGTTCCCAAAGAGCTTTAGAACAAGGCATAGTTTTCCCTTCTGGCTCTTTCGGCGTGGGACCAATCTCCAGACATATGGCCATTTTTGTGCCTTGCGAGGCGCCAAGTGGGAATTGGTGGTTTTGAGGCTGAAGGCAGCAGGAAAGCCTGCAGCCCCCAGGTGTGTGTGCCTACGCAAGCGGTTCCCAAAGAGCTTTAGTACAAGGCATAGTGTTCCCTCCTGGCTCTTTGGGCGTGGGACCAATCTCCAGACATATGGCCATATTTGTGCCTGGCGTGGCCCTAAGTGGGAAAGGGTGGTTTTGAGGCTGAAGGCAGCAGGAAAGCCTGCAGCCCCCAGGTGTGTGGGGCTACGCAAGCGGTTCCCAAAGAGCTTTAGCACAAGGCATAGTTTTCCCTGCTGGCTCTTTGGGCGTGGGACCAGTCTCCAGACATATGGCCATTTTTGTGCCTGGCGCGGCGCCAAGTGGGAAGGGTGGTTTTGAGGCTGAAGGCAGCAGGAAAGCCTGCAGCCCCCAGGTGTGTGGGGCTACGCAAGCGGTTCCCAAAGAGCTTTAGAACAAGGCATAGTGTTCCCTCCTGGCTCTTTGGGCGTGGGAGCAATCTCCAGACATATGGCCATTTTTGTGCCTGGCGCGGCGCCAAGTGGGAAAGGGTGGTTTTGAGGCTGAAGGCAGCAGGAAAGCCTGCAGCCCCCAGGTGTGTGGGGCTACACAAGCGGTTCCCAAAGAGCTTTAGAACAAGGCATAGTTTTCCCTGCTGGCTCTTTGGGCGTGGGAGCACTCTCCAGACATATGGCCATTTCTGTGCCTGGCGCGGCGCCAAGTGGGAAAGGGTGGTTTTAAGGCTGAAGGCAGCAGGAAAGGCTGCAGCCCGCAGGTGTGTGGGGCTACGCAAGCGGTTCCCAAAGAGCTTTAGAACAAGGCATAGTTTTCCCTGCTGGCTCTTTGGGCGTGGGAGCAATCTACAGACATATGGCCATTTTTGTGCCTGGCGCCGTGCCAAGTGGGAAAGGGTGTTTTTGAGGCTGAAGGCAGCAGGAAAGCCTGCAGCCCCCAGGTGTGTGGGGCTACGCAAGCGGTTCCCAAAGAGCTTTAGAACAAGGCATAGTTTTCCCTTCTGGCTCTTTGGGCGTGGGACCCATCTCCAGACATATGGCCATTTTTGTGCCTGGCGCGGCGCCAAGAGGGAATTGGTGGTTTTGAGGCTGAAGGCAGCAGGAAAGCCTGCAGCCCCCAGGTGTGTGGGGCTACGCAAGCGGTTCCCAAACAGCTTTAGAACAAGGCATAGTTTTCCCTGCTGTCTCTTTGGGCGTGGGACCAATCTCCAGACATATGGCCATATTTGTGCCTGGCGTGGCGCCAAGTGGGATAGGGTGGTTTTGAGGCTGAAGGCGCCAGAAAACCCTGCAGCCCCCCAGGTCTGTGGGGCTACGCAAGCGGTTCCCAAAGAGCTTTAGCACAAGGCATAGTTTTCCCTGCTGGCTCTTTGGGCGTGGGACCAGTCTCCAGACATATGGCCATTTTTGTGCCTGGACCGGCGCCAAGTGGGAAGGGTGGTTTGGAGGCTGAAGGCAGCAGGAAAGCCTACAGCCCACAGGTCTGTGGGGCTACGCAAGCGGTTCCCAAAGAGCTTTAGAACAAGGCATAGTTTTCCCTCCTGGCTCTTTGGGCGTGGGACCAATCTCCAGACATATGGCCATTTTTGTGCCTGGCGCGGAGCCAAGTGGGAAAGGGTGGTTTTGAGGCTGAAGGCAGCAGGAAAGCCTGCAGCCCGCAGGTCTGTGGGGCTGCACAAGCGGTTCCCAAAGAGCTTTAGAACAAGGCATAATTTTCCGTCATAGCTCTTTGGGTGGGGGACCCATATCCAGACATATTGCCATTTCTGTGCCTGGCGTGGCGCCAAGTGGGTAAGGGTGGTTTTGAGGCTGAAGGTGCCAGAAAACCCTGCAGTCCCCAGGTGTGTGGGGCTACGCAAGCGGTTCCCAAAGAGCTTTAGAAGAAGGCATAGTTTTCCCTTCTGGCTCTTTCGGCGTGGGACCAATCTCCAGACATATGGCCATTTTTGTGCCTTGCGAGGCGCCAAGTGGGAATTGGTGGTTTTGAGGCTGAAGGCAGCAGGAAAGCCTGCAGCCCTCAGGTGTGTGGGGCTACGCAAGCGGTTCCCAAAGAGCTTTAGTACAAGGCATAGTGTTCCCTCCTGGCTCTTTGGGCGTGGGACCAATCTCCAGACATATGGCCATATTTGTGCCTGGCGTGGCCCTAAGTGGGAAAGGGTGGTTTTGAGGCTGAAGGCGCCAGAAAAGCCTGCAGCCCCCAGGTGTGTGGGGCTACGCAAGCGGTTCCCAAAGAGCTTTAGCACAAGGCATAGTTTTCCCTGCTGGCTCTTTGGGCGTGGGACCAGTCTCCAGACATATGGCCATATTTGTGCCTGGCGTGGCCCTAAGTGGGAAAGGGTGGTTTTGAGGCTGAAGGCAGCAGGAAAGCCTGCAGCCCCCAGGTCTGTGGGGCTACGCAAGCGGTTCCCAAAGAGCTTTAGAACAAGTCATAGTGTTCCCTCCTGGCTCTTTGGGCGTAGGAGCAATCTCCAGACATATGGCCATTTTTGTGCCTGGCGCGGCGCCAAGTGGGAAAGGGTGGTTTTGAGGCTGAAGGCAGCAGGAAAGCCTGCAGCCCCCAGGTGTGTGGGGCTACACAAGCGGTTCCCAAAGAGCTTTAGAACAAGGCATAGTTTTCCCTGCTGGCTCTTTGTGCGTGGGAGCACTCTCCAGACATATGGCCATTTCTGTGCCTGGACCGGCGCTAAGTGGGAAAGGGTGGTTTTAAGGCTGAAGCCAGCAGGAAAGGCTGCAGCCCCCAGGTCTGTGGGGCTACGCAAGCGGTTCCCAAAGAGCTTTAGAACAAGGCAAAATTTTCCCTGCTGGCTCTTTGGGCATGGGACCAATCTCCAGACATATGGCCATTTTTGTGCCTGGCGCGGCGCCAAGTGGGAAAGGGTGGTTTTGAAGCTGAGGGCAGCAGGAAAGCCTGCAGCCCCCAGGTGTGTGGGGCTGCACAAGCGGTTCCAAAAGAGCTTTAGAACAAGGCATAATTTTCCCTCATAGCTCTTTGGGTGGGGGACCCATCTCCAGGCATATGGCCAATTCTGTGCCTGGCGTGGCGCCAAGTGGGAAAGGGTGGTTTTGAGGCTGAAGGCACCAGGAAAGCCTGCAGCCCGCAGCTCTGTGGGGCTACGCAAGCGGTTCCCAAAGAGCTTTAGAACAAATCATAGTGTTCCCTCCTGGCTCTTTGGGCGTGGGACCAATCTCCAGACATATGGCCATTTTTGTGCCTGGCGCGGAGCCAAGTGGGAAAGGGTGGTTTTGAGGCTGAAGGCAGCAGGAAAGCCTGCAGCCCGCAGGTCTGTGGGGCTGCACAAGCGGTTCCCAAAGAGCTTTAGAACAAGGCATAATTTTCCGTCATAGCTCTTTGGGTGGGGGACCCATATCCAGACATATTGCCATTTCTGTGCCTGGCGTGGCGCCAAGTGGGTAAGGGTGGTTTTGAGGCTGAAGGTGCCAGAAAACCCTGCAGCCCCCAGGTGTGTGGGGCTACGCAAGCGGTTCCCAAAGAGCTTTAGAACAAGACATAATTTTCCCTTCTGGCTCTTTCGGCGTGGGACCAATCTCCAGACATATGGCCATTTTTGTGCCTTGCGAGGCGCGAAGTGGGAATTGGTGTTTTTGAGGCTGAAGGCAGCAGGAAAGCCTGCAGCCCTCAGGTGTGTGGGGCTACGCAAGCGGTTCCCAAAGAGCTTTAGTACAAGGCATAGTGTTCCCTCCTGGCTCTTTGGGCGTGGGACCAATCTCCAGACATATGGCCATATTTGTGCCTGGCGTGGCCCTAAGTGGGAAAGGGTGGTTTTGAGGCTGAAGGCGCCAGAAAAGCCTGCAGCCCCCAGGTGTGTGGGGCTACGCAAGCGGTTCCCAAAGAGCTTTAGCACAAGGCATAGTTTTCCCTGCTGGCTCTTTGGGCGTTGGACCAGTCTCCAGACATATGGCCATTTTTGTGCCTGGACCGGCGCCAAGTGGGAAGGGTGGTTTTGAGGCTGAAGGCAGCAGGAAAGCCTGCAGCCCCCAGGTCTGTGGGGCTACGCAAGCGGTTCCCAAAGAGCTTTAGAACAAGTCATAGTGTTCCCTCCTGGCTCTTTGGGCGTGGGACCAGTCTCCAGACATATGGCCATTTTTGTGCCTGGCGCGGCCCCAAGTGGGAAAGGGTGGTTTTGAGGCTGAAGGCAGCAGGAAAGCCTGCAGCCCCCAGGTGTGTGGGGCTACACAAGCGGTTCCCAAAGAGCTTTAGAACAAGGCATAGTTTTCCCTGCTGGCTCTTTGGGCGTGGGAGCACTCTCCAGACATATGGCCATTTCTGTGCCTGGACCGGCGCTAAGTGGGAAAGGGTGGTTTTAAGGCTGAAGGCAGCAGGAAAGGCTGCAGCCCCCAGGTCTGTGGGGCTACGCAAGCGGTTCCCAAAGAGCTTTAGAACAAGGCATAGTTTTCCCTGCTGGCTCTTTGGGCGTGGGACCAGTCTCCAGACATATGGCCATTTTTGTGCCTGGCGCGGTGCCAAGTGGGAAAGGGTGTTTTTGAGGCTGAAGGCAGCAGGAAAGCCTGCAGCCCCCAGGTGTGTGGGGCTACGCAAGCGGTTCCCAAAGAGCTTTAGAACAAGGCAAAATTTTCCCTGCTGGCTCTTTGGGCATGGGACCAATCTCCAGACATATGGCCATTTTTGTGCCTGGCGCGGCGCCAAGTGGGAAAGGGTGGTTTTGAAGCTGAGGGCAGCAGGAAAGCCTGCAGTCCCCAGGTGTGTGGGGCTGCACAAGCGGTTCCAAAAGAGCTTTAGAACAAGGCATAATTTTCCCTCATAGCTCTTTGGGTGGGGGACCCATCTCCAGGCATATGGCCAATTCTGTGCCTGGCGTGGCGCCAAGTGGGAAAGGGTGGTTTTGAGGCTGAAGGCACCAGGAAAGCCTGCAGCCCGCAGCTCTGTGGGGCTACGCAAGCGGTTCCCAAAGAGCTTTAGAACAAGGCATAGTTTTCCCTGCTGGCTCTTTGGGCATGGGACCAATCTCCAGACATATGGCAATTTTTTTGCCTGGCGCGGCGCCAAGTGGGAAAGAAAGTTTTGAGGCTGAAGGCAGCAGGAAAGCCTGCAGCCCCCAGGTGTGTGGGGCTACACAAGCGGTTCCCAAAGAGCTTTAGAACAAGGCATAGTTTTCCCTGCTGGCTCTTTGGGTGGGGGACCCATCTCCAGACATATTGCCATTTCTGTACCTGGCGCGGCGCCAAGTGGGAAAGGGTGGTTTTGAGGCTGAAGGCAGCAGGAAAGCCTGCAGCCCGCAGGTGTGTGGGGCTACGCAAGCGGTTCCCAAAGAGCTTTAGAAGAAGGCATAGTTTTCCCTCAAGGCTCTTTGGGCGCGGGACCAATCTCCAGACATATTGCCATTTTTGTGCCTGGACCGGCGCCAAGTGGGAAAGGGTGGTTTTGAGGCTGAAGGCAGCAGGAAAGCCTGCAGCCCCCAGGTGTGTGGGGCTACGCAAGCGGTTCCCAAAGAGCTTTAGAAGAAGGCATAGTTTTCCCTCAAGGCTCTTTGGGCGCGGGACCAATCTCCAGACATATTGCCATTTTTGTGCCTGGACCGGCGCCAAGTGGGAAAGGGTGGTTTTGAGGCTGAAGGCAGCAGGAAAGCCTGCAGCCCCCAGGTGTGTGGGGCTACGCAAGCGGTTCCCAAAGAGCTTTAGAACAAGGCATAGCTTTCCCTGCTGGCTCTTTGGGCGTGGGACCCATCTCCAGACATATGGCCATTTTTGTGCCTGGCGCGGCGCCAAGAGGGAATTGGTGGTTTTGAGGCTGAAGGCAGCAGGAAAGCCTGCAGCCCCCAGGTGTGTGGGGCTACGCAAGCGTTTCCCAAAGAGCTTTAGTACAACGCACAGTGTTCCCTCCTGGCTCTTTGGGCGTGGGACCAATCTCCAGACATATGGCCATATTTGTGCCTGGCGTGGCGCCAAGTGGGATAGGGTGGTTTTGAGGCTGAAGGCGCCAGAAAACCCTGCAGCCCCCCAGGTGTGTGGGGCTACGCAAGCAGTTCCCAAAGAGCTTTAGCACAAGGCATAGTTTTCCCTGCTGGCTCTTTGGGCATGGGACCAGTCTCCAGACATATGGCCATTTTTGTGCCTGGACCGGCGCCAAGTGGGAAGGGTGGTTTTGAGGCTGAAGGCAGCAGGAAAGCCTGCAGCACCCAGGTCTGTGGGGCTACGCAAGCGGTTCCCAAAGAGCTTTAGAACAAATCATAGTGTTCCCTCCAGGCTCTTTGGGCGTGGGACCAATCTCCAGACATATGGCCATTTTTGTGCCTGGCGCGGCGCCAAGTGGGAAAGGGTGGTTTTGAGGCTGAAGGCAGCAGGAAAGCCTGCAGCCCGCAGGTCTGTGGGGCTGCACAAGCGGTTCCCAAAGAGCTTTAGAACAAGGCATAATTTTCCCTCATAGCTCTTTGGGTGGGGGACCCATATCCAGACATATTGCCATTTCTGTGCCTGGCGTGGCGCCAAGTGGGTAAGGGTGGTTTTGAGGCTGAAGGTGCCAGAAAACCCTGCAGACCTCAGGTGTGTGGGGCTACGCAAGCGGTTCCCAAAGAGCTTTAGCACAAGGCATAGTTTTCCCTGCTGGCTCTTTGGTCGAGGGACCAATCTCCAGACATATGGCCATTTTTGTGCCTGGCGCGGCGCCAAGTGGGAAAGGGTGGTTTTGAGGCTGAAGGCAGCAGGAAAGCCTGCAGCCCCCCAGGTGTGTGGGGCTACGCAAGCGGTTCCCAAAGAGCTTTAGAACAAGGCATAGTTTTCCCTGCTGGCTCTTTGGTCGAGGGACCAATCTCCAGACATATGGCCATTTTTGTGCCTGGCGCGGCGCCAAGTGGGAAAGGGTGGTTTTGAGGCTGAAGGCAGCAGGAAAGCCTGCAGCCCCCAGGTGTGTGGGGCTACGCAAGCGGTTCCCAAAGAGCTTTAGAACAAGGCATAGTTTTCCCTTCTGGCTCTTTCGGCGTTGGACCAACCTCCAGACATATGGCCATTTTTGTGCCTGGACCGGCGCCAAGTGGGAAGGGTGGTTTTGAGGCTGAAGGCAGCAGGAAAGCCTGCAGCCCCCAGGTCTGTGGGGCTACGCAAGCGGTTCCCAAAGAGCTTTAGAACAAGTCATAGTGTTCCCTCCTGGCTCATTGGGCGTGGGAGCAATCTCCAGACATATGGCCATTTTTGTGCCTGGCACGGCGCCAAGTGGGAAAGGGTGGTTTTGAAGCTGAGGGCAGCAGGAAAGCCTGCAGCCCCCAGGTGTGTGGGGCTGCACAAGCGGTTCCAAAAGAGCTTTAGAACAAGGCATAATTTTCCCTCCTGGCTCTTTGGGTGGGGGACCCATCTCCAGGCATATGGCCAATACTGTGCCTGGCGTGGCGCCAAGTGGGAAAGGGTGGTTTTGAGGCTGAAGGCACCAGGAAAGCCTGCAGCCCCCAGGTGTGTGGGGCTACGCAAGCGGTTCCCAAAGAGCTTTAGAACAAGGCATACTTTTCCCTCCTGGCTCTTTGGGCATGGGATCAATCTCCAGACATATGGCAATTTTTTTGCCTGGCGCGGCGCCAAGTGGGAAAGAAAGTTTTGAGGCTGAAGGCAGCAGGAAAGCCTGCAGCCCCCAGGTCTGTGGGGCTACACAAGCGGTTCCCAAAGAGCTTTAGAACAAGGCATCGTTTTCCCTGCTGGCTCTTTGGGTGGGGGACCCATCTCCAGACATATGGCCATTTCTGTACCTGGCGCGGCGCCAAGTGGGAAAGGGTGGTTTTGAGGCTGAAGGCAGCAGGAAAGCCTGCAGCCCCTAGGTGTGTGGGGCTACGCAAGCGGTTCCCAAAGAGCTTTAGAAGAAGGCATAGTTTTCCCTCAAGGCTCTTTGGGCGCGGGACCAATCTCCAGACATATGGCCATTTTTGTGCCTGGTGCGGCCCCAAGTGGGAAAGGGTGGTTTTGAGGCTGAAGGCAGCAGGAAAGCCTGCAGCCCCCAGGTGTGTGGGGCTACGCAAGCGGTTCCCAAAGAGCTTTAGAAGAAGGCATAGTTTTCCCTCAAGGCTCTTTGGGCGCGGGACCAATCTCCAGACATATGGCCATTTTTGTGCCTGGACCGGCGCCAAGTGGGAAAGGGTGGTTTTGAGGCTGAAGGCAGCAGGAAAGCCTGCAGCCCCCAGGTGTGTGGGGCTACGCAAGCGGTTCCCAAAGAGCTTTAGAACAAGGCATAGCTTTCCCTGCTGGCTCTTTGGGCGGGGGACCAGTCTCCAGACATATGGCCATTTTTGTGCCTTGCGTGGCGCCAAGTGGGAAAGGGTGGTTTTGAGGCTGAAGGCAGCAGGAAAGCCTGCAGCCCCCAGGTGTGTGGGGCTACGCAAGCGGTTCCCAAAGAGCTTTAGAACAAGGCATAGTTTTCCCTCATGGCTCTTTGGGCGTGGGACCCATCTCCAGACATATGGCCATTTTTGTGCCTGGCGCGGCCCCAAGAGGGAATTGGTGGTTTTGAGGCTGAAGGCAGCAGGAAAGCCTGCAGCCCCCAGGTGTGTGGGGCTACGCAAGCGTTTCCCAAAGAGCTTTAGTACAACGCACAGTGTTCCCTCCTGGCTCTTTGGGCGTGGGACCAATCTCCAGACATATGGCCATATTTGTGCCTGGCGTGGCGCCAAGTGGGATAGGGTGGTTTTGAGGCTGAAGGCGCCAGAAAACCCTGCAGCCCCCCAGGTGTGTGGGGCTACGCAAGCAGTTCCCAAAGAGCTTTAGCACAAGGCATAGTTTTCCCTGCTGGCTCTTTGGGCATGGGACCAGTCTCCAGACATATGGCCATTTTTGTGCCTGGACCGGCGCCAAGTGGGAAGGGTGGTTTTGAGGCTGAAGGCAGCAGGAAAGCCTGCAGCCCCCAGGTCTGTGGGGCTACGCAAGCGGTTCCCAAAGAGCTTTAGAACAAATCATAGTGTTCCCTCCAGGCTCTTTGGGCATGGGACCAATCTCCAGACATATGGCCATTTTTGTGCCTGGCGCGGCGCCAAGTGGGAAAGGGTGGTTTTGAGGCTGAAGGCAGCAGGAAAGCCTGCAGCCCGCAGGTCTGTGGGGCTGCACAAGCGGTTCCCAAAGAGCTTTAGAACAAGGCATCATTTTCCCTCATAGCTCTTTGGGTGGGGGACCCATATCCAGACATATTGCCATTTCTGTGCCTGGCGTGGCGCCAAGTGGGTAAGGGTGGTTTTGAGGCTGAAGGTGCCAGAAAACCCTGCAGACCTCAGGTGTGTGGGGCTACGCAAGCGGTTCCCAAAGAGCTTTAGCACAAGGCATAGTTTTCCCTGCTGGCTCTTTGGTCGAGGGACCAATCTCCAGACATATGGCCATTTTTGTGCCTGGCGCGGCGCCAAGTGGGAAAGGGTGGTTTTGAGGCTGAAGGCAGCAGGAAAGCCTGCAGCCCCCCAGGTGTGTGGGGCTACGCAAGCGGTTCCCAAAGAGCTGTAGAACAAGGCATAGTTTTCCCTGCTGGCTCTTTGGTCGAGGGACCAATCTCCAGACATATGGCCATTTTTGTGCCTGGCGCGGCGCCAAGTGGGAAAGGGTGGTTTTGAGGCTGAAGGCAGCAGGAAAGCCTGCAGCCCCCCAGGTGTGTGGGGCTACGCAAGCGGTTCCCAAAGAGCTTTAGAACAAGGCATAGTTTTCCCTGCTGGCTCTTTGGTCGAGGGACCAATCTCCAGACATATGGCCATTTTTGTGCCTGGCGCGGCGCCAAGTGGGAAAGGGTGGTTTTGAGGCTGAAGGCAGCAGGAAAGCCTGCAGCCCCCAGGTGTGTGGGGCTACGCAAGCGGTTCCCAAAGAGCTTTAGAACAAGGCATAGTTTTCCCTTCTGGCTCTTTCGGCGTTGGACCAATCTCCAGACATATGGCCATTTTTGTGCCTGGACCGGCGCCAAGTGGGAAGGGTGGTTTTGAGGCTGAAGGCAGCAGGAAAGCCTGCAGCCCCCAGGTCTGTGGGGCTACGCAAGCGGTTCCCAAAGAGCTTTAGAACAAGTCATAGTGTTCCCTCCTGGCTCATTGGGCGTGGGAGCAATCTCCAGACATATGGCCATTTTTGTGCCTGGCGCGGCGCCAAGTGGGAAAGGGTGGTTTTGAAGCTGAGGGCAGCAGGAAAGCCTGCAGCCCCCAGGTGAGTGGGGCTGCACAAGCGGTTCCAAAAGAGCTTTAGAACAAGGCATAATTTTCCCTCCTGGCTCTTTGGGTGGGGGACCCATCTCCAGGCATATGGCCAATTCTGTGCCTGGCGTGGCGCCAAGTGGGAAAGGGTGGTTTTGAGGCTGAAGGCACCAGGAAAGCCTGCACCCGCAGCTCTGTGGGGCTACGCAAGCGGTTCCCAAAGAGCTTTAGAAGAAGGCATAGTTTTCCCTCAAGGCTCTTTGGGCGCGGGACCAATCTCCAGACATATGGCCATTTTTGTGCCTGGCGCGGCGCCAAGTGGGAAAGGGTGGTTTTGAGGCTGAAGGCAGCAGGAAAGCCTGCAGCCCGCAGGTGTGTGGAGCTACGCAAGCGGTTCCCAAAGAGCTTTAGAACAAGGCATAGCTTTCCCTGCTGGCTCTTTGGGCGTGGGACCAATCTCCAGACATATGGCCATATTTGTGCCTGGCGTGGCGCCAAGTGGGAAAGGGTGGTTTTGAGGCTGAAGGCGCCAGAAAAGCCTGCAGCCCCCAGGCGTGTGGGGCTACGCAAGCGGTTCCCAAAGAGCTTTAGAACAAGTCATAGTGTTCCCTCCTGGCTCTTTGGGCGTGGGAGCAATCTCCAGACATGTGGCCATTTTTGTGCCTGGCGCGGCCCCAAGTGGAAAAGGGTGGTTTTGAGGCTGAAGGCAGCAGGAAAGCCTGCAGCCCCCAGGTCTGTGGGGCTACGCAAGCGGTTCCCAAAGAGCTTTAGAACAAGGCATAGTTTTCCCTGCTGGCTCTTTGGGCATGGGACCAATCTCCAGACATATGGCCATTTTTGTGCCTGGACCGGCGCTAAGTGGGAAAGGGTGGTTTTGAGGCTGAAGGCAGCAGGAAAGGCTGCAGCCCCTAGGTGTGTGGGGCTACGCAAGCGGTTCCCAAAGAGCTTTAGAACAAGGCATAGTTTTCCCTGCTGGCTCTTTGGGCGTGTGAGCAATCTCCAGACATATGGCCATTTTTGTGCCTGGCGCGGTGCCAAGTGGGAAAGGGTGTTTTTGAGGCTGAAGGCAGCAGGAAAGCCTGCAGCCCCCCAGGTCCGTGGGGCTACGCAAGCGGTTCCCAAAGAGCTTTAGAACAAGGCAGAATTTTCCCTGCTGGCTCTTTGGGCATGGGACCAATCTCCAGACATATGGCCATTTTTGTGCCTGGCGCGGCGCCAAGTGGGAAAGGGTGGTTTTGAAGCTGAGGGCAGCAGGAAAGCCTGCAGCCCCCAGGTGTGTGGGGCTGCACAAGCGGTTCCAAAAGAGCTTTAGAACAAGGCATAATTTTCCCTCATAGCTCTTTGGGTGGGGGACCCATCTCCAGCCATATGGCCAATTCTGTGCCTGCCGTGGCGCCAAGTGGCAAAGGGTGGTTTTGAGGCTGAAGGCAGCAGGAAAGCCTGCAGCCCCCAGCTCTGTGGGGCTACGCAAGCGGTTCCCAAAGAGCTTTAGAACAAGGCATAGTTTTCCCTGCTGGCTCTTTGGGCGTGGGACCAATCTCCAGACATATGGCCATTTTTGTGGCTGGCGCGGCGCCAAGTGTGAAAGGGTGGTTTTGAGGCTGAAGGCAGCAGGAAAGCCTGCAGCCCCCAGGTGTGTGGGGCTACGCAAGCGGTTCCCAAAGAGCTTTAGAACAAGGCATAGTTTTCCCTTCTGGCTCTTTGGGCGTGGGACCCATCTCCAGACATATGGCCATTTCTGTGCCTGGCGTGGCGCCAAGTGGGTAAGGGTGGTTTTGAGGCTGAAGGTGCCAGAAAACCCTGCAGACCTCAGGTCTGTGGGGCTGCGCAAGCGGTTCCCAAAGAGCTTTAGCACAAGGCATAGTGTTCCCTGCTGGCTCTTTGGGCATGGGACCAATCTCCAGACATATGGCCATTTTTGTGCCTGGCGCGGCGCCAAGTGGGAAAGGGTGGTTTTGAAGCTGAGGGCAGCAGGAAAGCCTGCAGCCCCCAGGTGTGTGGGGCTGCACAAGCGGTTCCCAAAGAGCTTTAGAACAAGGCATAATTTTCCCTCATAGCTCTTTGGGTGGGGGACCCATATCCAGACAAATTGCCATTTCTGTACCTGGCGCGGCGCCAAGTGGGAAAGGGTGGTTTTGAGGCTGAAGGCAGCAGGAAAGCCTGCAGCCCCCACGTCTGTGGGGCTACGCAAGCGGTTCCCAAAGAGCTTTAGAAGAAGGCATAGTTTTCCCTCAAGGCTCTTTGGGCGCGGGACCAATCTCCAGACATATGGCCATTTTTGTGCCTGGCTCGGCGCCAAGTGGGAAAGGGTGGTTTTGAGGCTGAAGGCAGCAGGAAAGCCTGCAGCCCCCAGGTGTGTGGGGCTACGCAAGCAGTTCCCAAAGAGCTTTAGAACAAGGCATAGTTTTCCCTGCTGGCTCTTTGGGTGGGGGACCCATCTCCAGACATATGGCCATATTTGTGCCTGGCGTGGCGCCAAGTGGGAAAGGGTGGTTTTGAGGCTGAAGGCAGCAGGAAAGCCTGCAGTCCCCAGGCGTGTGGGGCTACGCAAGCGGTTCCGAAAGAGCTTTAGAACAAGACATAGTGTTCCCTCCTGGCTCTTTGGGCGTGGGACCAATCTCCACAGATATGGCCATTTTTGTGCCTGGCGCGGCCCCAAGTGGGAAAGGGTGGTTTTGAGGCTGAAGGCAGCAGGAAAGCCTGCAGCCCCCAGGTCTGTGGGGCTACGCAAGCGGTTCCCAAAGAGCTTTAGAACAAGGCATAGTGTTCCCTGCTGGCTCTTTGGGCATGGGACCAATCTCCAGACATATGGCCATTTTTGTGCCTGGACCGGCGCTAAGTGGGAAAGGGTGGTTTTGAGGCTGAAGGCAGCAGGAAAGCCTGCAGCCCCCAGGTCTGTGGGGCTACGCAAGCGGTTCCCAAAGAGCTTTAGAACAAGGCAAAATTTTCCCTGCTGGCTCTTTGGGCATGGGACCAATCTCCAGACATATGGCCATTTTTGTGCCTGGCGCGGCGCCAAGTGGGAAAGGGTGGTGTTGAAGCTGAGGGCAGCAGGAAAGCCTGCAGCCCCCAGGTGTGTGGGGCTGCACAAGCGGTTCCAAAAGAGCTTTAGAACAAGGCATAATTTTCCCTCATAGCTCTTTGGGTGGGGACCCATCTCCAGGCATATGGCCAATTCTGTGCTTTCCGTGGCGCCAAGTGGGAAAGGGTGGTTTTGAGGCTGAAGGCACGAGAAAAGCCTGCAGTCCGCAGCTCTGTGGGGCTCCGCAAGCGGTTCCCAAAGAGCTTTAGAACAAGGCATAGTTTTCCCTCCTGGCTCTTTGGGCATGGGACCAATCTGCAGACATATGGCAATTTTTTTGCCTGGCGCGGCGCCAAGTGGGAAAGAAAGTTTTGAGGCTGAAGGCAGCAGGAAAGCCTGCAGCCCCCAGGTCTGTGGGGCTACACAAGCGGTTCCCAAAGAGCTTTAGAACAAGGCATAGTTTTCCCTGCTGGCTCTTTGGGCGTGGGACCCATCTCCAGACATATTGCCATTTCTGTGCCTGGCGCGGCGCCAAGTGGGAAAGGGTGGTTTTGAGGCTGAAGGCAGCAGGAAAGCCTGCAGCCCCCAGGTGTGTGGGGCTACGCAAGCGGTTCCCAAAGAGCTTTAGAACAAGGCATAGTTTTCCCTGCTGGCTCTTTGGGCGTGGGACCGATCTCCAGACATATGGCCATTTTTGAGCCTAGCGCGGCGCCAAGTGGGAAAGGGTGGTTTTGAGGCTTAAGGCAGCAGGAAAGCCTGCAGCCCCCCAGGTCCGTGGGGCTACGCAAGCGGTTCCCAAATAGCTTTAGAACAAGGCATAGTGTTCCCTCCTGGCTCTTTGGGTGGGGGACCCATCTCCAGACATATTGACATTTCTGTGCCTGGCGCGGCGCCAAGTGGGAAAGGGTGGTTTTGAGGCTGAAGGCAGCAGGAAAGCCTGCAGCCCCCAGGTGTGTGGGGCTGCACAAGCGGTTCCCAAAGAGCTTTAGAACAAGGCATAGTTTTCCATGCTGGCTCTTTGGGCGTGGGACAAATCTCCAGACATATGGCCATTTTTGTGCCTGGCGCGGCGCCAAGTGGGAAAGGGTGGTTTTGAGGCTGAAGGCAGCAGGAAAGCCTGCAGCCCCCAGGCGTGTTGGGCTACGCAAGCGGTTCTCAAAGAGCTTTAGAACAAGGCATAGCTTTCCCTGCTGGCTCTTTGGGCGTGGGACCAGTCTCCAGACATATGGCCATTTTTGTGCCTTGCGTGGCGCCAAGTGGGAAAGGGTGGTTTTGAGGCTGAAGGCAGCAGGAAAGCCTGCAGCCCCCAGGTGTGTGGGGCCACGCAAGCGGTTCCCAAAGAGCTTTAGAACAAGGCATAGTTTTCCCTTCTGGCTCTTTGGGCGTGGGACCAATCTCCAGACATATGGCCATTTTTGTGCCTGGTGCGGCCCCAAGTGGGAAAGGGTGGTTTTGAGGCTGAAGGCAGCAGGAAAGCCTGCAGCCCCCAGGTCTGTGGGGCTACGCAAGCGGTTCCCAAAGAGCTTTAGAACAAGGCATAGTATTCCCTGCTGGCTCTTTGGGCGTGGGAACAATCTCCAGACATATGGCCATTTTTGTGCCTGGACTGGCGCCAAGTGGGAAAGGGTGGTTTTGAGGCTGAAGGCAGCAGGAAAGGCTGCAGCCCCCAGGTCTGTGGGGCTGCACAAGCGGTTCCCAAAGAGCTTTAGAACAAGGCATAATTTTCCCTCATAGCTCTTTGGGTGGGGGACCCATATCCATACATACTGCCATTTCTGTGCCTGGCGCGACGCCAAGTGGGTAAGGGTGGTTTTGAGGCTGAAGGTGCCAGAAAACCCTGCAGACATCAGGTGTGTGGGGCTACGCAAGCGGTTCCCAAAGAGCTTTAGCAGAAGGCATAGTTTTCCCTGCTGGCTCTTTGGGCGTGGGACCAGTCTCCAGACATATGGCCATTTTTGTGCCTGGCGCGGTGCCAAGTGGGAAAGGGTGGTTTTGAGGCTGAAGGCAGCAGGAAAGCCTGCAGCCCCCAGGTCTGTGGGGCTCCGCAAGCGGTTCCCAAAGAGCTTTAGAACAAGGCATAGTTTTCCCTGCTGGCTCTTTGGTCGAGGGACCAATCTCCAGACATATGGCCGTTTTTGTGCCTGGCGCGGCGCCAAGTGGGAAAGGGTGGTTTTGAGGCTGAAGGCAGCAGGAAAGCCTGCAGCCCCCAGGTGTGTGGGGCTACGCAAGCGGTTCCCAAAGAGCTTTAGAACAAGGCATAGTTTTCCCTTCTGGCTCTTTGGGCGTGGGACCAATCTCCAGACATATGGCCATTTTTGTGCCTTGCGAGTCGCCAAGTGGGAATTGGTGGTTTTGAGGCTGAAGGCAGCAGGAAAGCCTGCAGCCCTCAGGCGTGTGGGGCTACGCAAGCGGTTCCCAAAGAGCTTTAGAACAAGTCATAGTGTTCCCTCCTGGCTCTTTGGTCGTGGGACCAATCTCCAGACATATGGCCATATTTATGCCTGGCGTGGCGCCAAGTGGGAAAGGGTGGTTTTGAGGCTGAAGGCGCCAGAAAAGCCTGCAGCCCCCAGGTCCGTGGGGCTACGCAAGCGGTTCCCAAAGAGCTTTAGCACAAGGCATAGTTTTCCCTGCTGGCTCTTTGGGCGTGGGACCAGTCTCCAGACATATGGCCATTTTTGTGCCTGGACCGGCGCCAGGTGGGAAGGGTGGTTTTGAGGCTGAAGGCAGCAGGAAAGCCTGCAGCCCCCAGGTCTGTGGGGCTACGCAAGCGGTTCCCAAAGAGCTTTAGAACAAGGCATAGTGTTCCCTGCTGGCTCTTTGGGTGGGGGACCAATCTCCAGACATATAGCCATTTTTGTGCCTGGACCGGCGCTAAGTGGGAAAGGGTGGTTTTGAGGCTGAAGGCAGCAGGAAAGGCTGCAGCACCCAGGTCTGTGGGGCTACGCAAGCGGTTTCCAAAGAGCTTTAGAACAAGGCAAAATTTTCCCTGCTGACTCTTTGGGCGTTGGACCAATCTCCAGACATATGGCCATTTTTGTGCCTGGCGCGGCGCCAAGTGGGAAAGGGTGGTTTTGAAGCTGAAGGCAGCAGGAAAGCCTGCAGCCCCCAGTTGTGTGGGGCTGCACAAGCGGTTCCCAAAGAGCTTTAGAACAAGGCATAATTTTCCCTCATAGCTCTTTGGGTGGGGGACCCATCTCCAGGCATATGGCCAATTCTGTGCCTGGCGTGGCGCCAAGTGGGAAAGGCTGGTTTTGAGGCCGAAGGCGCCAGAAAAGCCTGCAGCCCCCAGGTCTGTGGGGCTACGCAAGTGGTTCCCAAAGAGCTTTAGAACAAGGCATAGTGTTCCCGGCTGGCTCTTTGGTCGAGGGACCAATCTCCAGACATATGGCCATTTTTGTGCCTGGCGCGGCGCCAAGTGGGAAAGGGTGGTTTTGAGGCTGAAGGCAGCAGGAAAGCCTGCAGCCCCCAGGTGTGTGGGGCTACGCAAGCGGTTCCCAAAGAGCTTTAGAACAAGGCATAGTTTTCCCTTCTGGCTCTTTGGGCGTGGGACCAATCTCCAGACATATGGCCATTTTTGTGCCTTGCGAGTCGCCAAGTGGGAATTGGTGGTTTTGAGGCTGAAGGCAGCAGGAAAGCCTGCAGCCCTCAGGCGTGTGGGGCTACGCAAGCGGTTCCCAAAGAGCTTTAGAACAAGTCATAGTGTTCCCTCCTGGCTCTTTGGTCGTGGGACCAATCTCCAGACATATGGCCATATTTATGCCTGGCGTGGCGCCAAGTGGGAAAGGGTGGTTTTGAGGCTGAAGGCGCCAGAAAAGCCTGCAGCCCCCAGGTGTGTGGGGCTACGCAAGCGGTTCCCAAAGAGCTTTAGCACAAGGCATAGTTTTCCCTGCTGGCTCTTTGGGCGTGGGACCAGTCTCCAGACATATGGCCATTTTTGTGCCTGGACCGGCGCCAAGTGGGAAGGGTGGTTTTGAGGCTGAAGGCAGCAGGAAAGCCTGCAGCCCCCAGGTCTGTGGGGCTACGCAAGCGGTTCCCAAAGAGCTTTAGAACAAGGCATAGTGTTCCCTGCTGGCTCTTTGGGTGGGGGACCAATCTCCAGACATATAGCCATTTTTGTGCCTGGACCGGCGCTAAGTGGGAAAGGGTGGTTTTGAGGCTGAAGGCAGCAGGAAAGGCTGCAGCACCCAGGTCTGTGGGGCTACGCAAGCGGTTCCCAAAGAGCTTTAGAACAAGGCAAAATTTTCCCTGCTGACTCTTTGGGCGTTGGACCAATCTCCAGACATATGGCCATTTTTGTGCCTGGCGCGGCGCCAAGTGGGAAAGGGTGGTTTTGAAGCTGAGGGCAGCAGGAAAGCCTGCAGCCCCCAGTTGTGTGGGGCTGCACAAGCGGTTCCCAAAGAGCTTTAGAACAAGGCATAATTTTCCCTCATAGCTCTTTGGGTGGGGGACCCATCTCCAGGCATATGGCCAATTCTGTGCCTGGCGTGGCGCCAAGTGGGAAAGGCTGGTTTTGAGGCTGAAGGCGCCAGAAAAGCCTGCAGCCCCCAGGTGTGTGGGTCTACGCAAGCGGTTCCCAAAGAGCTTTAGAACAAGGCATAGTTTTCCCTGCTGGCTCTTTGGGTGGGGGACCCATCTCCAGACATATTGCCATTTCTGTGCCTGGCGCGGCGCCAAGTGGGAAAGGGTGATTTTGAGGCTGAAGGCAGCAGGAAAGCCTGCAGCCCCCAGGTCTGTGGGGCTACGCAAGCGGTTCCCAAAGAGCTTTAGAACAAGTCATAGTGTTCCCTCCTGGCTCATTGGGCGTGGGAGCAATCTCCAGACATATGGCCATTTTTGTGCCTGGCGCGGCCCCAAGTGGGAAAGGGTGGTTTTGAGGCTGAAGGCAGCAGGAAAGCCTGCAGCCCCCAGGTGTGTGGGGCTACGCAAGCGGTTCCCAAAGAGCTTTAGAACAAGGCATAGTGTTCCCTGCTGGCTCTTTGGGCATGGGAACAATCTCCAGACATATGGCCATTTTTGTGCCTGGACCGGCGCTAAGTGGGAAAGGGTGGTTTTGATGCTGAAGGCAGCAGGAAAGGCTGCAGCCCCCAGGTCTGTGGGGCTACACAAGCGGTTCCCAAAGAGCTTTAGAACAAGGCATAGTTTTCCCTGCTGGCTCTTTGGGCGTGTGAGCAATCTCCAGACATATGGCCATTTTTGTGCCTGGCGCGGTGCCAAGTGGGAAAGGGTGGTTTTGAGGCTGAAGGCAGCAGGAAAGCCTGCAGCCCCCAGGTGTGTGGGGCTACGCAATCGGTTCCCAAAGAGCTTTAGAACAAGGCATAGTTTTCCCTGCTGGCTCTTTGGGAGTGGGACCAGTCTCCAGACATATGTAGATTTTGGAGGCTGGCACCGTGCCAAGTAGGAAAGGGTGGTTTTGAGGCTGAAGGCAGCAGGAAAGCCTGCAGCCCCCAGGTGTGTGGGGCTACGCAAGCGGTTCCCAAAGAGCTTTAGCAGAAGGCATAGTTTTCCCTGCTGGCTCTTTGGGCGTGGGACCAGTCTCCAGACATATGGCCATTTTTGTGCCTGGCGCGGCGCCAAGTGGGAAAGGGTGGTTTTGAGGCTGAAGGCAGCAGGAAAGCCTGCAGCCCCCAGGTCTGTGGGGCTCCGCAAGCGGTTCCCAAAGATCTTTAGAACAAGGCATAGTTTTCCCTGCTGGCTCTTTGGTCGAGGGACCAATCTCCAGACATATGGCCGTTTTTGTGCCTGGCGCGGCGCCAAGTTTGAAAGGGTGGTTTTGAGGCTGAAGGCAGCAGGAAAGCCTGCAGCCCCCAGGTCTGTGGGGCTACGCAAGCGGTTCCCAAAGAGCTTTAGAACAAGGCATAGTTTTCCCTTCTGGCTCTTTGGGCGTGGGACCAATCTCCAGACATATGGCCATTTTTGTGCCTGGACTGGCGCCAAGTGGGAAAGGGTGGTTTTGAGGCTGAAGGCAGCAGGAAAGCCGGCAGCCCCCGGGTCTGTGGGGCTGCACAAGCGGTTCCCAAAGAGCTTTAGAACAAGGCATAATTTTCCCTCATAGCTCTTTGGGTGGGGGACCCATATCCATACATACTGCCATTTCTGTGCCTGGCGCGGCGCCAAGTGGGTAAGAGTGGTTTTGAGGCTGAAGGTGCCAGAAAACCCTGCAGACATCAGGTCTGTGGGGCTACGCAAGCGGTTCCCAAAGAGCTTTAGCAGAAGGCATAGTTTTCCCTGCTGGCTCTTTGGGCGTGGGACCAGTCTCCAGACATATGGCCATTTTTGTGCCTGGCGCGGCGCCAAGTGGGAAAGGGTGGTTTTGAGGCTGAAGGCAGCAGGAAAGCCTGCAGCCCCCAGGTCTGTGGGGCTCCGCAAGCGGTTCCCAAAGATCTTTAGAACAAGGCATAGTTTTCCCTGCTGGCTCTTTGGTCGAGGGACCAATCTCCAGACATATGGCCGTTTTTGTGCCTGGCGCGGCGCCAAGTTTGAAAGGGTGGTTTTGAGGCTGAAGGCAGCAGGAAAGCCTGCAGCCCCCAGGTCTGTGGGGCTACGCAAGCGGTTCCCAAAGAGCTTTAGAACAAGGCATAGTTTTCCCTTCTGGCTCTTTGGGCGTGGGACCAATCTCCAGACATATGGCCATTTTTGTGCCTTGCGAGTCGCCAAGTGGGAATTGGTGGTTTTGAGGCTGAAGGCAGCAGGAAAGCCTGCAGCCCTCAGGCGTGTGGGGCTACGCAAGCGGTTCCCAAAGAGCTTTAGAACAAGTCATAGTGTTCCCTCCTGGCTCTTTGGGCGTGGGACCAATCTCCAGACATATGGCCATATTTATGCCTGGCGTGGCGCCAAGTGGGAAAGGGTGGTTTTGAGGCTGAAGGCGCCAGAAAAGCCTGCAGCCCCCAGGTCTGTGGGGCTACACAAGCGGTTCCCAAAGAGCTTTAGAACAAGGCATAGTTTTCCCTGCTGGCTCTTTGGGCGTGTGAGCAATCTCCAGACATATGGCCATTTTTGTGCCTGGCGCGGTGCCAAGTGGGAAAGGGTGTTTTTGAGGCTGAAGGCCGCAGGAAAGCCTGCAGCCCCCAGTTGTGTGGGGCTGCACAAGCGGTTCCCAAAGCGCTTTAGAACAAGGCATAATTTTCCCTCATAGCTCTTTGGGTGGGGGACCCATCTCCAGGCATATGGCCAGTTCTGTGCCTGGCGTGGCGCCAAGTGGGAAAGGCTGGTTTTGAGGCTGAAGGCGCCAGAAAAGCCTGCAGCCCCCAGGTCTGTGGGTCTACGCAAGCGGTTCCCAAAGAGCTTTAGAACAAGGCATAGTTTTCCCTGCTGGCTCTTTGGGTGGGGGACCCATCTCCAGACATATTGCCATTTCTGTGCCTGGCGCGGCGCCAAGTGGGAAAGGGTGATTTTGAGGCTGAAGGCAGCAGGAAAGCCTGCAGCCCCCAGGTGTGTGGGGCTACGCAAGCGGTTCCCAAAGAGCTTTAGAACAAGGCATAGTTTTCCCTCATGGCTCTTTGGTCGAGGAACCAATCTCCAGACATATGGTCATTTTTGTGGCTGGCGCGGCGCCAAGTGGGAAAGGGTGGTTTTGAGGCTGAAGGCAGCAGGAAAGCCTGCAGCCCCCAGGTGTGTGGAGCTACGCAAGCGGTTCCCAAAGAGCTTTAGAACAAGGCATAGCTTTCCCTGCTGGCTCTTTGGGCGTGGGACCAATCTCCAGACATATGGCCATTTTTGTGCCTGGACTGGCGCCAAGTGGGAAAGGGTGGTTTTGAGGCTGAAGGCAGCAGGAAAGGCTGCAGCCCCCAGGTCTGTGGGGCTGCACAAGCGGTTCCCAAAGAGCTTTAGAACAAGGCATAATTTTCCCTCATAGCTCTTTGGGTGGGGGACCCATATCCATACATACTGCCATTTCTGTGCCTGGCGCGGCGCCAAGTGGGTAAGGGTGGTTTTGAGGCTGAAGGTGCCAGAAAACCCTGCAGACATCAGGTCTGTGGGGCTACGCAAGCGGTTCCCAAAGAACTTTAGCAGAAGGCATAGTTTTCCCTGCTGGCTCTTTGGGCGTGGGACCAGTCTCCAGACATATGGCCATTTTTGTGCCTGGCGCGGCGCCAAGTGGGAAAGGGTGGTTTTGAGGCTGAAGGCAGCAGGAAAGCCTGCAGCCCCCAGGTCTGTGGGGCTACGCAAGCGGTTCCCAAAGAGCTTTAGAACAAGGCATAGTTTTCCCTGCTGGCTCTTTGGTCGAGGGACCAATCTCCAGACATATGGCCGTTTTTGTGCCTGGCGCGGCGCCAAGTGGGAAAGGGTGGTTTTGAGGCTGAAGGCAGCAGGAAAGCCTGCAGCCCCCAGGTCTGTGGGGCTACACAAGCGGTTCCCAAAGAGCTTTAGAACAAGGCATAGTTTTCCCTGCTGGCTCTTTGGGCGTGGGACCAATCTCCAGACATATGGCCATTTTTGTGCCTTGCGAGTCGCCAAGTGGGAATTGGTGGTTTTGAGGCTGAAGGCAGCAGGAAAGCCTGCAGCCCCCAGGTCTGTGGGGCTACGCAAGCGGTTCCCAAAGAGCTTTAGAACAAGTCATAGTGTTCCCTCCTGGCTCATTGGGCGTGGGAGCAATCTCCAGACATATGGCCATTTTTGTGCCTGGCGCGGCCCCAAGTGGGAAAGGGTGGTTTTGAGGCTGAAGGCAGCAGGAAAGCCTGCAGCCCCCAGGTCTGTGGGGCTACGCAAGCGGTTCCCAAAGAGCTTTAGAACAAGGCATAGTTTTCCCTGCTGGCTCTTTGGGCGTGTGAGCAATCTCCAGACATATGGCCATTTTTGTGCCTGGCGCGGTGCCAAGTGGGAAAGGGTGTTTTTGAGGCTGAAGGCCGCAGGAAAGCCTGCAGCCCCCAGGTGTGTGGGGCTACGCAATCGGTTCCCAAAGAGCTTTAGAACAAGGCATAGTTTTCCCTGCTGGCTCTTTGGGAGTGGGACCAGTCTCCAGACATATGTAGATTTTGGAGGCTGGCACCGTGCCAAGTAGGAAAGGGTGGTTTTGAGGCTGAAGGCAGCAGGAAAGCCTGCAGCCCCCAGGTGTGTGGGGCTACGCAAGCGGTTCCCAAAGAGCTTTAGAACAAGGCATAGTTTTCCCTCATGGCTCTTTGGTCGAGGGACCAATCTCCAGACATATGGCCATTTTTGTGCCTGGCGCAGCGCCAAGTGGGAAAGGGTGGTTTTGAGGCTGAAGGCAGCAGGAAAGCCTGCAGCCCCCAGGTGTGTGGGGCTACGCAAGCGGTTCCCAAAGAGCTTTAGAACAAGGCATAGCTTTCCCTGCTGGCTCTTTGGGCGTGGGACCAGTCTCCAGACATATGGCCATTTTTGTGCCTTGCGTGGCGCCAAGTGGGAAAGGGTGGTTTTGAGGCTGAAGGCAGCAGGAAAGCCTGCAGCCCCCAGGTGTGTGGGGCCACGCAAGCGGTTCCCAAAGAGCTTTAGAACAAGGCATAGTTTTCCCTTCTGGCTCTTTGGGCGTGGGACCAATCTCCAGACATATGGCCATTTTTGTGCCTGGTGCGGCCCCAAGTGGGAAAGGGTGGTTTTGAGGCTGAAGGCAGCAGGAAAGCCTGCAGCCCCCAGGTCTGTGGGGCTACGCAAGCGGTTCCCAAAGAGCTTTAGAACAAGGCATAGTATTCCCTGCTGGCTCTTTGGGCGTGGGACCAATCTCCAGACATATGGCCATTTTTGTGCCTGGACTGGCGCCAAGTGGGAAAGGGTGGTTTTGAGGCCGAAGGCAGCAGGAAAGCTTGCAGCCCCCGGGTCTGTGGGGCTGCACAAGCAGTTCCCAAAGAGCTTTAGAACAAGGCATAATTTTCCCTCATAGCTCTTTGGGTGGGGGACCCATATCCATACATACTGCCATTTCTGTGCCTGGCGCGGCGCCAAGTGGGTAAGAGTGGTTTTGAGGCTGAAGGTGCCAGAAAACCCTGCAGACATCAGGTCTGTGGGGCTACGCAAGCGGTTCCCAAAGAGCTTTAGCAGAAGGCATAGTTTTCCCTGCTGGCTCTTTGGGCGTGGGACCAGTCTCCAGACATATGGCCATTTTTGTGCCTGGCGCGGCGCCAAGTGGGAAAGGGTGGTTTTGAGGCTGAAGGCAGCAGGAAAGCCTGCAGCCCCCAGGTCTGTGGGGCTCCGCAAGCGGTTCCCAAAGATCTTTAGAACAAGGCATAGTTTTCCCTGCTGGCTCTTTGGTCGAGGGACCAATCTCCAGACATATGGCCGTTTTTGTGCCTGGCGCGGCGCCAAGTGGGAAAGGGTGGTTTTGAGGCTGAAGGCAGCAGGAAAGCCTGCAGCCCCCAGGTGTCTGGGGCTACGCAAGCGGTTCCCAAAGAGCTTTAGAACAAGGCATAGTTTTCCCTTCTGGCTCTTTGGGCGTGGGACCAATCTCCAGACATATGGCCATTTTTGTGCCTTGCGAGTCGCCAAGTGGGAATTGGTGGTTTTGAGGCTGAAGGCAGCAGGAAAGCCTGCAGCCCTCAGGCGTGTGGGGCTACGCAAGCGGTTCCCAAAGAGCTTTAGAACAAGTCATAGTGTTCCCTCCTGGCTCTTTGGGCGTGGGACCAATCTCCAGACATATGGCCATATTTATGCCTGGCGTGGCGCCAAGTGGGAAAGGGTGGTTTTGAGGCTGAAGGCGCCAGAAAAGCCTGCAGCCCCCAGGTCTGTGGGGCTACACAAGCGGTTCCCAAAGAGCTTTAGAACAAGGCATAGTGTTCCCTCCTGGCTCTTTGGGCGTGGGACCAATCTCCAGACATATGGCCATATTTATGCCTGGCGTGGCGCCAAGTGGGAAAGGGTGGTTTTGAGGCTGAAGGCAGCAGGAAAGCCTGCAGCCCCCAGGTGTGTGGGGCTACGCAAGCGGTTCCCAAAGAGCTTTAGAACAAGGCATAGCTTTCCCTGCTGGCTCTTTGGGCGTGGGACCAGTCTCCAGACATATGGCCATTTTTGTGCCTTGCGTGGCGCCAAGTGGGAAAGGGTGGTTTTGAGGCTGAAGGCAGCAGGAAAGCCTGCAGCCCCCAGGTGTGTGGGGCCACGCAAGCGGTTCCCAAAGAGCTTTAGAACAAGGCATAGTTTTCCCTTCTGGCTCTTTGGGCGTGGGACCAATCTCCAGACATATGGCCATTTTTGTGCCTGGTGCGGCCCCAAGTGGGAAAGGGTGGTTTTGAGGCTGAAGGCAGCAGGAAAGCCTGCAGCCCCCAGGTCTGTGGGGCTACGCAAGCGGTTCCCAAAGAGCTTTAGAACAAGGCATAGTATTCCCTGCTGGCTCTTTGGGCGTGGGACCAATCTCCAGACATATGGCCATTTTTGTGCCTGGACTGGCGCCAAGTGGGAAAGGGTGGTTTTGAGGCTGAAGGCAGCAGGAAAGCTTGCAGCCCCCGGGTCTGTGGGGCTGCACAAGCGGTTCCCAAAGAGCTTTAGAACAAGGCATAATTTTCCCTCATAGCTCTTTGGGTGGGGGACCCATATCCATACATACTGCCATTTCTGTGCCTGGCGCGGCGCTAAGTGGGTAAGAGTGGTTTTGAGGCTGAAGGTGCCAGAAAACCCTGCAGACATCAGGTCTGTGGGGCTACGCAAGCGGTTCCCAAAGAGCTTTAGCACAAGGCATAGTTTTCCCTGCTGGCTCTTTGGGCGTGGGACCAGTCTCCAGACATATGGCCATTTTTGTGCCTGGCGCGGCGCCAAGTGGGAAAGGGTGGTTTTGAGGCTGAAGGCAGCAGGAAAGCCTGCAGCCCCCAGGTCTGTGGGGCTCCGCAAGCGGTTCCCAAAGATCTTTAGAACAAGGCATAGTTTTCCCTGCTGGCTCTTTGGTCGAGGGACCAATATCCAGACATATGGCCGTTTTTGTGCCTGGCGCGGCGCCAAGTGGGAAAGGGTGGTTTTGAGGCTGAAGGCAGCAGGAAAGCCTGCAGCCCCCAGGTGTCTGGGGCTACGCAAGCGGTTCCCAAAGAGCTTTAGAACAAGGCATAGTTTTCCCTTCTGGCTCTTTGGGCGTGGGACCAATCTCCAGACATATGGTCATTTTTGTGCCTTGCGAGTCGCCAAGTGGGAATTGGTGGTTTTGAGGCTGAAGGCAGCAGGAAAGCCTGCAGCCCTCAGGCGTGTGGGGCTACGCAAGCGGTTCCCAAAGAGCTTTAGAACAAGTCATAGTGTTCCCTCCTGGCTCTTTGGGCGTGGGACCAATCTCCAGACATATGGCCATATTTATGCCTGGCGTGGCGCCAAGTGGGAAAGGGTGGTTTTGAGGCTGAAGGCGCCAGAAAAGCCTGCAGCCCCCAGGTGTGTGGGGCTACGCAAGCGGTTCCCAAAGAGCTTTAGCACAAGGCATAGTTTTCCCTGCTGGCTCTTTGGGCGTGGGACCAATCTCCAGACATATGGCCATTTTTGTGCCTGGCGCGGCGCCAAGTGGGAAAGGGTGGTTTTGAAGCTGAGGGCAGCAGGAAAGCCTGCAGCCCCCAGTTGTGTGGGGCTGCACAAGCGGTTCCAAAAGAGCTTTAGAACATGGCATAATTTTCCCTCATATCTCTTTGGGTGAGGGACCCATCTCCAGGCATATGGCCAATTCTGTGCCTGGCGTGGCGCCAAGTGGGAAAGGCTGGTTTTGAGGCTGAAGGCGCCAGAAAAGCCTGCAGCCCCCAGGTCTGTGGGGCTACGCAAGCGGTTCCCAAAGAGCTTTAGAACAAGGCATAGTTTTCCCTGCTGGCTCTTTGGGTGGGGGACCCATCTCCAGACATATTGCCATTTCTGTGCCTGGCGCGGCGCCAAGTGGGAAAGGGTGATTTTGAGGCTGAAGGCAGCAGGAAAGCCTGCAGCCTGCAGGTGTGTGGGGCTCCGCAAGCGGTTCCCAAAGAGCTTTAGAACAAGGCATAGTTTTCCCTCATGGCTCTCTGGTCGAGGAACGAATCTCCAGACATATGGCCATTTTTGTGGCTGGCGCGGCGCCAAGTGGGAAAGGGTGGTTTTGAGGCTGAAGGCAGCAGGAAAGCCTGCAGCCCCCAGGTGTGTGGGGCTACGCAAGCGGTTCCCAAAGAGCTTTAGAACAAGGCATAGCTTTCCCTGCTGGCTCTTTGGGCGTGGGACCAATCTCCAGACATATGGCCATATTTGTGCCTGGCGTGGCGCCAAGCGGGAAAGGGTGGTTTTGAGGCTGAAGGCGCCAGAAAAGCCTGCAGCCCCCAGGTGTGTGGGGCTACGCAAGCGGTTCCCAAAGAGCTTTAGAACAAGGCATAGTTTTCCCTCATGGCTCATTGGGCGTGGGACCAGTCTCCAGACATATGGCCATTTTTGTGCCTGGCGCGGCCCCAAGTGGGAAAGGGTGGTTTTGAGGCTGAAGGCAGCAGGAAAGCCTGCAGCCCCCAGGTCTGTGGGGCTACGCAAGCGGTTCCCAAAGAGCTTTAGCACAAGGCATAGTTTTCCCTGCTGGCTCTTTGGGCGTGGGACCAGTCTCCAGACATATGGCCATTTTTGTGCCTGGCGCGGCGCCAAGTGGGAAAGGGTGGTTTTGAGGCTGAAGGCAGCAGGAAAGCCTGCAGCCCCCAGGTCTGTGGGGCTCCGCAAGCGGTTCCCAAAGATCTTTAGAACAAGGCATAGTTTTCCCTGCTGGCTCTTTGGTCGAGGGACCAATCTCCAGACATATGGCCGTTTTTGTGCCTGTCGCGGCGCCAAGTGGGAAAGGGTGGTTTTGAGGCTGAAGGCAGCAGGAAAGCCTGCAGCCCCCAGGTGTGTGGGGCTACGCAAGCGGTTCCCAAAGAGCTTTAGAACAAGGCATAGTTTTCCCTTCTGGCTCTTTGGGCGTGGGACCAGTCTCCAGACATATGGCCATTTCTGTGCCTGGTGCGGCGCCAAGTGGGAAAGGGTGGTTTTGAGGCTGAAGGCAGCAGGAAAGCCTGCAGCCCCCTGGTGTGTGGGGCTGCGCAAGCGGTTCCCAAAGAGCTTTAGAACAAGGCATAGTTTTCCCTCATGGCTCTTTGGGTGGGGGACCCATCTCCAGACATATTGCCATTTCTTTGCCTGGCGCGGCGCCAAGTGGGAAAGGGTGGTTTTGAGGCTGAAGGCAGCAGGAAAGCCTGCAGCCCCCTGGTGTGTGGGGCTACGCAAGCGGTTCCCAAAGAGCTTTAGAACAAGGCATAGTTTTCCCTCATGGCTCTTTGGTCGAGGGACCAATCTCCAGACATACTGCCATTTCTGTGTCTGGCGCGGCGCCAAGTGGGAAAGGGTGGTTTTGAGGCTGAAGGCAGCAGGAAAGCCTGCAGCCCCCAGGTCTGTGGGGCTGCGCAAGCGGTTCCCAAAGAGCTTTAGAACAAGGCATAGTGTTCCCTCCTGGCTCTTTGGTCGTGGGACCAATCTCCAGACGTATGGCAATTTTTTTGTCTGGCGTGGCGCCAAGTGGGAAAGAAAGTTTTGAGGCTGAAGGCAGCAGGAAAGCCTGCAGCCCCCAGGTGTGTGCGGCTACGCAAGTGGTTCCCAAAGAGCTTTAGAACAAGGCATAGTTTTCCCTGCTGGCTCTTTGGGCGTGGGACCAATCTCCAGACATGTGGCCATTTTTGAGCCTAGACCGGCGCCAAGTGGGAAAGGGTGGTTTTGAGGCTGAAGGCAGCAGGAAAGCCTGCAGCCCCCCAGGACCGTCGGGCTACGCAAGCGGTTCCCAAAGAGCTTTAGAACAAGGCATAGTTTTCCCTGGTGGCTCTTTGGGCGTGGGACCCATCTCCAGACATATTGCCATTTCTGTGCCTGGCGCGGCGCCAAGTGGGAAAGGGTGGTTTTGAGGCTGAAGGCAGCAGGAAAGCCTGCAGCCCCCAGGTGTGTGGGGCTACGCAAGCGGTTCCCAAAGAGCTTTAGAACAAGGCATAGTGTTCCCTCCTGGCTCTTTGGGCGTGGGACCAGTCTCCAGACATATGGCCATTTCTGTGCCTGGTGCGGCGCCAAGTGGGAAAGGGTGGTTTTGAGGCTGAAGGCAGCAGGAAAGCCTGCAGCCCCCAGGTCTGTGGGGCTACGCAAGCGGTTCCCAAAGAGCTTTAGAACAAGGCATAGTTTTCCCTGCTGGCTCTTTGGGTGGGGGACCCATATCCAGACATATTGCCATTTCTGTGCCTGGCGCTGCGCCAAGTGGGAATGGGTGGTTTTGAGGCTGAAGGCAGCAGGAAAGCCTGCAGCCCCCAGGTCTGTGGGGCTACGCAAGCGGTTCCCAAAGAGCTTTAGAACAAGGCATAGTTTTCCCTGCTGGCTCTTTGGGTGGGGGACCCATCTCCAGACATATGGCCATATTTGTGCCTGGCGTGGCGACAAGTGGGAAAGGGTGGTTTTGAGGCTGAAGGCGCCAGAAAAGCCTGCAGCCCCCAGGTCTGTGGGGCTACGCAAGCGGTTCCCAAAGAGCTTTAGAACAAGTCATAGTGTTCGCTCCTGGCTCATTGGGCGTGGGAGCAATCTCCAGACATATGGCCATTTTTGTGCCTGGCGCGGCCCCAAGTGGGAAAGGGTGGTTTTGAGGCTGAAGGCAGCAGGAAAGCCTGCAGCCCCCAGGTGTGTGGGGCTACGCAAGCGGTTCCCAAAGAGCTTTAGAACAAGGCATAGTTTTCCCTCATGGCTCTTTGGTCGAGGGACCAATCTCCAGACATATGGCCATTTTTGTGGCTGGCGCGGCGCCAAGTGGGAAAGGGTGGTTTTGAGGCTGAAGGCAGCAGGAAAGCCTGCAGCCCCCAGGTGTGTGGAGCTACGCAAGCGGTTCCCAAAGAGCTTTAGAACAAGGCATAGCTTTCCCTGCTGGCTCTTTGGGCGTGGGACCAATCTCCAGACATATGGCCATATTTGTGCCTAGCGTGGCGCCAAGTGGGAAAGGGTGGTTTTGAGGCTAAAGGCGCCAGAAAAGCCTGCAGCCCCCAGGTCTGTGGGGCTACGCAAGCGGTTCCCAAAGAGCTTTAGAACAAGTCATAGTGTTCCCTCCTGGCTCATTGGGCGTGGGAGCAATCTCCAGACATATGGCCATTTTTGTGCCTGGCGCGGCCCCAAGTGGGAAAGGGTGGTTTTGAGGCTGAAGGCAGCAGGAAAGCCTGCAGCCCCCAGGTCTGTGGGGCTACGCAAGCGGTTCCCAAAGAGCTTTAGAACAAGGCATAGTGTTCCCTGCTGGCTCTTTGGGCATGGGAACAATCTCCAGACATATGGCCATTTTTGTGCCTGGACCGGCGCTAAGTGGGAAAGGGTGGTTTTGAGGCTGAAGGCAGCAGGAAAGCCTGCAGCCCCCAGGTCTGTGGGGCTACGCAAGCGGTTCCCAAAGAGCTTTAGAACAAGGCATAGTTTTCCCTGCTGGCTCTTTGGGCGTGTGAGCAATCTCCAGACATATGGCCATTTTTGTGCCTGGCGCGGTGCCAAGTGGGAAAGGGTGTTTTTGAGGCTGAAGGCAGCAGGAAAGCCTGCAGCCCCCAGGTGTGTGGGGCTACGCAAGCGGTTCCCAAAGAGCTTTAGAACAAGGCAAAATTTTCCCTGCTGGCTCTTTGGGCATGGGACCAATCTCCAGACATATGGCCATTTTTGTGCCTGGCGCGGCCCCAAGTGGGAAAGGGTGGTTTTGAGGCTGAAGGCAGCAGGAAAGCCTGCAGCCCCCAGGTCTGTGGGGCTACGCAAGCGGTTCCCAAAGAGCTTTAGAACAAGGCATAGTTTTCCCTCATGGCTCTTTGGTCGAGGGACCAATCTCCAGACATACTGCCATTTCTGTGTCTGGCGCAGCGCCAAGTGGGAAAGGGTGGTTTTGAGGCTGAAGGCAGCAGGAAAGCCTGCAGCCCCCAGGTGTGTGGGGCTACGCAAGCGGTTCCCAAAGAGCTTTACAACAATGCATAGTTTTCCCTGCTGGCTCTTTGGGCATTGGACCAATCTCCAGACATGTGGCCATTTTTGTGCCTGGCGCGGCGCCAAGTGGGAAAGGGTGGTTTTGAGGCTGAAGGCAGCAGGAAAGCCTGCAGCCCCCAGGTCTGTGGGGCTACGCAAGCGGTTCCCAAAGAGCTTTAGAACAAGGCATAGTTTTCCCTGCTGGCTCTTTGGGCGTGGGACCCATCTCCAGACATATTGCCATTTCTGTGCCTGGCGCTGCGCCAAGTGGGAAAGGGTGGTTTTGAGGCTGAAGGCAGCAGGAAAGCCTGCAGGCCCCAGGTGTGTGGGGCTGCACAAGCGGTTCCAAAAGAGCTTTAGATCAAGGCATAATTTTCCCTCATAGCTCTTTGGGTGGGGGACCCATCTCCAGGCATATGGCCAATTCTGTGCCTGCCGTGGCGCCAAGTGGGAAAGGGTGGTTTTGAGGCTGAAGGCACCAGGAAAGCCTGCAGCCCGCAGCTCTGTGGGGCTCCGCAAGCGGTTCCCAAAGAGCTTTAGAACAAGGCATAGTTTTCCCTCCTGGCTCTTTGGGTGGGGGACCCATCTCCAGACATATGGCCATTTTTGTGCCTGGCGCTGCGCCAAGTGGGAAAGGGTGGTTTTGAGGCTGAAGGCAGCAGGAAAGCCTGCAGCCCACAGGTGTGTGGGGCTGCGCAAGCGGTTCCCAAAGAGCTTTAGAACAAGGCATAGTTTTCCGTCATGGCTGTTTGGGTGGGGGACCCATCTCCAGACATATTGCCATTTCTTTGCCTGGCGCGGCGCCAAGTGGGAAAGGGTGGTTTTGAGGCTGAAGGCAGCAGGAAAGCCTGCAGCCCCCTGGTGTGTGGGGCTACGCAAGCGGTTCCCAAAGAGCTTTAGAACAAGGCATAGTTTTCCCTCATGGCTCTTTGGGCATGGGACCCTTCTCCAGACATATGGCCATTTTTGTGCCTGGCGCGGCGCCAAGTGGGAAAGGGTGGTTTTGAGGCTGAAGGCAGCAGGAAAGACTGCAGCCCCCAGGTCTGTGGGGCTACGCAAGCGGTTCCCAAAGAGCTTTAGAACAAGGCATAGTTTTCCCTCATGGCTCTTTGGTCGAGGGACCAATCTCCAGACATACTGCCATTTCTGTGTCTGGCGCGGCGCCAAGTGGGAAAGGGTGGTTTTGAGGCTGAAGGCAACAGGAAAGCCTGCAGCCCCCAGGTGTGTGGGGCTACGCAAGCGGTTCCCAAAGAGCTTTAGAACAAGGCATAGTTTTCCCTGCTGGCTCTTTGGGCATTGGACCAATCTCCAGACATGTGGCCATTTTTGAGCCTGGCGCGGCGCCAAGTGGGAAAGGGTGGTTTTGAGGCTGAAGGCAGCAGGAAAGCCTGCAGCCCCCAGGTGTGTGGGGCTACGCGAGCGGTTCCCAAAGAGCTTTAGAACAAGACATAGTTTTCCCTGGTGGCTCTTTGGGCATGGGACCAATCTCCAGACATATGGCCATTTTTGAGCCTGGACCGGCGCCAAGTGGGAAAGGGTGGTTTTGAGGCTGAAGGCAGCAGGAAAGCCTGCAGCCCCCAGGTCTGTGGGGCTACGCAAGCGGTTCCCAAAGAGCTTTAGAACAAGGCATAGTTTTCCCTGCTGGCTCTTTGGGCGTGGGACCCATCTCCAGACATATGGCCATTTTTGTGCCTGGACCGGCGCCAAGTGGGAAAGGGTGGTTTTGAGGCTGAAGGCAGCAGGAAAGCCTGCAGCCCCCAGGTCCGTGGGGCTACGCAAGCGGTTCCCAAAGAGCTTTAGAACAAGGCATAGTTTCCCTGCTGGCTCTTTGGGCGTGGGACCAATCTCCAGACATATGGCCATTTTTGTGCCTGGCGAGGCGCCAAGTGGGAAAGGGTGGTTTTGAGGCTGAAGGCAGCAGGAAAGCCTGCAGCCCGCAGGTCTGTGGGGCTCCGCAAGAGGTTCCCAAAGAGCTTTAGAACAAGGCATAGTTTTCCCTGCTGGCTCTTTGGGCGTGGGACCAATCTCCAGACATATTGCCATTTCTGTGCCTGGCGCGGTGCCAAGTGGGAAAGGGTGGTTTTGAGGCTGAAGGCAGCAGGAAAGCCTGCAGCCCCCAGGTTTGTGGGGCTACGCAAGCGGTTCCCAAAGAGCTTTAGAACAAGGCATAGTTTTCCGTCATGGCTGTTTGGGTGGGGGACCCATCTCCAGACATATTGCCATTTCTTTGCCTGGCGGGGCGCCAAGTGGGAAAGGGTGGTTTTGAGGCTGAAGGCAGCAGGAAAGCCTGCAGCCCCCAGGTGTGTGGGGCTACGCAAGCGGTTCCCAAAGAGCTTTAGAACAAGGCATAGTTTTCCCTCATGGCTCTTTGGGCATGGGACCAATCTCCAGACATATGGCCATTTCTGTGTCTGGCGCAGCGCCAAGTGGGAAAGGGTGGTTTTCAGGCTGAAGGCAGCAGGAAAGACTGCAGCCCCCAGGTCTGTGGGGCTGCGCAAGCGGTTCCCAAAGAGCTTTAGAACAAGGCATAGTTTTCCATCATGGCTCATTGGGCATGGGACCCTTCTCCAGACATATGGCCATTTTTGTGCCTGGCGCGGCGCCAAGTGGGAAAGGGTGGTTTTGAGGCTGAAGGCAGCAGGAAAGACTGCAGCCCCCAGGTCTGTGGGGCTACGCAAGCGGTTCCCAAAGAGCTTTAGAACAAGGCATAGTTTTCCCTCATGGCTCTTTGGTCGAGGGACCAATCTCCAGACATACTGCCATTTCTGTGTCTGGCGCGGCGCCAAGTGGGAAAGGGTGGTTTTGAGGCTGAAGGCAGCAGGAAAGCCTGCAGCTCCCAGGTGTGTGGGGCTACGCAAGCGGTTCCCAAAGAGCTTTAGAACAAGGCATAGTTTTCCCTGCTGGCTCTTTGGGCATTGGACCAATCTCCAGACATGTGGCCATTTTTGAGCCTGGCGCGGCGCCAAGTGGGAAAGGGTGGTTTTGAGGCTGAAGGCAGCAGGAAAGCCTGCAGCCTGCAGGTGTGTGGGGCTACGCGAGCGGTTCCCAAAGAGCTTTAGAACAAGACATAGTTTTCCCTGGTGGCTCTTTGGGCATGGGACCAATCTCCAGACATATGGCCATTTTTGAGCCTGGACCGGCGCCAAGTGGGAAAGGGTGGTTTTGAGGCTGAAGGCAGCAGGAAAGCCTGCAGCCCCCAGGTCTGTGGGGCTACGCAAGCGGTTCCCAAAGAGCTTTAGAACAAGGCATAGTTTTCCCTGCTGGCTCTTTGGGCGTGGGACCCATCTCCAGACATATGGCCATTTTTGTGCCTGGACCGGCGCAAAGTGGGAAAGGGTGGTTTTGAGGCTGAAGGCAGCAGGAAAGCCTGCAGCCCCCAGGTCCGTGGGGCTACGCAAGCGGTTCCCAAAGAGCTTTAGAACAAGGCATAGTTTCCCTGCTGGCTCTTTGGGCGTGGGACCAATCTCCAGACATATGGCCATTTTTGTGCCTGGCGAGGTGCCAAGTGGGAAAGGGTGGTTTTGAGGCTGAAGGCAGCAGGAAAGCCTGCAGCCCGCAGGTCTGTGGGGCTCCGCAAGAGGTTCCCAAAGAGCTGTAGAACAAGGCATAATTTTCCCTCCTGGCTCTTTGGTCGTGGGACCAATCTCCAGACATATGGCCATTTTTGTGCCTGGACCAGCGCCAAGTGGGAAAGAAAGTTTTGAGGCTGAAGGCAGCAGGAAAGCCTGCAGCCCCCAGGTGTGTAGGGCTACGCAAGCGGTTCCCAAAGAGCTTTAGAACAAGGCATAGTTTTCCCTGCTGGCTCTTTGGGCGTGGGACCAATCTCCAGACATGTGGCCATTTTTGTGCCTGGCGCGGTGCCAAGTGGGAAAGGGTGGTTTTGAGGCTGAAGGCAGCAGGAAAGCCTGCAGCCCCCAGGTGTGTGGGGCTACACAAGCGGTTCCCAAAGATCTTTAGCACAAGGCATATTTTTTTCTCATGGCTCTTTGGGCATGGGACCCATCTCCAGACATATGGCCATTTTTGTGCCTTGCGCGGCGCCAAGAGGGAAAGGGTGGTTTTGAGGCTGAAGGCAGCAGGAAAGCCTGCAGCCCCCAGGTGTGTGGGGCTACGCAAGCGGTTCCCAAAGAGCTTTAGAACAAGGCATAGTTTTCCCTGCTGGCTCTTTGGGCGTGGGACCAATCTCCAGACATATGGCCATTTTTGTGCCTGGCGCGGCGCCAATTGGGAAAGAAAGTTTTGAGGCTGAAGTCAGCAGGAAAGCCTGCAGCCCGCAGGTGTGTGGGGCTACGCAAGCGGTTCCCAAAGAGCTTTAGAACAAGGCATAGTTTTCCCTGCTGGCTCTTTGGGTGGGGGACCCATCTCCAGACATATGGCCATTTTTGTGCCTGGCGCGGCGCCAAGTGGGAAAGGGTGGTTTTGAGGTTGAAGGCAGCAGGAAAGCCTGCAGCCCCCAGGTGTATGGGGCTATGCAAGCGGTTCCCAAAGAGCTTTAGAACAAGGCATAGTGTTCCCTCCTGGCTCTTTGGGCGTGGGACCAATCTCCAGACATATGGCCATTTTTGTGCCTGGCGCGGCGCCAAGTGGGAAAGGGTGGTTTTGAGGCTGAAGGCAGCAGGAAAGCCTGCAGCCCGCAGGTGTGTGGGGCTACGCAAGCGGTTCCCAAAGAGCTGTAGAACAAGGCATAATTTTCCCTCCTGGCTCTTTGGTCGTGGGACCAATCTCCAGACATATGGCCATTTTTGTGCCTTGCGCGGCGCCAAGTGGGAAAGGGTGGTTTTGAGGCTGAAGGCAGCAGGAAAGCCTGCAGCCCCCAGGTGTGTAGGGCTACGCAAGCGGTTCCCAAAGAGCTTTAGAACAAGGCATAGTTTTCCCTGCTGGCTCTTTGGGCATGGGACCCATCTCCAGACATATGGCCATTTTTGTGCCTGGACCGGCGCCAAGTGGGAAAGTGTGGTTTTGAGGCTGAAGGCAGCAGGAAAGCCTGCAGCCCCCAGGTGTGTGGGGCTACGCAAGCGGTTCCCAAAGAGCTTTAGAACAAGGCATAATTTTCCCTGCGGGATCTTTGGGCGTGGGACCAATCTCCAGACATGTGGCCATTTTTGAGCCTGGCGCGGCGCCAAGTGGGAAAGGGTGGTTTTGAGGCTGAAGGCAGCAGGAAAGCCTGCAGCCCCCAGGTGTGTGGGGCTACGAGAGCGGTTCCCAAAGAGCTTTAAAACAAGACATAGTTTTCCCTGCTGGCTCTTTGGGCGTGGGACCAATCTCCAGACATATGGCCATTTCTGTGCCTGGACCGGCGCCAAGTGGGAAAGGGTGGTTTTGAGGCTGAAGGCAGCAGGAAAGCCTGCAGCCCCCAGGTGTGTGGGGTTACGCAAGCGGTTCCCAAAGAGCTTTAGAACAAGGCATAGTTTACCCTGCTGGCTCTTTGGGCGTGGGACCCATCTCCAGACATATGGCCATTTTTGTGCCTGGACCGGCGCCAAGTGGGAAAGTGTGGTTTTGAGGCTGAAGGCAGCAGGAAAGCCTGCAGCCCCCAGGTGTGTGGGGCTACGCAAGCGGTTCCCAAAGAGCTTTAGAACAAGGCATAATTTTCCCTGCTGGCTCTTTGGGTGGGGGACCAATCACCAGACATATGGCCATTTTTGTGCCTGGCGTGGCGCCAAGTGGGAAAGGGTGGTTTTGAGGCTGAAGGCAGCAGGAAAGCCTGCAGCCCGCAGGTCTGTTGGGCTCCGCAAGTGGTTCCCAAAGAGCTTTAGAACAAGGCATAGTTTTCCCTCCTGGCTCTTTGGTTGGGGGACCCATATCCAGATATATTGCCATTTCTGTGCCTGGCGCTGCGCCAAGTGGGAAAGGGTGGTTTTGAGGCTGAAGGCAGCAGGAAAGCCTGCAGCCCCCAGGTCTGTGGGGTGCGCAAGCGGTTCCCAAAGAGCTTTAGAACAAGGCATAATTTTCCCTCATGGCTCTTTGGGCGTGGGACCGATCTCCAGACATATGGCCATTTTTGTGCCTGGCGCGGCGCCAAGTGGGAAAGTGTGATTTTTAGGCTGAAGGCAGCAGGAAAGCCTGCAGCCCCCAGGTCTGTGGGGCTACGCAAGCAGTTCCCAAAGAGCTTTAGAACAAGGCATAGTTTTCCCTGCTGGCTCTTTGGGCGTGGGACCCATCTCCAGACATATTGCCATTTCTGTGCCTGGCGCGGCGCCAAGTGGGAAAGGGTGGTTTTGAGGCCGAAGGAAGCAGGAAAGCCTGCAGCACCCAGGTGTGTGGGGCTACGCAAGCGGTTCCCAAAGAGCTTTAGAACAAGGCATAGTTTTCCCTGCTGGCTCTTTGGTCGTGGACCCATCTCCAGACATATTGCCATTTCTGTGCCTGGCGCGGCGCCAAGTGGGAAAGGGTGGTTTTGAGGCCGAAGGCAGCAGGAAAGCCTGCAGCCCCCAGGTGTGTGGGGCTACGCAAGCGGTTCCCAAAGAGCTTTAGAACAAGGCATAGTTTTCCCTCCTGGCTCTTTGGTCGTGGGACCCATCTCCAGACATATGGCAATTTTTTTCCCTGGCGCGGCGCCAAGTGGGAAAGGGTCGTTTTGAGGCTGAAGGCAGCAGGAAAACCTGCAGCCCCCCAGGTCTGTGGGGCTACACAAGCGGTTCCCAAAGAGCTTTAGAACAAGGCATAGTTTTCCCTGCTGGCTCCTTCGGTGGGGGACCCATCTCCAGACATATGGCCATTTTTGTGCCTGGCGCGGCGCCAAGTGGGAAAGGGTGGTTTTGAGGCTGAAGGCAGCAGGAAAGCCTGCAGCCCCCAGGTCTGTGGGGCTACGCAAGCGGTTCCCAAAGAGCTTTAGAACAAGGCATAGTTTTCCCTCATGGCTCTTTGGGCGTGGGACCAATCTCCAGACATATGGCCATTTTTGTGCCTGGCGCGGCGCCAAGTGGGAAAGGGTGGTGTTAAGGCTGAAGGCAGCAGGAAAGCCTGCAGCCCCCAGGTGTGTGGGGCTACGCAAGCGGTTCCCAAAGAGCTTTAGAACAAGGCATAGTTTTCCCTCCTGGCTCTTTGGGCATGGGACCCATCTCCAGACATATGGCCATTTTTGTGCCTGGCGCGGCGCCAAGTGGGAAAGAAAGTTTTGAGGCTGAAGGCAGCAGGAAAGCTTGCAGCCCCCAGCTCTGTGGGGCTACGCAAGCGGTTCCCAAAGAGCTTTAGAACAAGGCATAGTTTTCTCTGCTGGCTCTTTTGGTGGGGGACCCATATCCAGACATATTGCCATTTCTGTGCCTGGCGCTGCGCCAAGTGGGAAAGGGTGGTTTTGAGGCTGAATGCAGCAGGAAATCCTGCAGCCCCCAGGTCTGTGGGGTGCGCAAGCGGTTCCCAAAGAGCTTTAGAACAAGGCATAGTTTTCCCTCATGGCTCTTTGGGCGTGGGACCACTCTCCAGACAAATGGCCATTTTTGTGCCTGGCGCGGCGCCAAGTGGGAAAGTGTGATTTTTAGGCTGAAGGCAGCAGGAAAGCCTGCAGCTCCCAGGTGTGTGGGGCTCCGCAAGCGGTTCCCAAAGAGCTTTAGAACAAGGCATAGTTTTCCCTGCTGGCTCTTTGGGCGTGGGACCCATCTCCAGACATATTGCCATTTCTGTGCCTTGCGCGGCGCCAAGTGGGAAAGGGTGGTTTTGAGGCTGAAGGCAGCAGGAAAGCCTGCAGCCCCCAGGTCTGTGGGGCTGCGCAAGCGGTTCCCAAAGAGCTTTAGAACAAGGCATAGTTTTCCCTGCTGGCTCTTTGGGCGTGGGACCAGTCTCCAGACATATGGCCATTTTTGTGCCTTGCGCGGCGCCAAGTGGGAAAGGGTGTTTTTTAGGCTGAAGGCAGCAGGAAACCTTGCAGCCCCCAGGTTTGTGGGGCTACGCAAGTGGTTCCCAAAGAGCTTTAGAACAAGGCATAGTTTTCCCTGCTGGCTCTTTGGGCGTGGGACCAATCTCCAGACATGTGGGCATTTTTGAGCCTGGCGCGGCGCCAAGTGGGAAAGGGTGGTTTTGAGGCTGAAGGCAGCAGGAAAGCCTGCAGCCCGCAGGTGTGTGGGGCTACGCAAGCAGTTCCCAAAGAGCTTTAGAACAAGGCATAGTTTTCCCTCCTGGCTCTTTGGGCGTGGGACCAATCTCCAGACATATGGCCATTTTTGTGCCTGGAGCGGTGCCAAGTGGGAAAGGGTGGTTTTGAGGCTGAAGGCGCCAGGAAAGCCTGCAGCCCCCAGGTGTGTGGGGCTACGCAAGCGGTTCCCAAACAGCTTTAGAACAAGACATAGTTTTCCCTGCTGGCTCTTTGGGCGTGGGACCAATCTCCAGACATATTGCCATTTTTGTGCCTGGCGCGGCACAAAGTGGGAAAGGGTGGTTTTGAGGCTGAAGGCAGCAGGAAAGCTTGCAGCCCCCAGCTCTGTGGGGCTACGCAAGCGGTTCCCAAAGAGCTTTAGAACAAGGCATAGTTTTCCCTGCTGGCTCTTTGGGTGGGGGACCCATATCCACACATATTGCCATTTCTGTGCTTGGCGCGGCGCCAAGTGGGAAAGGGTGGTTTTGAGGCCGAAGGCAGCAGGAAAGCCTGCAGCCCCCCAGGTCTGTGGGGCTACACAAGTGGTTCCCAAAGAGCTTTAGAACAAGGCATAGTTTTCCCTGCTGGCTCTTTGGGTGGGGGACACATCTCCAGACATATTGCCATTTCTGTGCCTGGCGCGGCGCCAAGTGGGAAAGGGTCGTTTTGAGGCTGAAGGCAGCAGGAAAGCCTGCAGCCCCCAGGTCTGTGGGACTCCGCAAGCGGTTCCCAAAGAGCTTTAGAACAAGGCATAGTTTTCCCTCATGGCTCTTTGGGTGGGGGACCCATATTCAGACATATTGCCATTTCTGTGCCTGGCGCGGCGCCAAGTGGGAAAGGGTGGTTTTGAGGCTGAAGGCAGCAGGAAAGCCTGCAGCCCCCAGGTGTGTGGGGCTACGCAAGCGGTTCCCAAAGAGCTTTAGCACAAGGCATAGTTTTCCCTCATTGCTCTTTGGGTGGGGGACCCTTCTCCAGACATATTGCCATTTCTGTGCCTGGCGCGGCGCCAAGTTTGAAAGAGTGGTTTTGAGGCTGAAGGCAGCAGGAAAGACTGCAGCCCTCAGGTGTGTGGGGCTACGCAAGCGGTTCCCAAAGAGCTTTAGAACAAGGCATAGTTTTCCCTGCTGGCTCTTTGGGCATGGGACCCATCTCCAGACATATGGCCATTTTTGTGCCTGGACCGGCGCCAAGTGGGAAAGGGTGGTTTTGAGGCTGAAGGCAGCAGGAAAGCCTGCAGCCCGCAGGTCTGTGGGGCTACGCAAGCGGTTCCCAAAGAGCTTTAGAACAAGGCATAGTTTCCCTGCTGGCTCTTTGGGCGTGGGACCAATCTCCAGACATATGGCCATTTTTGTGCCTGGCGAGGCGCCAAGTGGGAAAGGGTGGTTTTGAGGCTGAAGGCAGCAGGAAAGCCTGCAGCCCGCAGGTCTGTGGGGCTCCGCAAGAGGTTCCCAAAGAGCTGTAGAACAAGGCATAATTTTCCCTCCTGGCTCTTTGGTCGTGGGACGAATCTCCAGACATATGGCCATTTTTGTGCCTGGACCGGCGCCAAGTGGGAAAGAAAGTTTTGAGGCTGAAGGCAGCAGGAAAGCCTGCAGCCCCCAGGTGTGTAGGGCTACGCAAGCGGTTCCCAAAGAGCTTTAGAACAAGGCATAGTTTTCCCTGCTGGCTCTTTGGGCGTGGGACCAATCTCCAGACATGTGGCCATTTTTGTGCCTGGCGCGGCGCCAAGTGGGAAAGGGTGTTTTTGAGGCTGAAGGCAGCAGGAAAGCCTGCAGCCCCCAGGTGTGTGGGGCTACACAAGCGGTTCCCAAAGAGCTTTAGAACAAGGCATAATTTTCCCTGCGGGATCTTTGGGCGTTGGACCAATCTCCAGACATGTCGCCATTTTTGAGCCTGGCGCGGCGCCAAGTGGGAAAGGGTGGTTTTGAGGCTGAAGGCAGCAGGAAAGCCTGCAGCCCCCAGGTGTGTGGGGCTACGAGAGCGGTTCCCAAAGAGCTTTAAAACAAGACATATTTTTCCCTGCTGGCTCTTTGGGCGTGGGACCAATCTCCAGACATATGGCCATTTTTGAGCCTGGACCGGCGCCAAGTGGGAAAGGGTGGTTTTGAGGCTGAAGGCAGCAGGAAAGCCTGCAGCCCCCAGGTGTGTGGGGTTACGCAAGCGGTTCCCAAAGAGCTTTAGAACAAGGCATAGTTTTCCCTGCTGGCTCTTTGGGCGTGGGACCCATCTCCAGACATATGGCCATTTTTGTGCCTGGACCGGCGCCAAGTGGGAAAGTGTGGTTTTGAGGCTGAAGGCAGCAGGAAAGCCTGCAGCCCCCAGGTCCGTGGGGCTACGCAAGCGGTTCCCAAAGAGCTTTAGAAAAAGGCATAATTTTCCCTCCTGGCTCTTTGGGTGGGGGACCAATCACCAGACATATGGCCATTTTTGTGCCTGGCGTGGCGCCAAGTGGGAAAGGGTGGTTTTGAGGCTGAAGGCAGCAGGAAAGCCTGCAGCCCGCAGGTCTGTTGGGCTCCGCAAGTGGTTCCCAAAGAGCTTTAGAACAAGGCATAGTTTTCCCTCCTGGCTCTTTGGGTGGGGGACCCATATCCAGATATATTGCCATTTCTGTGCCTGGCGCTGCGCCAAGTGGGAAAGGGTGGTTTTGAGGCTGAAGGCAGCAGGAAAGCCTGCAGCCCGCAGGTGTGTGGGGCTCCGCAAGCGGTTCCCAAAGGGCTTTAGAACAAGGCATAGTTTTCCCTGCTGGCTCTTTGGGCGTGGGACCAATCTCCAGACATGTGGCCATTTTTGTGCCTGGCGCGGCGCCAAGTGGGAAAGGGTGTTTTTGAGGCTGAAGGCAGCAGGAAAGCCTGCAGCCCCCAGGTGTGTGGGGCTACACAAGCGGTTCCCAAAGATCTTTAGCACAAGGCATATTTTTTTCTCATGGCTCTTAGGGCATGGGACCCATCTCCAGACATATGGCCATTTTTGTGCCTGGACCGGCGCCAAGTGGGAAAGGGTGGTTTTGAGGCTGAAGGCAGCAGGAAAGCCTGCAGCCCCCAGGTCTGTGGGGCTACGCAAGCGGTTCCCAAAGAGCTTTAGAACAAGGCATATTTTTCCCTCCTGGCTCTTTGGGCGTGGGACCAATCTCCAGACATATGGCCATTTTTGTGCCTGGCGCGGCGCCAAGTGGGAAAGAAAGTTTTGAGGCTGAAGGCAGCAGGAAAGCTTGCAGCCCCCAGCTCTGTGGGGCTACGCAAGCGGATCCCAAAGAGCTTTAGAACAAGGCATAGTTTTCTCTGCTGGCTCTTTGGGTGGAGGACCCATATCCAGACATATTGCCATTTCTGTGCCTGGCGCTGCGCCAAGTGGGAAAGGGTGGTTTTGAGGCTGAATGCAGCAGGAAAGCCTGCAGCCCCCAGGTCTGTGGGGTGCGCAAGCGGTTCCCAAAGAGCTTTAGAACAAGGCATAGTTTTCCCTCATGGCTCTTTGGGCGTGGGACCGATCTCCAGACATATTGCCATTTCTGTGCCTGGCGCGGCGCCAAGTGGGAAAGGGTGGTTTTGAGGCCGAAGGAAGCAGGAAAGCCTGCAGCACCCAGGTGTGTGGGGCTACGCAAGCGGTTCCCAAAGAGCTTTAGAACAAGGCATAGTTTTCCCTGCTGGCTCTTTGGTCGTGGGACGAATCTCCAGACATATTGCCATTTCTGTGCCTGGCGCGGCGCCAAGTGGGAAAGGGTGGTTTTGAGGCCGAAGGCAGCAGGAAAGCCTGCAGCCCCCAGGTGTGTGGGGCTACGCAAGCGGTTCCCAAAGAGCTTTAGAACAAGGCATAGTTTTCCCTCCTGGCTCTTTGGTCGTGGGACCCATCTCCAGACATATGGCAATTTTTGTGCCTGGCGCGGCCCCAAGTGGGAAAGAAAGTTTTGAGGCTGAAGGCAGCAGGAAAACCTGCAGCCCCCCAGGTCTGTGGGGCAACACAAGCGGTTCCCAAAGAGCTTTAGAACAAGGCATAGTTTTCCCTGCTGGCTCTTTCGGTGGGGGACCCATCTCCACACATATTGCCATTTCTGTACCTGGCGCGGCGCCAAGTGGGAAAGGGTGGTTTTGAGGCTGAAGGCAGCAGGAAAGCCTGCAGCCCCCAGGTGTGTGGGGCTACGCAAGCGGTTCCCAAAGAGCTTTAGAACAAGGCATAGTTTTCCCTCATGGCTCTTTGGGCGTGGGACCAATCTCCAGACATATGGCCATTTTTGTGCCTGGACCGGCGCCAAGTGGGAAAGGGTGGTGTTAAGGCTGAAGGCAGCAGGAAAGCCTGCAGCCCCCTGGTGTGTGGGGCTACGCAAGCGGTTCCCAAAGAGCTTTAGAACAAGGCATAGTTTTCCCTGCTGGCTCTTTGGGCGTGGGACCAATCTCCAGACATATGGCCATTTTTGTGCCTGGCGCGGCGCCAAGTGGGAAAGAAAGTTTTGAGGCTGAAGGCAGCAGGAAAGCTTGCAGCCCCCAGCTCTGTGGGGCTACGCAAGCGGTTCCCAAAGAGCTTTAGAACAAGGCATAGTTTTCCCTCATGGCTCTTTGGGCGTGGGACCGATCTCCAGACAAATGGCCATTTTTGTGCCTGGCGCGGCGCCAAGTGGGAAAGTGTGATTTTTAGGCTGAAGGCAGCAGGAAAGCCTGCAGCTCCCAGGTGTGTGGGGCTCCGCAAGCGGTTCCCAAAGAGCTTTAGAACAAGGCATAGTTTTCCCTGCTGGCTCTTTGGGCGTGGGACCCATCTCCAGACATATTGCCATTTCTGTGCCTGGCGCGGCGCCAAGTGGGAAAGTGTGGTTTTGAGGCTGAAGGCAGCAGGAAAGCCTGCAGCCCCCAGGTCTGTGGGGCTACGCAAGCGGTTCCCAAAGAGCTTTAGAACAAGGCATAGTTTTCCCTGCTGGCTCTTTGGGTGGGGGACCCATCTCCAGACATATTGCCATTTCTGTGCCTTGCGCGGCGCCAAGTGGGAAAGGGTGGTTTTGAGGCTGAAGGCAGCAGGAAAGCCTGCAGCCCCCAGGTCTGTGGGGCTGCGCAAGCGGTTCCCAAAGAGCTTTAGAACAAGGCATAGTTTTCCCTGCTGGCTCTTTGGGCGTGGGACCAGTCTCCAGACATATGGCCATTTTTGTGCCTTGCGTGGCGCCAAGTGGGAAAGGGTGATTTTGAGGCTGAAGGCAGCAGGAAACCTTGCAGCCCCCAGGTTTGTGGGGCTACGCAAGTGGTTCCCAAAGAGCTTTAGAACAAGGCATAGTTTTCCCTGCTGGCTCTTTGGGCGTGGGACCAATCTCCAGACATGTGGGCATTTTTGAGCCTGGCGCGGCGCCAAGTGGGAAAGGGTGGTTTTGAGGCTGAAGGCAGCAGGAAAGCCTGCAGCCCGCAGGTGTGTGGGGCTACGCAAGCAGTTCCCAAAGAGCTTTAGAACAAGGCATAGTTTTCCCTCCTGGCTCTTTGGGCGTGGGACCAATCTCCAGACATATGGCCATTTTTGTGCCTGGAGCGGCGCCAAGTGGGAAAGGGTGGTTTTGAGGCTGAAGGCGCCAGGAAAGCCTGCAGCCCCCAGGTGTGTGGGGCTACGCAAGCGGTTCCCAAACAGCTTTAGAACAAGACATAGTTTTCCCTGCTGGCTCTTTGGGCGTGGGACCAATCTCCAGACATATTGCCATTTTTGTGCCTGGCGCGGCGCCAAGTGGGAAAGGGTGGTTTTGAGGCTGAAGGCAGCAGGAAAGCTTGCAGCCCCCAGCTCTGTGGGGCTACGCAAGCGGTTCCCAAAGAGCTTTAGAACAAGGCATAGTTTTCCCTGCTGGCTCTTTGGGTGGGGGACCCATATCCACACATATTGCCATTTCTGTGCTTGGCGCGGCGCCAAGTGGGAAAGGGTGGTTTTGAGGCCGAAGGCAGCAGGAAAGCCTGCAGCCCCCCAGGTCTGTGGGGCCACGCAAGCGGTTCCCAAAGAGCTTTAGAACAAGGCATAGTTTTCCCTGCTGGCTCTTTGGGTGGGGGACCCATCTCCAGACATATTGCCATTTCTGTGCCTGGCGCGGCGCCAAGTGGGAAAGGGTCGTTTTGAGGCTGAAGGCAGCAGGAAAGCCTGCAGCCCCCAGGTCTGTGGGACTCCGCAAGCGGTTCCCAAAGAGCTTTAGAACAAGGCATAGTTTTCCCTCATGGCTCTTTGGGTGGGGGACCCATATTCAGACATATTGCCATTTCTGTGCCTGGCGCGGCGCCAAGTGGGAAAGGGTGGTTTTGAGGCTGAAGGCAGCAGGAAAGCCTGCAGCCCCCAGGTGTGTGGGGCTACGCAAGCGGTTCCCAAAGAGCTTTAGCACAAGGCATAGTTTTCCCTCATTGCTCTTTGGGTGGGGGACCCTTCTCCAGACATATGGCCATTTCTGTGCCTGGCGCGGCGCCAAGTTTGAAAGAGTGGTTTTGAGGCTGAAGGCAGCAGGAAAGCCTGCAGCCCTCAGGTGTGTGGGGCTACGCAAGCGGTTCCCAAAGAGCTTTAGAACAAGGCATAGTTTTCCCTGCTGGCTCTTTGGGCATGGGACCCATCTCCAGACATATGGCCATTTTTGAGCCTGGCGCGGCGCCAAGTGGGAAAGGGTGGTTTTGAGGCTGAAGGCAGCAGGGAAGCTTGCAGCCCCCAGGTGTGTGGGGCTACGCAAGCGGTTCCCAAAGAGCTTTAGAACAAGGCATAGTTTTCCCTGCTGGCTCTTTGGGCATGGGACCCATCTCCAGACATATGGCCATTTTTGAGCCTGGCGCGGCGCCAAGTGGGAAAGGGTGGTTTTGAGGCTGAAGGCAGCAGGGAAGCTTGCAGCCCCCAGGTTTGTGGGGCTACGCAAGCGGTTCCCAAAGAGCTTTAGAACAAGGCACAGTTTTCCCTGCTTGCTCTTTGGGCGTGGGACCAATCTGCAGACATATGGCCATTTTTGAGCCTGGCGCGGCGCCAAGTGGGAAAGGGTGGTTTTGAGGCTGAAGGCAGCAGGAAAGCCTGCAGCCCCCAGGTTTGTGGGGCTACACAAGCGGTTCCCAAAGAGCTTTAGAACAAGGCATAGTTTTCCCTGCTGGCTCATTGGGCGTGGGAGCAATCTCCAGACATATGGCCATTTTTGTGCCTGGCGCGGCCCCAAGTGGGAAAGGGTGGTTTTGAGGCTGAAGGCAGCAGGAAAGCCTGCAGCCCCCCAGGTCTGTGGGGCTACACAAGCGGTTCCCAAAGAGCTTTAGAACAAGGCATAGTTTTCCCTGCTGGCTCCTTCGGTGGGGGACACATCTCCAGACATATGGCCATTTCTGTACCTGGCGCGGCGCCAAGTGGGAAAGGGTGGTTTTGAGGCTGAAGGCAGCAGGAAAGCCTGCAGCCCACAGGTCTGTGGGGCTACGCAAGCGGTTCCCAAAGAGCTTTAGAACAAGGCATAGTTTTCCCTGCTGGCTCTTTGGGCGTGGGACCAATCTCCAGACATATTGCCATTTTTGTGACTGGCGCGGCGCCAAGTGGGAAAGGGTGGTGTTAAGGCTGAAGGCAGCAGGAAAGCCTGCAGCCCCTTAGGTCCGTGGGGCTACGCAAGCGGTTCCCAAAGAGCTTTAGAACAAGGCATATTTTTCCCTGCTGGCTCTTTGGGCGTGGGACCAATCTCCAGACATATGGCCATTTTTGTGCCTGGCGAGGCGCCAAGTGGGAAAGGGTGGTTTTGAGGCTGAAGGCAGCAGGAAAGCCTGCAGCCCGCAGGTCTGTGGGGCTCCGCAAGCGGTTCCCAAAGAGCTTTAGAACAAGGCATAATTTTCCCTCCTGGCTCTTTGGTCGTGGGACCAATCTCCAGACATATGGCCATTTTTGTGCCTGGACCGGTGCCAAGTGGGAAAGAAAGTTTTGAGGCTGAAGGCAACAGGAAAGCTTGCAGCCCCCAGCTCTGTGGGGCTACGCAAGCAGTTCCCAAAGAGCTTTAGAACAAGGCATAGTTTTCCCTGCTGGCTCTTTGGGCGTGGGACCCATCTCCAGACATATGGCCATTTCTGTGCCTGGCGCGGCGCCAAGTGGGAAAGTGTGTTTTTGAGGCTGAAGGCAGCAGGAAAGCCTGCAGCCCCCAGGTGTGTGGGGCTACGCAAGCGATTCCCAAAGAGCTTTAGAACAAGGCATAGTTTTCCCTGCTGGCTCTTTGGGCGTGGGACCAGTCTCCAGACATATGGCCATTTTTGTGCCTGGCGCGGCGCCAAGTGGGAAAGGGTGGTTTTGAGGCTGAAGGCGCCAGGAAAGCCTGCAGCCCCCAGGTGTGTGGGGCTACGCAAGCGGTTCCCAAACAGCTTTAGAACAAGACATAGTTTTCCCTCCTGGCTCTTTAGCCATGGGACCCTTCTCCAGACATATTGCCATTTTTGTGCCTGGCGCGGCGCCAAGTGGGAAAGGGTGGTTTTGAGGCTGAAGGCAGCAGGAAAGCCTGCAGCCCCCAGCTCTGTGGGGCTCCGCAAGCGGTTCCCAAAGAGCTTTAGAACAAGGCATAGTTTTCCCTGCTGGCTCTTTGGGTGGGGGACCCATCTCCAGACATATTGCCATTTCTGTGCTTGGCGCGGCGCCAAGTGGGAAAGGGTGGTTTTGAGGCCGAAGGCAGCAGGAAAGCCTGCAGCCCCCCAGGTCTGTGGGGCTACACAAGCGGTTCCCAAAGAGCTTTAGAACAAGGCATAGTTTTCCCTGCTGGCTCTTTGGGTGGGGGACCCATCTCCAGACATATTGCCATTTCTGTGCCTGGCGCGGCGCCACGTGGGAAAGGGTGGTTTTGAGGCTGAAGGCAGCAGGAAAGCCTGCAGCCCCCAGGTCTGTGGGACTCCGCAAGCGGTTCCCAAAGAGCTTTAGAACAAGGCATAATTTTCCCTCATGGCTCTTTGGGTGGGGGACCCATCTCCAGACATATTGCCATTTCTGTGCCTGGCGCGGCGCCAAGTGGGAAAGGGTGGTTTTGAGGCTGAAGGCAGCAGGAAAGCCTGCAGACCCCAGGTCTGTGGGGCTACGCAAGCGGTTCCCAAAGAGCTTTAGAACAAGGCATAGTTTTCCCTCATGGCTCTTTGGGTGGGGGACCCATATCCAGACATATTGCCATTTCTGTGCCTGGCGCGGCGCCAAGTTTGAAAGAGTGGTTTTGAGGCTGAAGGCAGCAGGAAAGCCTGCAGCCTCCAGGTGTGTGGGGCTACGCAAGCGGTTCCCAAAGAGCTTTAGAACAAGGCATAGTTTTCCCTGCTGGCTCTTTGGGCATGTGAACCATCTCCAGACATATGGCCATTTTTGAGCCTGGCGCGGCGCCAAGTGGGAAAGGGTGGTTTTGAGGCTGAAGGCAGCAGGGAAGCTTGCAGCCCCCAGGTGTGTGGGGCTACGCAAGCGGTTCCCAAAGAGCTTTAGAACAAGGCATAGTTTTCCCTCCTGGCTCTTTAGTCGTGGGACCAATCTCCAGACATATGGCAATTTTTTTGCCTGGCGCGGCGCCAAGTGGGAAAGAAAGTTTTGAGGCTGAAGGCAGCAGGAAAACCTGCAGCCCCCCAGGTCTGTGGGGCTACGCAAGCGGTTCCCAAAGAACTTTAGCAGAAGGCATAGTTTTCCCTGCTGGCTCTTTGGGCGTGGGACCAATCTCCAGACATATGGCCATTTTTGTGCCTGGCGCGGCGCCAAGTGGGAAAGAAAGTTTTGAGGCTGAAGGCAGCAGGAAAGCTTGCAGCCCCCAGCTCTGTGGGGCTACGCAAGCGGTTCCCAAAGAGCTTTAGAACAAGGCATAGTTTTCCCTCATTGCTCTTTGGGCGTGGGACCGATCTCCAGACAAATGGCCATTTTTGTGCCTGGCGCGGCGCCAAGTGGGAAAGTGTGATTTTTAGGCTGAAGGCAGCAGGAAAGCCTGCAGCTCCCAGGTGTGTGGGGCTACGCAAGCGGTTCCCAAAGAGCTTTAGAACAAGGCATAGTTTTCCCTGCTGGCTCTTTGGGCGGTGACCAATCTCCAGACATATTGCCATTTTTGTGCCTGGCGCGGCGCCAAGTGGGAAAGGGTGGTTTTGAGGCTGAAGGCAGCAGGAAAGCCTGCAGCCCCCAGGTCTGTTGGGCTCCGCAAGAGGTTCCCAAAGAGCTTTAGAACAAGGCATAGTTTTCCCTCCTGGCTCTTTGGGCATGGTACCCATCTCCAGACATATGGCCATTTTTGTGCCTGGCGCGGCGCCAAGTGGGAAAGGGTGGTTTTGAGGCTGAAGGCAGCAGGAAAGCCTGCAGCCCCCAGGTCTGTGGGGCTACGCAAGCGGTTCCCAAAGAGCTTTAGAACAAGGCATAGTTTTCCCTCATGGCTCTTTGGTCGTGGGACCAATCTCCAGACATATGGCCATTCTTGTGGCTGGCGCGGCGCCAAGTGGGAAAGGGTGGTTTTGAGGCTGAAGGCAGCAGGAAAGCCTGCAGCCCGCAGGTCTGTGGGGCTCCGCAAGCGGTTCCCAAAGAGCTTTAGAATAAGGCATAGTTTTTCCTGCTGGCTCTTTGGGCGTGGGACCAATCTCCATTCATGTGGCCATTTTTGAGCCTGGCGCGGCGCCAAGTGGGAAAGGGTGGTTTTGAGGCTGAAGGCAGCAGGAAAGCCTGCAGCCTGCAGGTGTGTGGGGCTACGCAAGGGGTTCCCAAAGAGCTTTAGAACAAGGCATAGTTTTCCCTGCTGGCTCTTTGGTCGTGGGACCAATCTCCAGACATATGGCCATTCTTGTGCCTGGCGCGGCGCCAAGTGTGAAAGGGTGGTTTTGAGGCTGAAGGCAGCAGGAAAGCCTGCAGCCCGCAGGTCTGTGGGGCTCCGCAAGCGGTTCCCAAAGAGCTTTAGAATAAGGCATAGTTTTCCCTCATGGCTCTTTGGGTGGGGGACCCATCTCCAGACATATTGCCATTTCTGTGCCTGGCGCGGCGCCAAGTGGGAAAGGGTCGTTTTGAGGCTGAAGGCAGCAGGAAAGCCTGCAGCCCGCAGGTCTGTGGGACTCCGCAAGCGGTTCCCAAAGAGCTTTAGAACAAGGCATAGTTTTCCCTCATGGCTCTTTGGGTGGGGGACCCATATTTAGACATATTGCCATTTCTGTGCCTGGCGCGGCGCCAAGTGGGAAAGGGTGGTTTTGAGGCTGAAGGCAGCAGGAAAGCCTGCAGCCCCCAGGTCTGTGGGGCTCCGCAAGCGGTTCCCAAAGAGCTTTAGAACAAGGCATATTTTTCCCTCCTGGCTCTTTGTGTGTGGGACCAATCACCAGACATATGGCCATTTTTGTGCCTTGCGCGGCGCTAAGTTTGAAAGAGTGGTTTTGAGGCTGAAGGCAGCCGGAAAGCTTGCAGCCCCCAGGTGTGTGGGGCTACGCAAGCGGTTCCCAAAGAGCTTTAGAACAAGGCATAGTTTTCCCTCATGGCTCTTTGGGTGGGGGACCCATATCCAGACATATTGCCATTTCTGTGCCTGGCGCTGCGCCAAGTGGGAAAGGGTGGTTTTGAGGCTGAAGGCAGCAGGAAAGCCTGCAGCCCCCAGGTCTGTGGGGCTGCGCAAGCGGTTCCCAAAGAGCTTTAGAACAAGGCATAGTTTTCCCTCATGGCTCTTTAGTCGTGGGACCAATCTCCAGACATATGGCAATTTTTTTGCCTGGCGCGGCGCCAAGTGGGAAAGAAAGTTTTGAGGCTGAAGGCAGCAGGAAAGGCTGCAGACCGCCAGGTGTGTGGGGCTACACAAGCGGTTCCCAAAGAGCTTTAGAACAAGGCATAGTTTTCCCTGCTGGCTCTTTGGGCGTGGGACCAATCTCCATACATGTGGCCATTTTTGAGCCTGGCGCGGCGCCAAGTGGGAAAGGGTGGTTTTGAGGCTGAAGGCAGCAGGAAAGCCTGCAGCCCCCAGGTGTGTGGGGCTACACAAGCGGTTCCCAAAGAGCTTTAGAACAAGGCATAGTTTTCCCTGCTGGCTCTTTGGGTGGGGGACCCATATCCAGACATATTGCCATTTCTGTACCTGGCGCGACGCCATGTGGGAAAGGGTGGTTTTGAGGCTGAAGGCAGCAGGAAAGCCTGCAGCCCCCACGTCTGTGGGGCTACGCAAGCGGTTCCCAAAGAGCTTTAGAACAAGGCATAGTTTTCCCTGCTGGCTCTTTGGGCGGTGACCAATCTCCAGACATATTGCCATTTTTGTGCCTGGCGCGGCGCCAAGTGGGAAAGGGTGGTTTTGAGGCTGAAGGCAGCAGGAAAGCCTGCAGACCCCAGGTCTGTGGGGCTACGCAAGCGGTTCCCAAAGAGCTTTAGAACAAGGCATAGTTTTCCCTCATGGCTCTTTGGGTGGGGGACCCATATCCAGACATATTGCCATTTCTGTGCCTGGCGCGGCGCCAAGTTTGAAAGAGTGGTTTTGAGGCTGAAGGCAGCAGGAAAGCCTGCAGCCTCCAGGTGTGTGGGGCTACGCAAGCGGTTCCCAAAGAGCTTTAGAACAAGGCATAGTTTTCCCTGCTGGCTCTTTGGGCATGGGAACCATCTCCAGACATATGGCCATTTTTGAGCCTGGCGCGGCGCCAAGTGGGAAAGGGTGGTTTTGAGGCTGAAGGCAGCAGGGAAGCTTGCAGCCCCCAGGTGTGTGGGGCTACGCAAGCGGTTCCCAAAGAGCTTTAGAACAAGGCATAGTTTTCCCTCCTGGCTCTTTAGTCGTGGGACCAATCTCCAGACATATGGCAATTTTTTTGCCTGGCGCGGCGCCAAGTGGGAAAGAAAGTTTTGAGGCTGAAGGCAGCAGGAAAACCTGCAGCCCCCCAGGTCTGTGGGGCTACGCAAGCGGTTCCCAAAGAACTTTAGCAGAAGGCATAGTTTTCCCTGCTGGCTCTTTGGGCGTGGGACCAATCTCCAGACATATGGCCATTTTTGTGCCTGGCGCGGCGCCAAGTGGGAAAGAAAGTTTTGAGGCTGAAGGCAGCAGGAAAGCTTGCAGCCCCCAGCTCTGTGGGGCTACGCAAGCGGTTCCCAAAGAGCTTTAGAACAAGGCATAGTTTTCCCTCATGGCTCTTTGGGCGTGGGACCGATCTCCAGACAAATGGCCATTTTTGTGCCTGGCGCGGCGCCAAGTGGGAAAGTGTGATTTTTAGGCTGAAGGCAGCAGGAAAGCCTGCAGCCCCCAGGTCTGTGGGGCTACGCAAGCGGTTCCCAAAGAGCTTTAGAACAAGGCATAGTTTTCCCTGCTGGCTCTTTGGGTGGGGGACCCATCTCCAGACATATTGCCATTTCTGTGCCTTGCGCGGCGCCAAGTGGGAAAGGGTGGTTTTGAGGCTGAAGGCAGCAGGAAAGCCTGCAGCCCCCAGGTCTGTGGGGCTGCGCAAGCGGTTCCCAAAGAGCTTTAGAACAAGGCATAGTTTTCCCTGCTGGCTCTTTGGGCGTGGGACCAATCTCCATTCATGTGGCCATTTTTGAGCCTGGCGCGGCGCCAAGTGGGAAAGGGTGGTTTTGAGGCTGAAGGCAGCAGGAAAGCCTGCAGCCCGCAGGTCTGTGGGGCTCCGCAAGCGGTTCCCAAAGAGCTTTAGAATAAGGCATAGTTTTCCCTGCTGGCTCTTTGGGCGTGGGACCAATCTCCATTCATGTGGCCATTTTTGAGCCTGGCGCGGCGCCAAGTGGGAAAGGGTGGTTTTGAGGCTGAAGGCAGCAGGAAAGCCTGCAGCCTGCAGGTGTGTGGGGCTACGCAAGGGGTTCCCAAAGAGCTTTAGAACAAGGCATAGTTTTCCCTGCTGGCTCTTTGGTCGTGGGACCAATCTCCAGACATATGGCCATTCTTGTGCCTGGCGTGGCGCCAAGTGTGAAAGGGTGGTTTTGAGGCTGAAGGCAGCAGGAAAGCCTGCAGCCCGCAGGTCTGTGGGGCTCCGCAAGCGGTTCCCAAAGAGCTTTAGAACAAGGCATATTTTTCCCTCATGGCTCTTTGGGTGGGGGACCAATCACCAGACATATGGCCATTTTTGTGCCTGGCGCGGCGCCAAGTGAGAAAGGGTGGTTTTGAGGCTGAAGGCAGCAGGAAAGCTTGCAGCCCCCAGGTGTGTGGGGCTACGCAAGCGGTTCCCAAAGAGCTTTAGAACAAGGCATAGTTTTCCCTCATGGCTCTTTGGGTGGGGGACCCATCTCCAGACATATTGCCATTTCTGTGCCTGGCGCGGCGCCAAGTGGGAAAGGGTCGTTTTGAGGCTGAAGGCAGCAGGAAAGCCTGCAGCCCGCAGGTCTGTGGGACTCCGCAAGCGGTTCCCAAAGAGCTTTAGAACAAGGCATAGTTTTCCCTCATGGCTCTTTGGGTGGGGGACCCATATTTAGACATATTGCCATTTCTGTGCCTGGCGCGGCGCCAAGTGTGAAAGGGTGGTTTTGAGGCTGAAGGCAGCAGGAAAGCCTGCAGCCCGCAGGTCTGTGGGGCTGCGCAAGCGGTTCCCAAAGAGCTTTAGAACAAGGCATATTTTTCCCTCATGGCTCTTTGGGTGGGGGACCAATCACCAGACATATGGCCATTTTTGTGCCTGGCGCGGCGCCAAGTGAGAAAGGGTGGTTTTGAGGCTGAAGGCAGCAGGAAAGCTTGCAGCCCCCAGGTGTGTGGGGCTACGCAAGCGGTTCCCAAAGAGCTTTAGAACAAGGCATAGTTTTCCCTCATGGCTCTTTGGGTGGGGGACCCATCTCCAGACATATTGCCATTTCTGTGCCTGGCGCGGCGCCAAGTGGGAAAGGGTCGTTTTGAGGCTGAAGGCAGCAGGAAAGCCTGCAGCCCGCAGGTCTGTGGGACTCCGCAAGCGGTTCCCAAAGAGCTTTAGAACAAGGCATAGTTTTCCCTCATGGCTCTTTGGGTGGGGGACCCATATTTAGACATATGGCCATTTTTGTGCCTGGCGCGGCGCCAAGTGGGAAAGGGTGGTTTTGAGGCTGAAGGCAGCAGGAAAGCCTGCAGCCCCCAGGTCTGTGGGGCTCCGCAAGCGGTTCCCAAAGAGCTTTAGAACAAGGCATATTTTTCCCTCCTGGCTCTTTGTGTGTGGGACCAATCACCAGACATATGGCCATTTTTGTGCCTTGCGCGGCGCCAAGTTTGAAAGAGTGGTTTTGAGGCTGAAGGCAGCCGGAAAGCTTGCAGCCCCCAGGTGTGTGGGGCTACGCAAGCGGTTCCCAAAGAGCTTTAGAACAAGGCATAGTTTTCCCTCATGGCTCTTTGGGTGGGGGACCCATATCCAGACATATTGCCATTTCTGTGCCTGGCGCTGCGCCAAGTGGGAAAGGGTGGTTTTGAGGCTGAAGGCAGCAGGAAAGCCTGCAGCCCCCAGGTCTGTGGGGCTACGCAAGCGGTTCCCAAAGAGCTTTAGAACAAGGCATAGTTTTCCCTCCTGGCTCTTTGGGCGTGGGACCAATCTCCAGACATATGGCCATTTTTGTGCCTCGACCGGCGCCAAGTGGGAAAGGGTGGTTTTGAGGCTGAAGGCAGCAGGAAAGCCTGCAGCCCCCAGGTGTGTGGAGCTACGCAATCGGTTCCCAAAGAGCTTTAGAACAAGGCATAGTTTTCCCTGCTGGCTCTTTGGGTGGGGGACCCATATCCAGACATATTGCCATTTCTGTGCCTGGCGCGGCGCCAAGTGGGAAAGGGTGGTTTTGAGGCTGAAGGTAGCAGGAAAGCCTGCAGCCCCCAGGTCTGTGGGGCTACGCAAGCGGTTCCCAAAGAGCTTTAGAACAAGGCATAGTTTTCCCTCATGGCTCTTTGGGCATGGGACCCATATCCAGACATATTGCCATTTCTGTGCCTGGCGCTGCGCCAAGTGGGAAAGGGTGGTTTTGAGGCTGAAGGCAGCAGGAAAGCCTGCAGCCCCCAGGTCTGTGGGGCTGCGCAAGCGGTTCCCAAAGAGCTTTAGAACAAGGCATAGTTTTCCCTCCTGGCTCTTTAATCGTGGGACCAATCTCCAGACATATGGCAATTTTTTTGCCTGGCGCGGCGCCAAGTGGGAAAGAAAGTTTTGAGGCTGAAGGCAGCAGGAAAGGCTGCAGACCGCCAGGTGTGTGGGGCTACACAAGCGGTTCCCAAAGAGCTTTAGAACAAGGCATAGTTTTCCCTGCTGGCTCTTTGGGTGGGGGACCCATATCCAGACATATTGCCATTTCTGTACCTGGCGCGACGCCATGTGGGAAAGGGTGGTTTTGAGGCTGAAGGCAGCAGGAAAGCCTGCAGCCCCCACGTCTGTGGGGCTACGCAAGCGGTTCCCAAAGAGCTTTAGAACAAGGCATAGTTTTCCCTGCTGGCTCTTTGGGCGGTGACCAATCTCCAGACATATTGCCATTTTTGTGCCTGGCGCGGCGCCAAGTGGGAAAGGGTGGTTTTGAGGCTGAAGGCAGCAGGAAAGCCTGCAGCCCCCAGGTCTCTTGGGCTCCGCAAGAGGTTCCCAAAGAGCTTTAGAACAAGGCATAGTTTTCCCTCCTGGCTCTTTGGGCATGGTACCCATCTCCAGACATATGGCCATTTTTGTGCCTGGCGCGGCGCCAAGTGGGAAAGGGTGGTTTTGAGGCTGAAGGCAGCAGGAAAGCCTGCAGCCCCCAGGTGTGTGGAGCTACGCAAGCGGTTCCCAAAGAGCTTTAGAACAAGGCATAGTTTTCCCTGCTGGCTCTTTGGTCGTGGGACCAATCTCCAGACATATGGCCATTCTTGTGGCTGGCGCGGCGCCAAGTGGGAAAGGGTGGTTTTGAGGCTGAAGGCAGCAGGAAAGCCTGCAGCCCGCAGGTCTGTGGGGCTCCGCAAGCGGTTCCCAAAGAGCTTTAGAATAAGGCATAGTTTTTCCTGCTGGCTCTTTGGGCGTGGGACCAATCTCCATTCATGTGGCCATTTTTGAGCCTGGCGCGGCGCCAAGTGGGAAAGGGTGGTTTTGAGGCTGAAGGCAGCAGGAAAGCCTGCAGCCTGCAGGTGTGTGGGGCTACGCAAGGGGTTCCCAAAGAGCTTTAGAACAAGGCATAGTTTTCCCTGCTGGCTCTTTGGTCGTGGGACCAATCTCCAGACATATGGCCATTCTTGTGCCTGGCGCGGCGCCAAGTGTGAAAGGGTGGTTTTGAGGCTGAAGGCAGCAGGAAAGCCTGCAGCCCGCAGGTCTGTGGGGCTCCGTAAGCGGTTCCCAAAGAGCTTTAGAATAAGGCATAGTTTTCCCTCATGGCTCTTTGGGTGGGGGACCCATCTCCAGACATATTGCCATTTCTGTGCCTGGCGCGGCGCCAAGTGGGAAAGGGTCGTTTTGAGGCTGAAGGCAGCAGGAAAGCCTGCAGCCCGCAGGTCTGCGGGACTCCGCAAGCGGTTCCCAAAGAGCTTTAGAACAAGGCATAGTTTTCCCTCATGGCTCTTTGGGTGGGGGACCCATATTTAGACATATTGCCATTTCTGTGCCTGGCGCGGCGCCAAGTGGGAAAGGGTGGTTTTGAGGCTGAAGGCAGCAGGAAAGCCTGCAGCCCCCAGGTCTGTGGGGCTCCGCAAGCGGTTCCCAAAGAGCTTTAGAACAAGGCATATTTTTCCCTCCTGGCTCTTTGTGTGTGGGACCAATCACCAGACATATGGCCATTTTTGTGCCTTGCGCGGCGCCAAGTTTGAAAGAGTGGTTTTGAGGCTGAAGGCAGCCGGAAAGCTTGCAGCCCCCAGGTGTGTGGGGCTACGCAAGCGGTTCCCAAAGAGCTTTAGAACAAGGCATAGTTTTCCCTCATGGCTCTTTGGGTGGGGGACCCATATCCAGACATATTGCCATTTCTGTGCCTGGCGCTGCGCCAAGTGGGAAAGGGTGGTTTTGAGGCTGAAGGCAGCAGGAAAGCCTGCAGCCCCCAGGTCTGTGGGGCTGCGCAAGCGGTTCCCAAAGAGCTTTAGAACAAGGCATAGTTTTCCCTCATGGCTCTTTAGTCGTGGGACCAATCTCCAGACATATGGCAATTTTTTTGCCTGGCGCGGCGCCAAGTGGGAAAGAAAGTTTTGAGGCTGAAGGCAGCAGGAAAGGCTGCAGACCGCCAGGTGTGTGGGGCTACACAAGCGGGTCCCAAAGAGCTTTAGAACAAGGCATAGTTTTCCCTGCTGGCTCTTTGGGCGTGGGACCAATCTCCATACATGTGGCCATTTTTGAGCCTGGCGCGGCGCCAAGTGGGAAAGGGTGGTTTTGAGGCTGAAGGCAGCAGGAAAGCCTGCAGCCCCCAGGTGTGTGGGGCTACACAAGCGGTTCCCAAAGAGCTTTAGAACAAGGCATAGTTTTCCCTGCTGGCTCTTTGGGTGGGGGACCCATATCCAGACATATTGCCATTTCTGTACCTGGCGCGACGCCATGTGGGAAAGGGTGGTTTTGAGGCTGAAGGCAGCAGGAAAGCCTGCAGCCCCCACGTCTGTGGGGCTACGCAAGCGGTTCCCAAAGAGCTTTAGAACAAGGCATAGTTTTCCCTGCTGGCTCTTTGGGCGGTGACCAATCTCCAGACATATTGCCATTTTTGTGCCTGGCGCGGCGCCAAGTGGGAAAGGGTGGTTTTGAGGCTGAAGGCAGCAGGAAAGCCTGCAGCCCCCAGGTCTGTTGGGCTCCGCAAGAGGTTCCCAAAGAGCTTTAGAACAAGGCATAGTTTTCCCTCCTGGCTCTTTGGGCATGGGACCCATCTCCAGACATATGGCCATTTTTGTGCCTGGCGCGGCGCCAAGTGGGAAAGGGTGGTTTTGAGGCTGAAGGCAGCAGGAAAGCCTGCAGCCCCCAGGTGTGTGGAGCTACGCAAGCGGTTCCCAAAGAGCTTTAGAACAAGGCATAGTTTTCCCTGCTGGCTCTTTGGTCGTGGGACCAATCTCCAGACATATGGCCATTCTTGTGGCTGGCGCGGCGCCAAGTGTGAAAGGGTGGTTTTGAGGCTGAAGGCAGCAGGAAAGCCTGCAGCCCGCAGGTCTGTGGGGCTCCGCAAGCGGTTCCCAAAGAGCTTTAGAATAAGGCATAGTTTTCCCTGCTGGCTCTTTGGGCGTGGGACCAATCTCCATTCATGTGGCCATTTTTGAGCCTGGCGCGGCGCCAAGTGGGAAAGGGTGGTTTTGAGGCTGAAGGCAGCAGGAAAGCCTGCAGCCTGCAGGTGTGTGGGGCTACGCAAGGGGTTCCCAAAGAGCTTTAGAACAAGGCATAGTTTTCCCTGCTGGCTCTTTGGTCGTGGGACCAATCTCCAGACATATGGCCATTCTTGTGCCTGGACCGGCGCCAAGTGGGAAAGGGTGGTTTTGAGGCTGAAGGCAGCAGGAAAGCCTGCAGCCCGCAGGTCTGTGGGGCTCCGCAAGCGGTTCCCAAAGAGCTTTAGAACAAGGCATAGTTTTCCCTCATGGCTCTTTGGGTGGGGGACCCATCTCCAGACATATTGCCATTTCTGTGCCTGGCGCGGCGCCAAGTGGGAAAGGGTCGTTTTGAGGCTGAAGGCAGCAGGAAAGCCTGCAGCCCGCAGGTCTGTGGGACTCCGCAAGCGGTTCCCAAAGAGCTTTAGAACAAGGCATAGTTTTCCCTCATGGCTCTTTGGGTGGGGGACCCATATTTAGACATATTGCCATTTCTGTGCCTGGCGCGGCGCCAAGTGGGAAAGGGTGGTTTTGAGGCTGAAGGCAGCAGGAAAGCCTGCAGCCCCCAGGTCTGTGGGGCTCCGCAAGCGGTTCCCAAAGAGCTTTAGAACAAGGCATATTTTTCCCTCCTGGCTCTTTGTGTGTGGGACCAATCACCAGACATATGGCCATTTTTGTGCCTTGCGCGGCGCCAAGTTTGAAAGAGTGGTTTTGAGGCTGAAGGCAGCCGGAAAGCTTGCAGCCCCCAGGTGTGTGGGGCTACGCAAGCGGTTCCCAAAGAGCTTTAGAACAAGGCATAGTTTTCCCTCCTGGCTCTTTGGGTGGGGGACCCATATCCAGACATATTGCCATTTCTGTGCCTGGCGCGGCGCCAAGTGGGAAAGGGTGGTTTTGAGGCTGAAGGCAGCAGGAAAGCCTGCAGCCCCCAGGTCTGTGGGGCTACGCAAGCGGTTCCCAAAGAGCTTTAGAACAAGGCATAGTTTTCCCTCATGGCTCTTTGGGTGGGGGACCCATATTTAGACATATTGCCATTTCTGTGCCTGGCGCGGCGCCAAGTGGGAAAGGGTGGTTTTGAGGCTGAAGGCAGCAGGAAAGCCTGCAGCCCCCAGGTCTGTGGGGCTCCGCAAGCGGTTCCCAAAGAGCTTTAGAACAAGGCATATTTTTCCCTCCTGGCTCTTTGTGTGTGGGACCAATCACCAGACATATGGCCATTTTTGTGCCTTGCGCGGCGCCAAGTTTGAAAGAGTGGTTTTGAGGCTGAAGGCAGCCGGAAAGCTTGCAGCCCCCAGGTGTGTGGGGCTACGCAAGCGGTTCCCAAAGAGCTTTAGAACAAGGCATAGTTTTCCCTCCTGGCTCTTTGGGTGGGGGACCCATATCCAGACATATTGCCATTTCTGTGCCTGGCGCGGCGCCAAGTGGGAAAGGGTGGTTTTGAGGCTGAAGGCAGCAGGAAAGCCTGCAGCCCCCAGGTCTGTGGGGCTACGCAAGCGGTTCCCAAAGAGCTTTAGAACAAGGCATAGTTTTCCCTCATGGCTCTTTGGGCATGGACCCATCTCCAGACATATGGCCATTTTTGTGCCTGGCGCGGCGCCAAGTGGGAAAGGGTGGTTTTGAGGCTGAAGGCAGCAGGAAAGCCTGCAGCCCCCAGGTCTGTTGGGCTACGCAAGCGGTTCCCAAAGAGCTTTAGAACAAGGCATAGTTTTCCCTCATGGCTCTTTAGTCGTGGGACCAATCTCCAGACATATGGCAATTTTTTTGCCTGGCGCGGCGCCAAGTGGGAAAGAAAGTTTTGAGGCTGAAGGCAGCAGGAAAGCCTGCAGCCCCCCAGGTCTGTGGGGCTACGCAAGCGGTTCCCAAAGAGCTTTAGAACAAGGCATAGTATTCCCTCCTGGCACTTTGGTCGTGGGACCAATCTCCAGACATATGGCAATTTTTCTGCCTGGCGCGGCGCCAAGTGGGAAAGAAAGTTTTGAGGCTGAAGGCAGCAGGAAAGCCTGCAGCCCCCCAGGTCTGTGGGGCTACGGAAGCGGTTCCCAAAGAGCTTTAGAACAAGGCATAGTTTTCCCTCCTGGCTCTTTGGGTGGGGGACCCATCTCCAGACATATGGCCATTTCTGTACCTGGCGCGGCGCCAAGTGGGAAAGGGTGGTTTTGAGGCTGAAGGCAGCAGGAAAGCCTGCAGCCCCCAGGTCTGTGGGGCTACGCAAGCGGTTCCCAAAGAGCTTTAGAACAAGGCATAGTTTTCCCTCATGGCTCTTTGGGTGGGGGACCCATCTCCAGACATACTGCCATTTCTTTGTCTGGCGCGGCGCCAAGTGGGAAAGGGTGGTTTTGAGGCTGAAGGCAGCAGGGAAGCTTGCAGCCCCCAGGTCTGTGGGGCTACCCAAGCGGTTCCCAAAGAGCTTTAGAACAAGGCATAGTGTTCCCGGCTGGCTCTTTGGGCGTGGGACCAATCTCCAGACATATGGCAATTTTTGTGCCTGGACCGGTGCCAAGTGGGAAAGAAAGTTTTGAGGCTGAAGGCAGCAGGAAAGCCTGCAGCCCCCCAGGTGTGTGGGGCTACACAAGCGGTTCCCAAAGAGCTTTAGAACAAGGCATAGTTTTCCCTGCTGGCTCTTTGTGTGGGGGACCCATCTCCAGACATATTGCCATTTCTGTACCTGCCGCGGCGCCAAGTAGGAAAGGGTGGTTTTGAGGCTGAAGGCAGCAGGAAAGCCTGCAGCCCGCACTTCTGTGGGGCTACGCAAGCGGTTCCCAAAGAGCTTTAGAACAAGGCATAGTTTTCCCTGCTGGCTCTTTGGGCGGTGACCAATCTCCAGACATATGGCCATTTTTGTGCCTGGCGCGGCGCCAAGTGGGAAAGGGTGGTTTTGAGGCTGAAGGCAGCAGGAAAGCCTGCAGCCCCCAGGTCTGTTGGGCTCCGCAAGAGGTTCCCAAAGAGCTTTAGAACAAGGCATAGTTTTCCCTCATGGCTCTTTGGGTGGGGGACCCATCTCCAGACATATTGCCATTTCTGTGCCTGGCGCGGCGCCAAGTGGGAAAGGGTGGTTTTGAGGCTGAAGGCAGCAGGAAAGCCTGCAGCCCCCAGGTCTGTGGGGCTACGCAAGCGGTTCCCAAAGAGCTTTAGAACAAGGCATAGTTTTCCCTCCTGGCTCTTTGGGCATGGGACCCATCTCCAGACATATGGCCATTTTTGTGCCTGGCGCGGCGCCAAGTGGGAAAGGGTGGTTTTGAGGCTGAAGGCAGCAGGAAAGCCTGCAGCCCGCAGGTGTGTGGGGCTATGCAAGCGGTTCCCAAAGAGCTTTAGAACAAGGCATAGTTTTCCCTGCTGGCTCTTTGGTCGTGGGACCAATCTCCAGACATATGGCAATTTTTTTGCCTGGCGCGGCGCCAAGTGGGAAAGGGTAGTTTTGAGGCTGAAGGCAGCAGGAAAGCCTGCAGCCCGCAGGTGTGTGGGGCTATGCAAGCGGTTCCCAAAGAGCTTTAGAACAAGGCATAGTTTTCCCTGCTGGCTCTTTGGGCGTGGGACCAATCTCCAGACATATGGCCATTTTTGAGCCTGGACCGGCGCCAAGTGGGAAAGGGTGGTTTTGAGGCTGAAGGCAGCAGGAAAGCCTGCAGCCCCCAGGTCTGTGGGGCTCCGCAAGCGGTTCCCAAAGAGCTTTAGAACAAGGCATAGTGTTCCCGGCTGGCTCTTTGGTCGTGCGACCAATCTCCAGACATATGGCAATTTTTGTGCCTGGACCGGTGCCAAGTGGGCAAGAAAGTTTTGAGGCTGAAGGCAGCAGGAAAGCCTGCAGCCCCCCAGGTGTGTGGGGCTACAAAAGCGGTTCCCAAAGAGCTTTAGAACAAGGCATAGTTTTCCCTGCTGGCTCTTTGTGTGGGGGACCCATCTCCAGACATATTGCCATTTCTGTACCTGCCGCGGCGCCAAGTAGGAAAGGGTGGTTTTGAGGCTGAAGGCAGCAGGAAAGCCTGCAGCCCGCACTTCTGTGGGGCTACGCAAGCGGTTCCCAAAGAGCTTTAGAACAAGGCATAGTTTTCCCTCATGGCTCTTTGGGCATGGGACCCATGTCCAGACATATGGCCATTTTTGTGCCTGGCGCGGCGCCAAGTGGGAAAGGGTGGTTTTGAGGCTGAAGGCAGCAGGAAAGCCTGCAGCCCCCAGGTGTGTGGGGCTACGCAAGCGGTTCCCAAAGAGCTTTAGAAGAAGGCATAGTTTTCCCTGCTGGCTCTTTGGGCGTGGGACCAATCTCCAGACATATGGCAATTTTTTTGCCTGGCGCGGTGCCAAGTGGGAAAGGGTAGTTTTGAGGCTGAAGGCAGCAGGAAAGCCTGCAGCCCGCAGGTGTGTGGGGCTCCGCAAGCGGTTCCCAAAGAGCTTTAGAACAAGGCATAGTTTTCCCTGCTGGCTCTTTGGGCGTGGGACCAATCTCCAGACATATGGCCATTTTTGAGCCTGGACCGGCGCCAAGTGGGAAAGGGTGGTTTTGAGGCTGAAGGCAGCAGGAAAGCCTGCAGCCCCCAGGTCTGTGGGGCTCCGCAAGCGGTTCCCAAAGAGCTTTAGAACAAGGCATAGTGTTCCCGGCTGGCTCTTTGGTCGTGGGACCAATCTCCAGACATATGGCAATTTTTGTGCCTGGACCGGTGCCAAGTGGGCAAGAAAGTTTTGAGGCTGAAGGCAGCAGGAAAGCCTGCAGCCCCCCAGGTGTGTGGGGCTACACAAGCGGTTCCCAAAGAGCTTTAGAACAAGGCATAGTTTTCCCTGCTGTCTCTTTGTGTGGGGGACCCATCTCCAGACATATTGCCATTTCTGTACCTGCCGCGGCGCCAAGTAGGAAAGGGTGGTTTTGAGGCTGAAGGCAGCAGGAAAGCCTGCAGCCCCCAGGTCTGTGGGGCTACGCAAGCGGTTCCCAAAGAGCTTTAGAACAAGGCATAGTTTTCCCTGCTGGCTCTTTGGGCGTGGGACCAATCTCCAGACATATGGCCATTTTTGTGCCTGGCGCGGCGCCAAGTGGGAAAGGGTGGTTTTGAGGCTGAAGGCAGCAGGAAAGCCTGCAGCCCCCAGGTCTGTTGGGCTCCGCAAGAGGTTCCCAAAGAGCTTTAGAACAAGGCATAGTTTTCCCTCCTGGCTCTTTGGGCGTGGGACCAATCTCCAGACATATGGCAATTTTTTTGCCTGGCGCGGTGCCAAGTGGGAAAGGGTAGTTTTGAGGCTGAAGGCAGCAGGAAAGCCTGCAGCCCGCAGGTGTGTGGGGCTCCGCAAGCGGTTCCCAAAGAGCTTTAGAACAAGGCATAGTTTTCCCTGCTGGCTCTTTGGGCGTGGGACCAATCTCCAGACATATGGCCATTTTTGAGCCTGGACCGGCGCCAAGTGGGAAAGGGTGGTTTTGAGGCTGAAGGCAGCAGGAAAGCCTGCAGCCCCCAGGTCTGTGGGGCTCCGCAAGCGGTTCCCAAAGAGCTTTAGAACAAGGCATAGTGTTCCCGGCTGGCTCTTTGGGCGTGGGACCAATCTCCAGACATATGGCAATTTTTGTGCCTGGACCGGTGCCAAGTGGGCAAGAAAGTTTTGAGGCTGAAGGCAGCAGGAAAGCCTGCAGCCCCCCAGGTGTGTGGGGCTACACAAGCGGTTCCCAAAGAGCTTTAGAACAAGGCATAGTTTTCCCTGCTGTCTCTTTGTGTGGGGGACCCATCTCCAGACATATTGCCATTTCTGTACCTGCCGCGGCGCCAAGTAGGAAAGGGTGGTTTTGAGGCTGAAGGCAGCAGGAAAGCCTGCAGCCCGCACGTCTGTGGGGCTACGCAAGCGGTTCCCAAAGAGCTTTAGAACAAGGCATAGTTTTCCCTGCTGGCTCTTTGGGCGGTGACCAATCTCCAGACATATTGCCATTTTTGTGCCTGGCGCGGCGCCAAGTGGGAAAGGGTGGTTTTGAGGCTGAAGGCAGCAGGAAAGCCTGCAGCCCCCAGGTCTGTTGGGCTCCGCAAGAGGTTCCCAAAGAGCTTTAGAACAAGGCATAGTTTTCCCTCATGGCTCTTTGGGCATGGGACCCATCTCCAGACATATGGCCATTTTTGTGCCTGGCGCGGCGCCAAGTGGGAAAGGGTGGTTTTGAGGCTGAAGGCAGCAGGAAAGCCTGCAGCCCCCAGGTGTGTGGAGCTACGCAAGCGGTTCCCAAAGAGCTTTAGAACAAGGCATAGTTTTCCCTGCTGGCTCTTTGGGTGGGGGACCCATCTCCAAACATATTGCCATTTTTGTGCCTGGCGCGGCGCCAAGTGGGAAAGGGTGGTTTTGAGGCTGAAGGCAGCAGGAAAGCCTGCAGCCCGCAGGTGTGTGGGGCTACGCAAGCGGTTCCCAAAGAGCTTTACAACAAGGCATAGTTTTCCCTCATGGCTCTTTGGGTGGGGGACCCATCTCCAGACATACTGCCATTTCTTTGTCTGGCGCGGCGCCAAGTGGGAAAGGGTGGTTTTGAGGCTGAAGGCAGCAGGAAAGCCTGCAGCCCTCAGGTGTGTGGGGCTACGCAAGCGGTTCCCAAAGAGCTTTAGAATAAGGCATAGTTTTCCCTGCTGGCTCTTTGGGCATGGGACCCATCTCCAGACATATGGCCATTTTTGAGCCTGGCGCGGCGCCAAGTGGGAAAGGGTGGTTTTGAGGCTGAAGGCAGCAGGGAAGCTTGCAGCCCCCAGGTTTGTGGGGCTACGCAAGCGGTTCCCAAAGAGCTTTAGAACAAGGCATAGTTTTCCCTGCTGGCTCTTTGGGCGTGGGACCAATCTCCATACATGTGGCCATTTTTGAGCCTGGCTTGGCGCCAAGTGGGAAAGGGTGGTTTTGAGGCTGAAGGCAGCAGGAAAGCCTGCAGCCCCCAGGTCTGTGGGGCTACACAAGCGGTTCCCAAAGAGCTTTAGAACAAGGCATAGTTTTCCCTCCTGGCTCTTTGGGCATGGGACCAATCTCCAGACATATGGCCATTTTTGTGCCTGGCGCGGCGCCAAGTGGGAAAGGGTGGTTTTGAGGCTGAAGGCAGCAGGAAAGCCTGCAGCCCCCAGGTCTGTGGGGCTACGCAAGGGGTTCCCAAAGAGCTTTAGAACAAGGCATAGTTTTCCCTCATGGCTCTTTGGGTGGGGGACCCATCTCCAGACATACTGCCATTTCTTTGTCTGGCGCGGCGCCAAGTGGGAAAGGGTGGTTTTAGGCTGAAGGCAGCAGGGAAGCTTGCAGCCCCCAGGTCTGTGGGGCTACCCAAGCGGTTCCCAAAGAGCTTTAGAACAAGGCATAGTGTTCCCGGCTGGCTCTTTGGGCGTGGGACCAATCTCCAGACATATGGCAATTTTTGTGCCTGGACCGGTGCCAAGTGGGAAAGAAAGTTTTGAGGCTGAAGGCAGCAGGAAAGCCAGCAGCCCCCCAGGTGTGTGGGGCTACACAAGCGGTTCCCAAAGAGCTTTAGAACAAGGCATAGTTTTCCCTGCTGGCTCTTTGTGTGGGGGACCCATCTCCAGACATATTGCCATTTCTGTACCTGCCGCGGCGCCAAGTAGGAAAGGGTGGTTTTGAGGCTGAAGGCAGCAGGAAAGCCTGCAGCCCGCACTTCTGTGGGGCTACGCAAGCGGTTCCCAAAGAGCTTTAGAACAAGGCATAGTTTTCCCTGCTGGCTCTTTGGGCGGTGACCAATCTCCAGACATATGGCCATTTTTGTGCCTGGCGCGGCGCCAAGTGGGAAAGGGTGGTTTTGAGGCTGAAGGCAGCAGGAAAGCCTGCAGCCCCCAGGTCTGTTGGGCTCCGCAAGAGGTTCCCAAAGAGCTTTAGAACAAGGCATAGTTTTCCCTCATGGCTCTTTGGGTGGGGGACCCATCTCCAGACATATGGCCATTTCTGTGCCTGGCGCGGCGCCAAGTGGGAAAGGGTGGTTTTGAGGCTGAAGGCAGCAGGAAAGCCTGCAGCCCCCAGGTCTGTGGGGCTACGCAAGCGGTTCCCAAAGAGCTTTAGAACAAGGCATAGTTTTCCCTCCTGGCTCTTTGGGCATGGGACCCATCTCCAGACATATGGCCATTTTTGTGCCTGGCGCGGCGCCAAGTGGGAAAGGGTGGTTTTGAGGCTGAAGGCAGCAGGAAAGCCTGCAGCCCCCAGGTGTGTGGGGCTACGCAAGCGGTTCCCAAAGAGCTTTAGAAGAAGGCATAGTTTTCCCTGCTGGCTCTTTGGGCGTGGGACCAATCTCCAGACATATGGCAATTTTTTTGCCTGGCGCGGCGCCAAGTGGGAAAGGGTGGTTTTGAGGCTGAAGGCAGCAGGAAAGCCTGCAGCCCGCAGGTGTGTGGGGCTACGCAAGCGGTTCCCAAAGAGCTTTAGAACAAGGCATAGTTTTCCCTGCTGGCTCTTTGGGCGTGGGACCAATCTCCAGACATATGGCCATTTTTGAGCCTGGCACGGCGCCAAGTGGGAAAGGGTGGTTTTGAGGCTGAAGGCAGCAGGAAAGCCTGCAGCCCCCAGGTCTGTGGGGCTCCGCAAGCGGTTCCCAAAGAGCTTTAGAACAAGGCATAGTGTTCCCGGCTGGCTCTTTGGTCGTGGGACCAATCTCCAGACATATGGCAATTTTTGTGCCTGGACCGGTGCCAAGTGGGCAAGAAAGTTTTGAGGCTGAAGGCAGCAGGAAAGCCTGCAGCCCCCCAGGTGTGTGGGGCTACGCAAGCGGTTCCCAAAGAGCTTTAGAACAAGGCATAGTTTTCCCTGCTGGCTCTTTGTGTGGGGGACCCATCTCCAGACATATTGCCATTTCTGTACCTGCCGCGGCGCCAAGTAGGAAAGGGTGGTTTTGAGGCTGAAGGCAGCAGGAAAGCCTGCAGCCCGCACGTCTGTGGGGCTACGCAAGCGGTTCCCAAAGAGCTTTAGAACAAGGCATAGTTTTCCCTGCTGGCTCTTTGGGCGGTGACCAATCTCCAGACATATTGCCATTTTTGTGCCTGGCGCGGCGCCAAGTGGGAAAGGGTGGTTTTGAGGCTGAAGGCAGCAGGAAAGCCTGCAGCCCCCAGGTCTGTTGGGCTCCGCAAGAGGTTCCCAAAGAGCTTTAGAACAAGGCATAGTTTTCCCTCCTGGCTCTTTGGGCATGGGACCCATCTCCAGACATATGGCCATTTTTGTGCCTGGCGCGGCGCCAAGTGGGAAAGGGTGGTTTTGAGGCTGAAGGCAGCAGGAAAGCCTGCAGCCCCCAGGTGTGTGGAGCTACGCAAGCGGTTCCCAAAGAGCTTTAGAACAAGGCATAGTTTTCCCTGCTGGCTCTTTGGGTGGGGGACCCATCTCCAAACATATTGCCATTTTTGTGCCTGGCGCGGCGCCAAGTGGGAAAGGGTGGTTTTGAGGCTGAAGGCAGCAGGAAAGCCTGCAGCCCGCAGGTGTGTGGGGCTACGCAAGCGGTTCCCAAAGGGCTTTACAACAAGGCATAGTTTTCCCTCATGGCTCTTTGGGTGGGGGACCCATCTCCAGACATACTGCCATTTCTTTGTCTGGCGCGGCGCCAAGTGGGAAAGGGTGGTTTTGAGGCTGAAGGCAGCAGGAAAGCCTGCAGCCCTCAGGTGTGTGGGGCTACGCAAGCGGTTCCCAAAGAGCTTTAGAATAAGGCATAGTTTTCCCTGCTGGCTCTTTGGGCATGGGACCCATCTCCAGACATATGGCCATTTTTGAGCCTGGCGCGGCGCCAAGTGGGAAAGGGTGGTTTTGAGGCTGAAGGCAGCAGGGAAGCTTGCAGCCCCCAGGTTTGTGGGGCTACGCAAGCGGTTCCCAAAGAGCTTTAGAACAAGGCATAGTTTTCCCTGCTGGCTCTTTGGGCGTGGGACCAATCTCCATACATGTGGCCATTTTTGAGCCTGGCGTGGCGCGAAGTGGGAAAGGGTGGTTTTGAGGCTGAAGGCAGCAGGAAAGCCTGCAGCCCCCAGGTCTGTGGGGCTACACAAGCGGTTCCCAAAGAGCTTTAGAACAAGGCATAGTTTTCCCTCCTGGCTCTTTGGGCATGGGACCAATCTCCAGACATATGGCCATTTTTGTGCCTGGCGCGGCGCCAAGTGGGAAAGGGTGGTTTTGAGGCTGAAGGCAGCAGGAAAGCCTGCAGCCTGCAGGTGTGTGGGGCTACGCAAGGGGTTCCCAAAGAGCTTTAGAACAAGACATATATTTCCCTCCTGGCTCTTTGGTCGTGGGACCAATCTCCAGACATATGGCCATTTTTGTGCCTTGCGCGGCGCCAAGTGGGAAAGGGTGGTTTTGAGGCTGAAGGCAGCAGGAAAGCCTGCAGCCCCCAGGTCTGTGGGGCTACGCAAGCGGCTCCCAAAGAGCTTTAGAACAAGGCATAGTTTTCCCTCATGGCTCTTTGGGCATGGACCCATCTCCAGACATATGGCCATTTTTGTGCCTGGCGCGGCGCCAAGTGGGAAAGGGTGTTTTTGAGGCTGAAGGCAGCAGGAAAGCCTGCAGCCCCCAGGTGTGTGGGGCTACGCAAGCGGTTCCCAAAGAGCTTTAGAACAAGGCATAGTTTTCCCTCCTGGCTCTTTAGTCGTGGGACCAATCTCCAGACATATGGCAATATTTTTGCCTGGCGCGGCGCCAAGTGGGAAAGAAAGTTTTGAGGCTGAAGGCAGCAGGAAAGCCTGCAGCCCCCCAGGTCTGTGGGGCTACACAAGCGGTTCCCAAAGAGCTTTAGAACAAGGCATAGTTTTCCCTGCTGGCTCTTTGGGTGGGGGACCCATATCCAGACATATTGCCATTTCTGTGCCTGGCACGGCACCAAGTGGGAAAGGGTGGTTTTGAGGCTGAAGGCAGCAGGAAAGCATGCAGCCCCCAGGTGTGTGGGGCTACGCAAGCGGTTCCCAAAGAGCTTTAGAACAAGGCATAGTATTCCCTCCTGGCACTTTGGTCGTGGGACCAATCTCCAGACATATGGCAATTTTTCTGCCTGGCGCGGCGCCAAGTGGGAAAGAAAGTTTTGAGGCTGAAGGCAGCAGGAAAGCCTGCAGCCCCCCAGGTCTGTGGGGCTACGGAAGCGGTTCCCAAAGAGCTTTAGAACAAGGCATAGTTTTCCCTGCTGGCTCTTTGGGTGGGGGACCCATATCCAGCCATATTGCCATTTCTGTACCTGGCGCGGCGCCAAGTGGGAAAGGGTGGTTTTGAGGCTGAAGACAGCAGGAAAGCCTGCAGCCCCCAGGTCTGTGGGGCTACGCAAGCGGTTCCCAAAGAGCTTTAGAACAAGGCATAGTTTTCCCTCATGGCTCTTTGGGTGGGGGACCCATCTCCAGACATACTGCCATTTCTTTGTCTGGCGCGGCGCCAAGTGGGAAAGGGTGGTTTTGAGGCTGAAGGCAGCAGGGAAGCTTGCAGCCCCCAGGTGTGTGGGGCTACCCAAGCGGTTCCCAAAGAGCTTTAGAACAAGGCATAGTGTTCCCGGCTGGCTCTTTGGGCGTGGGACCAATCTCCAGACATATGGCAATTTTTGTGCCTGGACCGGTGCCAAGTGGGAAAGAAAGTTTTGAGGCTGAAGGCAGCAGGAAAGCCTGCAGCCCCCCAGGTGTGTGGGGCTACACAAGCGGTTCCCAAAGAGCTTTAGAACAAGGCATAGTTTTCCCTGCTGGCTCTTTGGGTGGGGGACCCATCTCCAGACATATTGCCATTTCTGTACCTGCCGCGGCGCCAAGTAGGAAAGGGTGGTTTTGAGGCTGAAGGCAGCAGGAAAGCCTGCAGCCCGCACGTCTGTGGGGCTACGCAAGCGGTTCCCAAAGAGCTTTAGAACAAGGCATAGTTTTCCCTGCTGGCTCTTTGGGCGGTGACCAATCTCCAGACATATGGCCATTTTTGTGCCTGGCGCGGCGCCAAGTGGGAAAGGGTGGTTTTGAGGCTGAAGGCAGCAGGAAAGCCTGCAGCCCCCAGGTCTGTTGGGCTCCGCAAGAGGTTCCCAAAGAGCTTTAGAACAAGGCATAGTTTTCCCTCCTGGCTCTTTGGGCATGGGACCCATCTCCAGACATATGGCCATTTTTGAGCCTGGCGCGGCGCCAAGTGGGAAAGGGTGTTTTTGAGGCTGAAGGCAGCAGGAAAGCCTGCAGCCCCCAGGTGTGTGGAGCTACGCAAGCGGTTCCCAAAGAGCTTTAGAACAAGGCATAGTTTTCCCTGCTGGCTCTTTGGGTGGGGGACCCATCTCCAAACATATTGCCATTTTTGTGCCTGGCGCGGCGCCAAGTGGGAAAGGGTGGTTTTGAGGCTGAAGGCAGCAGGAAAGCCTGCAGCCCGCAGGTGTGTGGGGCTACGCAAGCGGTTCCCAAAGAGCTTTACAACAAGGCATAGTTTTCCCTCATGGCTCTTTGGGTGGGGGACCCATCTCCAGACATACTGCCATTTCTTTGTCTGGCGCGGCGCCAAGTGGGAAAGGGTGGTTTTGAGGCTGAAGGCAGCAGGGAAGCTTGCAGCCCCCAGGTTTGTGGGGCTACGCAAGCGGTTCCCAAAGAGCTTTAGAACAAGGCATAGTTTTCCCTCATGGCTCTTTGGGCATGGACCCATCTCCAGACATATGGCCATTTTTGTGCCTGGCGCGGCGCCAAGTGGGAAAGGGTGGTTTTGAGGCTGAAGGCAGCAGGAAAGCCTGCAGCCCCCCAGGTCTGTGGGGCTACGCAAGCGGTTCCCAAAGAGCTTTAGAACAAGGCATAGTTTTCCCTCCTGGCTCTTTGGGCATGGGACCCATCTCCAGACATATGGCCATTTTTGTGCCTGGCGCGGCGCCAAGTGGGAAAGGGTGGTTTTGAGGCTGAAGGCAGCAGGAAAGCCTGCAGCCCCCAGGTCTGTGGGGCTACGCAAGCGGTTCCCAAAGAGCTTTAGAACAAGGCATAGTTTTCCCTGCTGGCTCTTTGGGCGTGGGACCAATCTCCAGACATATGGCCATTTTTGAGCCTGGACCGGCGCCAAGTGGGAAAGGGTGGTTTTGAGGCTGAAGGCAGCAGGAAAGCCTGCAGCCCCCAGGTCTGTGGGGCTCCGCAAGCGGTTCCCAAAGAGCTTTAGAACAAGGCATAGTGTTCCCGGCTGGCTCTTTGGTCGTGGGACCAATCTCCAGACATATGGCAATTTTTGTGCCTGGACCGGTGCCAAGTGGGCAAGAAAGTTTTGAGGCTGAAGGCAGCAGGAAAGCCTGCAGCCCCCCAGGTGTGTGGGGCTACGCAAGCGGTTCCCAAAGAGCTTTAGAACAAGGCATAGTTTTCCCTGCTGGCTCTTTGTGTGGGGGACCCATCTCCAGACATATTGCCATTTCTGTACCTGCCGCGGCGCCAAGTAGGAAAGGGTGGTTTTGAGGCTGAAGGCAGCAGGAAAGCCTGCAGCCCGCACGTCTGTGGGGCTACGCAAGCGGTTCCCAAAGAGCTTTAGAACAAGGCATAGTTTTCCCTGCTGGCTCTTTGGGCGGTGACCAATCTCCAGACATATTGCGATTTTTGTGCCTGGCGCGGCGCCAAGTGGGAAAGGGTGGTTTTGAGGCTGAAGGCAGCAGGAAAGCCTGCAGCCCCCAGGTCTGTTGGGCTCCGCAAGAGGTTCCCAAAGAGCTTTAGAACAAGGCATAGTTTTCCCTCCTGGCTCTTTGGGCATGGGACCCATCTCCAGACATATGGCCATTTTTGTGCCTGGCGCGGCGCCAAGTGGGAAAGGGTGGTTTTGAGGCTGAAGGCAGCAGGAAAGCCTGCAGCCCCCAGGTGTGTGGAGCTACGCAAGCGGTTCCCAAAGAGCTTTAGAACAAGGCATAGTTTTCCCTGCTGGCTCTTTGGGTGGGGGACCCATCTCCAAACATATTGCCATTTTTGTGCCTGGCGCGGCGCCAAGTGGGAAAGGGTGGTTTTGAGGCTGAAGGCAGCAGGAAAGCCTGCAGCCCGCAGGTCTGTGGGGCTGCGCAAGCGGTTCCCAAAGAGCTTTAGAACAAGGCATAGTTTTCCCTCATGGCTCTTTGGTCGTGGGACCAATCTCCAGACATATGGCCATTTTTGTGCCTGGCGCGGCGCCAAGTGGGAAAGGGTGGTTTTGAGGCTGAAGGCAGCAGGAAAGCCTGCAGCCCCCAGGTCTGTGGAGCTACGCAATCGGTTCCCAAAGAGCTTTAGAACAATGCATAGTTTTCCCTCCAGGCTCTTTGGGTGGGGGACCCATCTCCAGACATATTGCCATTTCTGTGCCTGGCGCGGCGCCAAGTGGGAAAGGGTGGTTTTGAGGCTGAAGGCAGCAGGAAAGCCTGCAGCCCCCAGGTCTGTGGGGCTACGCAAGCGGTTCCCAAAGAGCTTTAGAACAAGGCATAGTTTTCCCTCATGGCTCTTTGGGCATGGACCCATCTCCAGACATATGGCCATTTTTGTGCCTGGCGCGGCGCCAAGTGGGAAAGGGTGGTTTTGAGGCTGAAGGCAGCAGGAAAGCCTGCAGCCCCCAGCTCTGTGGGGCTACGCAAGCGGTTCCCAAAGAGCTTTAGAACAAGGCATAGTTTTCCCTCCTGGCTCTTTAATCGTGGGACCAATCTCCAGACATATGGCAATTTTTTTGCCTGGCGCGGCGCCAAGTGGGAAAGAAAGTTTTGAGGCTGAAGGCAGCAGGAAAGGCTGCAGACCGCCAGGTGTGTGGGGCTACACAAGCGGTTCCCAAAGAGCTTTAGAACAAGGCATAGTTTTCCCTGCTGGCTCTTTGGGTGGGGGACCCATATCCAGACATATTGCCATTTCTGTACCTGGCGCGACGCCATGTGGGAAAGGGTGGTTTTGAGGCTGAAGGCAGCAGGAAAGCCTGCAGCCCGCACGTCTGTGGGGCTACGCAAGCGGTTCCCAAAGAGCTTTAGAACAAGGCATAGTTTTCCCTGCTGGCTCTTTGGGCGGTGACCAATCTCCAGACATATTGCCATTTTTGTGCCTGGCGCGGCGCCAAGTGGGAAAGGGTGGTTTTGAGGCTGAAGGCAGCAGGAAAGCCTGCAGCCCCCAGGTCTGTTGGGCTCCGCAAGAGGTTCCCAAAGAGCTTTAGAACAAGGCATAGTTTTCCCTCCTGGCTCTTTGGGCATGGGACCCATCTCCAGACATATGGCCATTTTTGTGCCTGGCGCGGCGCCAAGTGGGAAAGGGTGGTTTTGAGGCTGAAGGCAGCAGGAAAGCCTGCAGCCCCCAGGTGTGTGGAGCTACGCAAGCGGTTCCCAAAGAGCTTTAGAACAAGGCATAGTTTTCCCTGCTGGCTCTTTGGTCGTGGGACCAATCTCCAGACATATGGCCATTCTTGTGGCTGGCGCGGCGCCAAGTGGGAAAGGGTGGTTTTGAGGCTGAAGGCAGCAGGAAAGCCTGCAGCCCGCAGGTCTGTGGGGCTCCGCAAGCGGTTCCCAAAGAGCTTTAGAATAAGGCATAGTTTTTCCTGCTGGCTCTTTGGGCGTGGGACCAATCTCCATTCATGTGGCCATTTTTGAGCCTGGCGCGGCGCCAAGTGGGAAAGGGTGGTTTTGAGGCTGAAGGCAGCAGGAAAGCCTGCAGCCTGCAGGTGTGTGGGGCTACGCAAGGGGTTCCCAAAGAGCTTTAGAACAAGGCATAGTTTTCCCTGCTGGCTCTTTGGTCGTGGGACCAATCTCCAGACATATGGCCATTCTTGTGCCTGGCGCGGCGCCAAGTGTGAAAGGGTGGTTTTGAGGCTGAAGGCAGCAGGAAAGCCTGCAGCCCGCAGGTCTGTGGGGCTCCGCAAGCGGTTCCCAAAGAGCTTTAGAACAAGGCATAGTTTTCCCTCATGGCTCTTTGGGTGGGGGACCCATCTCCAGACATATTGCCATTTCTGTGCCTGGCGCGGCGCCAAGTGGGAAAGGGTGGTTTTGAGGCTGAAGGCAGCAGGAAAGCCTGCAGCCCCCAGGTCTGTGGGGTGCGCAAGCGGTTCCCAAAGAGCTTTAGAACAAGGCATAGTTTTCCCTCATGGCTCTTTGGGTGGGGGACCCATATTTAGACATATTGCCATTTCTGTGCCTAGCGCGGCGCCAAGTGGGAAAGGGTGGTTTTGAGGCTGAAGGCAGCAGGAAAGCCTGCAGCCCCCAGGTCTGTGGGGCTCCGCAAGCGGTTCCCAAAGAGCTTTAGAACAAGGCATATTTTTCCCTCCTGGCTCTTTGTGTGTGGGACCAATCACCAGACATATGGCCATTTTTGTGCCTTGCGCGGCGCCAAGTTTGAAAGAGTGGTTTTGAGGCTGAAGGCAGCCGGAAAGCTTGCAGCCCCCAGGTGTGTGGGGCTACGCAAGCGGTTCCCAAAGAGCTTTAGAACAAGGCATAGTTTTCCCTCATGGCTCTTTGGGTGGGGGACCCATATCCAGACATATTGCCATTTCTGTGCCTGGCGCTGCGCCAAGTGGGAAAGGGTGGTTTTGAGGCTGAAGGCAGCAGGAAAGCCTGCAGCCCCCAGGTCTGTGGGGCTGCGCAAGCGGTTCCCAAAGAGCTTTAGAACAAGGCATAGTTTTCCCTCATGGCTCTTTGGTCGTGGGACCAATCTCCAGACATATGGCCATTTTTGTGCCTGGCGCGGCGCCAAGTGGGAAAGGGTGGTTTTGAGGCTGAAGGCAGCAGGAAAGCCTGCAGCCCCCAGGTCTGTGGAGCTACGCAATCGGTTCCCAAAGAGCTTTAGAACAATGCATAGTTTTCCCTCCAGGCTCTTTGGGTGGGGGACCCATCTCCAGACATATTGCCATTTCTGTGCCTGGCGCGGCGCCAAGTGGGAAAGGGTGGTTTTGAGGCTGAAGGCAGCAGGAAAGCCTGCAGCCCCCAGGTCTGTGGGGCTACGCAAGCGGTTCCCAAAGAGCTTTAGAACAAGGCATAGTTTTCCCTCATGGCTCTTTGGGCATGGACCCATCTCCAGACATATGGCCATTTTTGTGCCTGGCGCGGCGCCAAGTGGGAAAGGGTGGTTTTGAGGCTGAAGGCAGCAGGAAAGCCTGCAGCCCCCAGCTCTGTGGGGCTACGCAAGCGGTTCCCAAAGAGCTTTAGAACAAGGCATAGTTTTCCCTCCTGGCTCTTTAATCGTGGGACCAATCTCCAGACATATGGCAATTTTTTTGCCTGGCGCGGCGCCAAGTGGGAAAGAAAGTTTTGAGGCTGAAGGCAGCAGGAAAGGCTGCAGACCGCCAGGTGTGTGGGGCTACACAAGCGGTTCCCAAAGAGCTTTAGAACAAGGCATAGTTTTCCCTGCTGGCTCTTTGGGTGGGGGACCCATATCCAGACATATTGCCATTTCTGTACCTGGCGCGACGCCATGTGGGAAAGGGTGGTTTTGAGGCTGAAGGCAGCAGGAAAGCCTGCAGCCCGCACGTCTGTGGGGCTACGCAAGCGGTTCCCAAAGAGCTTTAGAACAAGGCATAGTTTTCCCTGCTGGCTCTTTGGGCGGTGACCAATCTCCAGACATATTGCCATTTTTGTGCCTGGTGCGGCGCCAAGTGGGAAAGGGTGGTTTTGAGGCTGAAGGCAGCAGGAAAGCCTGCAGCCCCCAGGTCTGTTGGGCTCCGCAAGAGGTTCCCAAAGAGCTTTAGAACAAGGCATAGTTTTCCCTCCTGGCTCTTTGGGCATGGGACCCATCTCCAGACATATGGCCATTTTTGTGCCTGGCGCGGCGCCAAGTGGGAAAGGGTGGTTTTGAGGCTGAAGGCAGCAGGAAAGCCTGCAGCCCCCAGGTGTGTGGAGCTACGCAAGCGGTTCCCAAAGAGCTTTAGAACAAGGCATAGTTTTCCCTGCTGGCTCTTTGGTCGTGGGACCAATCTCCAGACATATGGCCATTCTTGTGGCTGGCGCGGCGCCAAGTGGGAAAGGGTGGTTTTGAGGCTGAAGGCAGCAGGAAAGCCTGCAGCCCGCAGGTCTGTGGGGCTCCGCAAGCGGTTCCCAAAGAGCTTTAGAATAAGGCATAGTTTTTCCTGCTGGCTCTTTGGGCGTGGGACCAATCTCCATTCATGTGGCCATTTTTGAGCCTGGCGCGGCGCCAAGTGGGAAAGGGTGGTTTTGAGGCTGAAGGCAGCAGGAAAGCCTGCAGCCTGCAGGTGTGTGGGGCTACGCAAGGGGTTCCCAAAGAGCTTTAGAACAAGGCATAGTTTTCCCTGCTGGCTCTTTGGTCGTGGGACCAATCTCCAGACATATGGCCATTCTTGTGCCTGGCGCGGCGCCAAGTGTGAAAGGGTGGTTTTGAGGCTGAAGGCAGCAGGAAAGCCTGCAGCCCGCAGGTGTGTGGGGCTCCGCAAGCGGTTCCCAAAGAGCTTTAGAACAAGGCATAGTTTTCCCTCATGGCTCTTTGGGTGGGGGACCCATCTCCAGACATATTGCCATTTCTGTGCCTGGCGCGGCGCCAAGTGGGAAAGGGTGGTTTTGAGGCTGAAGGCAGCAGGAAAGCCTGCAGCCCCCAGGTCTGTGGGGTGCGCAAGCGGTTCCCAAAGAGCTTTAGAACAAGGCATAGTTTTCCCTCATGGCTCTTTGGGTGGGGGACCCATATTTAGACATATTGCCATTTCTGTGCCTAGCGCGGCGCCAAGTGGGAAAGGGTGGTTTTGAGGCTGAAGGCAGCAGGAAAGCCTGCAGCCCCCAGGTCTGTGGGGCTCCGCAAGCGGTTCCCAAAGAGCTTTAGAACAAGGCATATTTTTCCCTCCTGGCTCTTTGTGTGTGGGACCAATCACCAGACATATGGCCATTTTTGTGCCTTGCGCGGCGCCAAGTTTGAAAGAGTGGTTTTGAGGCTGAAGGCAGCCGGAAAGCTTGCAGCCCCCAGGTGTGTGGGGCTACGCAAGCGGTTCCCAAAGAGCTTTAGAACAAGGCATAGTTTTCCCTCATGGCTCTTTGGGTGGGGGACCCATATCCAGACATATTGCCATTTCTGTGCCTGGCGCTGCGCCAAGTGGGAAAGGGTGGTTTTGAGGCTGAAGGCAGCAGGAAAGCCTGCAGCCCCCAGGTCTGTGGGGCTGCGCAAGCGGTTCCCAAAGAGCTTTAGAACAAGGCATAGTTTTCCCTGCTGGCTCTTTGGGCGTGGGACCAATCTCCAGACATATGGCCATTTTTGTGCCTGGACCGGCGCCAAGTGGGAAAGGGTGGTTTTGAGGCTGAAGGCAGCAGGAAAGCCTGCAGCCCCCAGGTGTGTGGAGCTACGCAATCGGTTCCCAAAGAGCTTTAGAACAAGGCATAGTTTTCCCTCCTGGCTCTTTGGGTGGGGGACCCATATCCAGACATATTGCCATTTCTGTGCCTGGCGCGGCGCCAAGTGGGAAAGGGTGGTTTTGAGGCTGAAGGCAGCAGGAAAGCCTGCAGCCCCCAGGTCTGTTGGGCTACGCAAGCGGTTCCCAAAGAGCTTTAGAACAAGGCATAGTTTTCCCTCATGGCTCTTTAGTCGTGGGACCAATCTCCAGACATATGGCAATTTTTTTGCCTGGCGCGGCGCCAAGTGGGAAAGAAAGTTTTGAGGCTGAAGGCAGCAGGAAAGGCTGCAGACCGCCAGGTGTGTGGGGCTACACAAGCGGTTCCCAAAGAGCTTTAGAACAAGGCATAGTTTTCCCTGCTGGCTCTTTGGGCGTGGGACCAATCTCCATACATGTGGCCATTTTTGAGCCTGGCGCGGCGCCAAGTGGGAAAGGGTGGTTTTGAGGCTGAAGGCAGCAGGAAAGCCTGCAGCCCCCAGGTGTGTGGGGCTACACAAGCGGTTCCCAAAGAGCTTTAGAACAAGGCATAGTTTTCCCTGCTGGCTCTTTGGGTGGGGGACCCATATCCAGACATATTGCCATTTCTGTACCTGGCGCGACGCCATGTGGGAAAGGGTGGTTTTGAGGCTGAAGGCAGCAGGAAAGCCTGCAGCCCCCACGTCTGTGGGGCTACGCAAGCGGTTCCCAAAGAGCTTTAGAACAAGGCATAGTTTTCCCTGCTGGCTCTTTGGGCGGTGACCAATCTCCAGACATATTGCCATTTTTGTGCCTGGCGCGGCGCCAAGTGGGAAAGGGTGGTTTTGAGGCTGAAGGCAGCAGGAAAGCCTGCAGCCCCCAGGTCTGTTGGGCTCCGCAAGAGGTTCCCAAAGAGCTTTAGAACAAGGCATAGTTTTCCCTCCTGGCTCTTTGGGCATGGGACCCATCTCCAGACATATGGCCATTTTTGTGCCTGGCGCGGCGCCAAGTGGGAAAGGGTGGTTTTGAGGCTGAAGGCAGCAGGAAAGCCTGCAGCCCCCAGGTGTGTGGAGCTACGCAAGCGGTTCCCAAAGAGCTTTAGAACAAGGCATAGTTTTCCCTGCTGGCTCTTTGGTCGTGGGACCAATCTCCAGACATATGGCCATTCTTGTGGCTGGCGCGGCGCCAAGTGTGAAAGGGTGGTTTTGAGGCTGAAGGCAGCAGGAAAGCCTGCAGCCCGCAGGTCTGTGGGGCTCCGCAAGCGGTTCCCAAAGAGCTTTAGAATAAGGCATAGTTTTCCCTGCTGGCTCTTTGGGCGTGGGACCAATCTCCATTCATGTGGCCATTTTTGAGCCTGGCGCGGCGCCAAGTGGGAAAGGGTGGTTTTGAGGCTGAAGGCAGCACGAAAGCCTGCAGCCTGCAGGTGTGTGGGGCTACGCAAGGGGTTCCCAAAGAGCTTTAGAACAAGGCATAGTTTTCCCTGCTGGCTCTTTGGTCGTGGGACCAATCTCCAGACATATGGCCATTCTTGTGCCTGGCGCGGCGCCAAGTGTGAAAGGGTGGTTTTGAGGCTGAAGGCAGCAGGAAAGCCTGCAGCCCGCAGGTCTGTGGGGCTCCGCAAGCGGTTCCCAAAGAGCTTTAGAACAAGGCATAGTTTTCCCTCATGGCTCTTTGGGTGGGGGACCCATCTCCAGACATATTGCCATTTCTGTGCCTGGCGCGGCGCCAAGTAGGAAAGGGTCGTTTTGAGGCTGAAGGCAGCAGGAAAGCCTGCAGCCCGCAGGTCTGTGGGACTCCGCAAGCGGTTCCCAAAGAGCTTTAGAACAAGGCATAGTTTTCCCTCATGGCTCTTTGGGTGGGGGACCCATATTTAGACATATTGCCATTTCTGTGCCTGGCGCGGCGCCAAGTGGGAAAGGGTGGTTTTGAGGCTGAAGGCAGCAGGAAAGCCTGCAGCCCCCAGGTCTGTGGGGCTCCGCAAGCGGTTCCCAAAGAGCTTTAGAACAAGGCATATTTTTCCCTCCTGGCTCTTTGTGTGTGGGACCAATCACCAGACATATGGCCATTTTTGTGCCTTGCGCGGCGCCAAGTTTGAAAGAGTGGTTTTGAGGCTGAAGGCAGCCGGAAAGCTTGCAGCCCCCAGGTGTGTGGGGCTACGCAAGCGGTTCCCAAAGAGCTTTAGAACAAAGCATAGTTTTCCCTCATGGCTCTTTGGGTGGGGGACCCATATCCAGACATATTGCCATTTCTGTGCCTGGCGCTGCGCCAAGTGGGAAAGGGTGGTTTTGAGGCTGAAGGCAGCAGGAAAGCCTGCAGCTCCCAGGTCTGTGGGGCTGCGCAAGCCTTTCCCAAAGAGCTTTAGAACAAGGCATAGTTTTCCCTCATGGCTCTTTGGGCGTGGGACCAATCTCCAGACATATGGCCATTTTTGTGCCTGGACCGGCGCCAAGTGGGAAAGGGTGGTTTTGAGGCTGAAGGCAGCAGGAAAGCCTGCAGCCCCCAGGTGTGTGGAGCTACGCAATCGGTTCCCAAAGAGCTTTAGAACAAGGCATAGTTTTCCCTCCTGGCTCTTTGGGTGGGGGACCCATATCCAGACATATTGCCATTTCTGTGCCTGGCGCGGCGCCAAGTGGGAAAGGGTGGTTTTGAGGCTGAAGGCAGCAGGAAAGCCTGCAGCCCCCAGGTCTGTGGGGCTACGCAAGCGGTTCCCAAAGAGCTTTAGAACAAGGCATAGTTTTCCCTCATGGCTCTTTGGGCATGGACCCATCTCCAGACATATGGCCATTTTTGTGCCTGGCGCGGCGCCAAGTGGGAAAGGGTGGTTTTGAGGCTGAAGGCAGCAGGAAATCCTGCAGCCCCCAGGTCTGTTGGGCTACGCAAGCGGTTCCCAAAGAGCTTTAGAACAAGGCATAGTTTTCCCTCATGGCTCTTTAGTCGTGGGACCAATCTCCAGACATATGGCAATTTTTTTGCCTGGCGCGGCGCCAAGTGGGAAAGAAAGTTTTGAGGCTGAAGGCAGCAGGAAAGGCTGCATACCGCCAGGTGTGTGGGGCTACACAAGCGGTTCCCAAAGAGCTTTAGAACAAGGCATAGTTTTCCCTGCTGGCTCTTTGGGCGTGGGACCAATCTCCATACATGTGGCCATTTTTGAGCCTGGCGCGGCGCCAAGTGGGAAAGGGTGGTTTTGAGGCTGAAGGCAGCAGGAAAGCCTGCAGCCCCCAGGTGTGTGGGGCTACACAAGCGGTTCCCAAAGAGCTTTAGAACAAGGCATAGTTTTCCCTGCTGGCTCTTTGGGCATGGGACCAATCTCCAGACATATGGCCATTTTTGTGCCTGGCGCGGCACCAAGTGGGAAAGGGTGGTTTTGAGGCTGAAGGCAGCAGGAAAGCCTGCAGCCTGCAGGTGTGTGGGGCTACGCAAGGGGTTCCCAAAGAGCTTTAGAACAAGACATATTTTTCCCTCCTGGCTCTTTGGTCGTGGGACCAATCTCCAGACATATGGCCATTTTTGTGCCTGGCGCGGCGCCAAGTGGGAAAGGGTGTTTTTGAGGCTGAAGGCAGCAGGAAAGCCTGCAGCCCCCAGGTCTGTGGGGCTACGCAAGCGGTTCCCAAAGAGCTTTAGAACAAGGCATAGTTTTCCTTCCTGGCTCTTTAGTCGTGGGACCAATCTCCAGACATATGGCAATTTTTTTGCCTGGCGCGGCGCCAAGTGGGAAAGAAAGTTTTGAGGCTGAAGGCAGCAGGAAAGGCTGCAGCCCCCCAGGTGTGTGGGGCTACGCAAGCGGTTCCCAAAGAGCTTTAGAACAAGGCATAGTTTTCCCTCATGGCTCTTTGGGCATGGGACCAGTCTCCAGACATATGGCCATTTTTGTGCCTGGCGCGGCGCCAAGTGGGAAAGGGTGGTTTTGAGGCTGAAGGCAGCAGGAAAGCCTGCAGCCCCCAGGTCTGTGGGGCTCCGCAAGAGGTTCCCAAAGAGCTTTAGAACAAGGCATAGTTTTCCCTGCTGGCTCTTTGTGTGGGGGACCCATCTCCAGACATATTGCCATTTCTGTGCCTGGCGCGGCGCCAAGTGGGAAAGGGTGGTTTTGAGGCTGAAGGCAGCAGGAAAGCCTGCAGCCCCCAGGTCTGTGGGGCTACGCAAGCGGTTCCCAAAGAGCTTTAGAACAAGGCATAGTTTTCCCTCATGGCTCTTTGGGCATGGGACCCATCTCCAGACATATGGCCATTTTTGTGCCTGGCGCGGCGCCAAGTGGGAAAGGGTGGTTTTGAGGCTGAAGGCAGCAGGAAAGCCTGCAGCCCCCAGGTGTGTGGGGCTACGCAAGCGGTTCCCAAAGAGCTTTAGAACAAGGCATAGTTTTCCCTGCTGGCTCTTTGGGCGTGGGACCAATCTCCAGACATATGGCAATTTTTTTGCCTGGCGCGGTGCCAAGTGGGAAAGGGTAGTTTTGAGGCTGAAGGCAGCAGGAAAGCCTGCAGCCCGCAGGTGTGTGGGGCTACGCAAGCGGTTCCCAAAGAGCTTTAGAACAAGGCATAGTTTTCCCTGCTGGCTCTTTGGGCGTGGGACCAATCTCCAGACATATGGCCATTTTTGAGCCTGGACCGGCGCCAAGTGGGAAAGGGTGGTTTTGAGGCTGAAGGCAGCAGGAAAGCCTGCAGCCCCCAGGTCTGTGGGGCTCCGCAAGCGGTTCCCAAAGAGCTTTAGAACAAGGCATAGTGTTCCCGGCTGGCTCTTTGGTCGTGGGACCAATCTCCAGACATATGGCAATTTTTGTGCCTGGACCGGTGCCAAGTGGGCAAGAAAGTTTTGAGGCTGAAGGCAGCAGGAAAGCCTGTAGCCCCCCAGGTGTGTGGGGCTACACAAGCGGTTCCCAAAGAGCTTTAGAACAAGGCATAGTTTTCCCTGCTGTCTCTTTGTGTGGGGGACCCATCTCCAGACATATTGCCATTTCTGTACCTGCCGCGGCGCCAAGTAGGAAAGGGTGGTTTTGAGGCTGAAGGCAGCAGGAAAGCCTGCAGCCCGCACGTCTGTGGGGCTCCGCAAGCGGTTCCCAAAGAGCTTTAGAACAAGGCATAGTTTTCCCTGCTGGCTCTTTGGGCGGTGACCAATCTCCAGACATATTGCCATTTCTGTGCCTGGCGCTGCGCCAAGTGGGAAAGGGTGGTTTTGAGGCTGAAGGCAGCAGGAAAGCCTGCAGCCCCCAGGTCTGTTGGGCTCCGCAAGAGGTTCCCAAAGAGCTTTAGAACAAGGCATAGTTTTCCCTCCTGGGTCTTTGGGCATGGGACCCATCTCCAGACATATGGCCATTTTTGTGCCTGGCGCGGCGCCAAGTGGGAAAGGGTGGTTTTGAGGCTGAAGGCAGCAGGAAAGCCTGCAGCCCCCAGGTGTGTGGAGCTACGCAAGCGGTTCCCAAAGAGCTTTAGAACAAGGCATAGTTTTCCCTGCTGGCTCTTTGGGTGGGGGACCCATCTCCAAACATATTGCCATTTTTGTGCCTGGCGCGGCGCCAAGTGGGAAAGGGTGGTTTTGAGGCTGAAGGCAGCAGGAAAGCCTGCAGCCCGCAGGTGTGTGGGGCTACGCAAGCGGTTCCCAAAGAGCTTTACAACAAGGCATAGTTTTCCCTCATGGCTCTTTGGGTGGGGGACCCATCTCCAGACATACTGCCATTTCTTTGTCTGGCGCGGCGCCAAGTGGGAAAGGGTGGTTTTGAGGCTGAAGGCAGCAGGAAAGCCTGCAGCCCTCAGGTGTGTGGGGCTACGCAAGCGGTTCCCAAAGAGCTTTAGAATAAGGCATAGTTTTCCCTGCTGGCTCTTTGGGCATGGGACCCATCTCCAGACATATGGCCATTTTTGAGCCTGGCGCGGCGCCAAGTGGGAAAGGGTGGTTTTGAGGCTGAAGGCAGCAGGGAAGCTTGCAGCCCCCAGGTTTGTGGGGCTACGCAAGCGGTTCCCAAAGAGCTTTAGAACAAGGCATAGTTTTCCCTGCTGGCTCTTTGGGCGTGGGACCAATCTCCATACATGTGGCCATTTTTGAGCCTGGCGTGGCGCCAAGTGGGAAAGGGTGGTTTTGAGGCTGAAGGCAGCAGGAAAGCCTGCAGCCCCCAGGTCTGTGGGGCTACACAAGCGGTTCCCAAAGAGCTTTAGAACAAGGCATAGTTTTCCCTCCTGGCTCTTTGGGCATGGGACCAATCTCAAGACATATGGCCATTTTTGTGCCTGGCGCGGCGCCAAGTGGGAAAGGGTGGTTTTGAGGCTGAAGGCAGCAGGAAAGCCTGCAGCCCCCAGGTCTGTGGGGCTACGCAAGCGGTTCCCAAAGAGCTTTAGAACAAGGCATAGTATTCCCTCCTGGCTCTTTGGTCGTGGGACCAATCTCCAGACATATGGCAATTTGTCTGCCTGGCGCGGCGCCAAGTGGGAAAGAAAGTTTTGAGGCTGAAGGCAGCAGGAAAGCCTGCAGCCCCCAGGTCTGTGGGGCTACGGAAGCGGTTCCCAAAGAGCTTTAGAACAAGGCATAGTTTTCCCTGCTGGCTCTTTGGGTGGGGGACCCATCTCCAGACATATGGCCATTTCTGTACCTGGCGCAGCGCCAAGTGGGAAAGGGTGGTTTTGAGGCTGAAGGCAGCAGGAAAGCCTGCAGCCCCCAGGTCTGTGGGGCTACGCAAGCGGTTCCCAAAGAGCTTTAGAACAAGGCATAGTTTTCCCTCATGGCTCTTTGGGTGGGGGACCCATCTCCAGACATACTGCCATTTCTTTGTCTGGCGCGGCGCCAAGTGGGAAAGGGTGGTTTTGAGGCTGAAGGCAGCAGGGAAGCTTGCAGCCCCCAGGTCTGTGGGGCTACCCAAGCGGTTCCCAAAGAGCTTTAGAACAAGGCATAGTGTTCCCGGCTGGCTCTTTGGGCGTGGGACCAATCTCCAGACATATGGCAATTTTTGTGCCTGGACCGGTGCCAAGTGGGAAAGAAAGTTTTGAGGCTGAAGGCAGCAGGAAAGCCTGCAGCCCCCCAGGTGTGTGGGGCTACACAAGCGGTTCCCAAAGAGCTTTAGAACAAGGCATAGTGTTCCCTGCTGGCTCTTTGTGTGGGGGACCCATCTCCAGACATATTGCCATTTCTGTACCTGCCGCGGCGCCAAGTAGGAAAGGGTGGTTTTGAGGCTGAAGGCAGCAGGAAAGCCTGCAGCCCGCACTTCTGTGGGGCTACGCAAGCGGTTCCCAAAGAGCTTTAGAACAAGGCATAGTTTTCCCTGCTGGCTCTTTGGGCGGTGACCAATCTCCAGACATATGGCCATTTTTGTGCCTGGCGCGGCGCCAAGTGGGAAAGGGTGGTTTTGAGGCTGAAGGCAGCAGGAAAGCCTGCAGCCCCCAGGTCTGTTGGGCTCCGCAAGAGGTTCCCAAAGAGCTTTAGAACAAGGCATAGTTTTCCCTCATGGCTCTTTGGGTGGGGGACCCATCTCCAGACATATTGCCATTTCTGTGCCTGGCGCGGCGCCAAGTGGGAAAGGGTGGTTTTGAGGCTGAAGGCAGCAGGAAAGCCTGCAGCCCCCAGGTCTGTGGGGCTACGCAAGCGGTTCCCAAAGAGCTTTAGAACAAGGCATAGTTTTCCCTCCTGGCTCTTTGGGCATGGGACCCATCTCCAGATATATGGCCATTTTTGTGCCTGGCGCGGCGCCAAGTGGGAAAGGGTGGTTTTGAGGCTGAAGGCAGCAGGAAAGCCTGCAGCCCGCAGGTGTGTGGGGCTACGCAAGCGGTTCCCAAAGAGCTTTAGAACAAGGCATAGTTTTCCCTGCTGGCTCTTTGGTCGTGGGACCAATCTCCAGACATATGGCAATTTTTTTGCCTGGCGCGGCGCCAAGTGGGAAAGGGTAGTTTTGAGGCTGAAGGCAGCAGGAAAGCCTGCAGCCCGCAGGTGTGTGGGGCTACGCAAGCGGTTCCCAAAGAGCTTTAGAACAAGGCATAGTTTTCCCTGCTGGCTCTTTGGGCGTGGGACCAATCTCCAGACATATGGCCATTTTTGAGCCTGGACCGGCGCCAAGTGGGAAAGGGTGGTTTTGAGGCTGAAGGCAGCAGGAAAGCCTGCAGCCCCCAGGTCTGTGGGGCTCCGCAAGCGGTTCCCAAAGAGCTTTAGAACAAGGCATAGTGTTCCCGGCTGGCTCTTTGGTCGTGGGACCAATCTCCAGACATATGGCAATTTTTGTGCCTGGACCGGTGCCAAGTGGGCAAGAAAGTTTTGAGGCTGAAGGCAGCAGGAAAGCCTGCAGCCCCCCAGGTGTGTGGGGCTACAAAAGCGGTTCCCAAAGAGCTTTAGAACAAGGCATAGTTTTCCCTGCTGGCTCTTTGTGTGGGGGACCCATCTCCAGACATATTGCCATTTCTGTACCTGCCGCGGCGCCAAGTAGGAAAGGGTGGTTTTGAGGCTGAAGGCAGCAGGAAAGCCTGCAGCCCGCACTTCTGTGGGGCTACGCAAGCGGTTCCCAAAGAGCTTTAGAACAAGGCATAGTTTTCCCTCATGGCTCTTTGGGCATGGGACCCATCTCCAGACATATGGCCATTTTTGTGCCTGGCGCGGCGCCAAGTGGGAAAGGGTGGTTTTGAGGCTGAAGGCAGCAGGAAAGCCTGCAGCCCCCAGGTGTGTGGGGCTACGCAAGCGGTTCCCAAAGAGCTTTAGAAGAAGGCATAGTTTTCCCTGCTGGCTCTTTGGGCGTGGGACCAATCTCCAGACATATGGCAATTTTTTTGCCTGGCGCGGTGCCAAGTGGGAAAGGGTAGTTTTGAGGCTGAAGGCAGCAGGAAAGCCTGCAGCCCGCAGGTGTGTGGGGCTCCGCAAGCGGTTCCCAAAGAGCTTTAGAACAAGGCATAGTTTTCCCTGCTGGCTCTTTGGGCGTGGGACCAATCTCCAGACATATGGCCATTTTTGAGCCTGGACCGGCGCCAAGTGGGAAAGGGTGGTTTTGAGGCTGAAGGCAGCAGGAAAGCCTGCAGCCCCCAGGTCTGTGGGGCTCCGCAAGCGGTTCCCAAAGAGCTTTAGAACAAGGCATAGTGTTCCCGGCTGTCTCTTTGGTCGTGGGACCAATCTCCAGACATATGGCAATTTTTGTGCCTGGACCGGTGCCAAGTGGGCAAGAAAGTTTTGAGGCTGAAGGCAGCAGGAAAGCCTGCAGCCCCCCAGGTGTGTGGGGCTACACAAGCGGTTCCCAAAGAGCTTTAGAACAAGGCATAGTTTTCCCTGCTGTCTCTTTGTGTGGGGGACCCATCTCCAGACATATTGCCATTTCTGTACCTGCCGCGGCGCCAAGTAGGAAAGGGTGGTTTTGAGGCTGAAGGCAGCAGGAAAGCCTGCAGCCCGCACGTCTGTGGGGCTACGCAAGCGGTTCCCAAAGAGCTTTAGAACAAGGCATAGTTTTCCCTGCTGGCTCTTTGGGCGTGGGACCAATCTCCAGACATATTGCCATTTTTGTGCCTGGCGCGGCGCCAAGTGGGAAAGGGTGGTTTTGAGGCTGAAGGCAGCAGGAAAGCCTGCAGCCCCCAGGTCTGTTGGGCTCCGCAAGAGGTTCCCAAAGAGCTTTAGAACAAGGCATAGTTTTCCCTCCTGGCTCTTTGGGCGTGGGACCAATCTCCAGACATATGGCAATTTTTTTGCCTGGCGCGGTGCCAAGTGGGAAAGGGTAGTTTTGAGGCTGAAGGCAGCAGGAAAGCCTGCAGCCCGCAGGTGTGTGGGGCTCCGCAAGCGGTTCCCAAAGAGCTTTAGAACAAGGCATAGTTTTCCCTGCTGGCTCTTTGGGCGTGGGACCAATCTCCAGACATATGGCCATTTTTGAGCCTGGACCGGCGCCAAGTGGGACAGGGTGGTTTTGAGGCTGAAGGCAGCAGGAAAGCCTGCAGCCCCCAGGTCTGTGGGGCTCCGCAAGCGGTTGCCAAAGAGCTTTAGAACAAGGCATAGTGTTCCCGGCTGGCTCTTTGGTCGTGGGACCAATCTCCAGACATATGGCAATTTTTGTGCCTGGACCGGTGCCAAGTGGGCAAGAAAGTTTTGAGGCTGAAGGCAGCAGGAAAGCCTGCAGCCCCCCAGGTGTGTGGGGCTACACAAGCGGTTCCCAAAGAGCTTTAGAACAAGGCATAGTTTTCCCTGCTGTCTCTTTGTGTGGGGGACCCATCTCCAGACATATTGCCATTTCTGTACCTGCCGCGGCGCCAAGTAGGAAAGGGTGGTTTTGAGGCTGAAGGCAGCAGGAAAGCCTGCAGCCCGCACGTCTGTGGGGCTACGCAAGCGGTTCCCAAAGAGCTTTAGAACAAGGCATAGTTTTCCCTGCTGGCTCTTTGGGCGGTGACCAATCTCCAGACATATTGCCATTTTTGTGCCTGGCGCGGCGCCAAGTGGGAAAGGGTGGTTTTGAGGCTGAAGGCAGCAGGAAAGCCTGCAGCCCCCAGGTCTGTTGGGCTCCGCAAGAGGTTCCCAAAGAGCTTTAGAACAAGGCATAGTTTTCCCTCCTGGCTCTTTGGGCATGGGACCCATCTCCAGACATATGGCCATTTTTGTGCCTGGCGCGGCGCCAAGTGGGAAAGGGTGGTTTTGAGGCTGAAGGCAGCAGGAAAGCCTGCAGCCCCCAGGTGTGTGGGGCTACGCAAGCGGTTCCCAAAGAGCTTTAGAACAAGGCATAGTTTTCCCTGCTGGCTCTTTGGGTGGGGGACCCATCTCCAAACATATTGCCATTTTTGTGCCTGGCGCGGCGCCAAGTGGGAAAGGGTGGGTTTGAGGCTGAAGGCAGCAGGAAAGCCTGCAGCCCGCAGGTGTGTGGGGCTACGCAAGCGGTTCCCAAAGAGCTTTACAACAAGGCATAGTTTTCCCTCATGGCTCTTTGGGTGGGGGACCCATCTCCAGACATACTGCCATTTCTTTGTCTGGCGCGGCGCCAAGTGGGAAAGGGTGGTTTTGAGGCTGAAGGCAGCAGGAAAGCCTGCAGCCCTCAGGTGTGTGGGGCTACGCAAGCGGTTCCCAAAGAGCTTTAGAATAAGGCATAGTTTTCCCTGCTGGCTCTTTGGGCATGGGACCCATCTCCAGACATATGGCCATTTTTGAGCCTGGCGCAGCGCCAAGTGGGAAAGGGTGGTTTTGAGGCTGAAGGCAGCAGGGAAGCTTGCAGCCCCCAGGTTTGTGGGGCTACGCAAGCGGTTCCCAAAGAGCTTTAGAACAAGGCATAGTTTTCCCTGCTGGCTCTTTGGGCGTGGGACCAATCTCCATACATGTGGCCATTTTTGAGCCTGGCGTGGCGCCAAGTGGGAAAGGGTGGTTTTGAGGCTGAAGGCAGCAGGAAAGCCTGCAGCCCCCAGGTCTGTGGGGCTACACAAGCGGTTCCCAAAGAGCTTTAGAACAAGGCATAGTTTTCCCTCCTGGCTCTTTGGGCATGGGACCAATCTCCAGACATATGGCCATTTTTGTGCCTGGCGCGGCGCCAAGTGGGAAAGGGTGGTTTTGAGGCTGAAGGCAGCAGGAAAGCCTGCAGCCCCCAGGTCTGTGGGGCTCCGCAAGCGGTTCCCAAAGAGCTTTAGAACAAGGCATAGTGTTCCCGGCTGTCTCTTTGGTCGTGGGACCAATCTCCAGACATATGGCAATTTTTGTGCCTGGACCGGTGCCAAGTGGGCAAGAAAGTTTTGAGGCTGAAGGCAGCAGGAAAGCCTGCAGCCCCCCAGGTGTGTGGGGCTACACAAGCGGTTCCCAAAGAGCTTTAGAACAAGGCATAGTTTTCCCTGCTGTCTCTTTGTGTGGGGGACCCATCTCCAGACATATTGCCATTTCTGTACCTGCCGCGGCGCCAAGTAGGAAAGGGTGGTTTTGAGGCTGAAGGCAGCAGGAAAGCCTGCAGCCCGCACGTCTGTGGGGCTACGCAAGCGGTTCCCAAAGAGCTTTAGAACAAGGCATAGTTTTCCCTGCTGGCTCTTTGGGCGTGGGACCAATCTCCAGACATATTGCCATTTTTGTGCCTGGCGCGGCGCCAAGTGGGAAAGGGTGGTTTTGAGGCTGAAGGCAGCAGGAAAGCCTGCAGCCCCCAGGTCTGTTGGGCTCCGCAAGAGGTTCCCAAAGAGCTTTAGAACAAGGCATAGTTTTCCCTCCTGGCTCTTTGGGCGTGGGACCAATCTCCAGACATATGGCAATTTTTTTGCCTGGCGCGGTGCCAAGTGGGAAAGGGTAGTTTTGAGGCTGAAGGCAGCAGGAAAGCCTGCAGCCCGCAGGTGTGTGGGGCTCCGCAAGCGGTTCCCAAAGAGCTTTAGAACAAGGCATAGTTTTCCCTGCTGGCTCTTTGGGCGTGGGACCAATCTCCAGACATATGGCCATTTTTGAGCCTGGACCGGCGCCAAGTGGGACAGGGTGGTTTTGAGGCTGAAGGCAGCAGGAAAGCCTGCAGCCCCCAGGTCTGTGGGGCTCCGCAAGCGGTTGCCAAAGAGCTTTAGAACAAGGTATAGTGTTCCCGGCTGGCTCTTTGGTCGTGGGACCAATCTCCAGACATATGGCAATTTTTGTGCCTGGACCGGTGCCAAGTGGGCAAGAAAGTTTTGAGGCTGAAGGCAGCAGGAAAGCCTGCAGCCCCCCAGGTGTGTGGGGCTACACAAGCGGTTCCCAAAGAGCTTTAGAACAAGGCATAGTTTTCCCTGCTGTCTCTTTGTGTGGGGGACCCATCTCCAGACATATTGCCATTTCTGTACCTGCCGCGGCGCCAAGTAGGAAAGGGTGGTTTTGAGGCTGAAGGCAGCAGGAAAGCCTGCAGCCCGCACGTCTGTGGGGCTACGCAAGCGGTTCCCAAAGAGCTTTAGAACAAGGCATAGTTTTCCCTGCTGGCTCTTTGGGCGGTGACCAATCTCCAGACATATTGCCATTTTTGTGCCTGGCGCGGCGCCAAGTGGGAAAGGGTGGTTTTGAGGCTGAAGGCAGCAGGAAAGCCTGCAGCCCCCAGGTCTGTTGGGCTCCGCAAGAGGTTCCCAAAGAGCTTTAGAACAAGGCATAGTTTTCCCTCCTGGCTCTTTGGGCATGGGACCCATCTCCAGACATATGGCCATTTTTGTGCCTGGCGCGGCGCCAAGTGGGAAAGGGTGGTTTTGAGGCTGAAGGCAGCAGGAAAGCCTGCAGCCCCCAGGTGTGTGGGGCTACGCAAGCGGTTCCCAAAGAGCTTTAGAACAAGGCATAGTTTTCCCTGCTGGCTCTTTGGGTGGGGGACCCATCTCCAAACATATTGCCATTTTTGTGCCTGGCGCGGCGCCAAGTGGGAAAGGGTGGTTTTGAGGCTGAAGGCAGCAGGAAAGCCTGCAGCCCGCAGGTGTGTGGGGCTACGCAAGCGGTTCCCAAAGAGCTTTACAACAAGGCATAGTTTTCCCTCATGGCTCTTTGGGTGGGGGACCCATCTCCAGACATACTGCCATTTCTTTGTCTGGCGCGGCGCCAAGTGGGAAAGGGTGGTTTTGAGGCTGAAGGCAGCAGGAAAGCCTGCAGCCCTCAGGTGTGTGGGGCTACGCAAGCGGTTCCCAAAGAGCTTTAGAATAAGGCATAGTTTTCCCTGCTGGCTCTTTGGGCATGGGACCCATCTCCAGACATATGGCCATTTTTGAGCCTGGCGCAGCGCCAAGTGGGAAAGGGTGGTTTTGAGGCTGAAGGCAGCAGGGAAGCTTGCAGCCCCCAGGTTTGTGGGGCTACGCAAGCGGTTCCCAAAGAGCTTTAGAACAAGGCATAGTTTTCCCTGCTGGCTCTTTGGGCGTGGGACCAATCTCCATACATGTGGCCATTTTTGAGCCTGGCGTGGCGCCAAGTGGGAAAGGGTGGTTTTGAGGCTGAAGGCAGCAGGAAAGCCTGCAGCCCCCAGGTCTGTGGGGCTACACAAGCGGTTCCCAAAGAGCTTTAGAACAAGGCATAGTTTTCCCTCCTGGCTCTTTGGGCATGGGACCAATCTCCAGACATATGGCCATTTTTGTGCCTGGCGCGGCGCCAAGTGGGAAAGGGTGGTTTTGAGGCTGAAGGCAGCAGGAAAGCCTGCAGCCCCCAGGTCTGTGGGGCTACGCAAGGGGTTCCCAAAGAGCTTTAGAACAAGACATATTTTTCCCTCCTGGCTCTTTGGTCGTGGGACCAATCTCCAGACATATGGCCATTTTTGTGCCTGCGCGGCGCCAAGTGGGAAAGGGTGGTTTTGAGGCTGAAGGCAGCAGGAAAGCCTGCAGCCCCCAGGTCTGTGGGGCTACGCAAGCGGCTCCCAAAGAGCTTTAGAACAAGGCATAGTTTTCCCTCATGGCTCTTTGGGCATGGACCCATCTCCATTCATGTGGCCATTTTTGTGCCTGGCGCGGCGCCAAGTGGGAAAGGGTGTTTTTGAGGCTGAAGGCAGCAGGAAAGCATGCAGCCCCCAGGTGTGTGGGGCTACGCAAGCGGTTCCCAAAGAGCTTTAGAACAAGGCATAGTATTCCCTCCTGGCACTTTGGTCGTGGGACCAATCTCCAGACATATGGCAATTTTTCTGCCTGGCGCGGCGCCAAGTGGGAAAGAAAGTTTTGAGGCTGAAGGCAGCAGGAAAGCCTGCAGCCCCCCAGGTCTGTGGGGCTACGGAAGCGGTTCCCAAAGAGCTTTAGAACAAGGCATAGTTTTCCCTGCTGGCTCTTTGGGTGGGGGACCCATCTCCAGACATATGGCCATTTCTGTACCTGGCGCGGCGCCAAGTGGGAAAGGGTGGTTTTGAGGCTGAAGACAGCAGGAAAGCCTGCAGCCCCCAGGTGTGTGGGGCTACGCAAGCGGTTCCCAAAGAGCTTTAGAACAAGGCATAGTTTTCCCTCATGGCTCTTTGGGTGGGGGACCCATGTCCAGACATACTGCCATTTCTTTGTCTGGCGCGGCGCCAAGTGGGAAAGGGTGGTTTTAGGCTGAAGGCAGCAGGGAAGCTTGCAGCCCCCAGGTCTGTGGGGTTACCCAAGCGGTTCCCAAAGAGCTTTAGAACAAGGCATAGTGTTCCCGGCTGGCTCTTTGGGCGTGGGACCAATCTCCAGACATATGGCAATTTTTGTGCCTGGACCGGTGCCAAGTGGGAAAGAAAGTTTTGAGGCTGAAGGCAGCAGGAAAGCCAGCAGCCCCCCAGGTGTGTGGGGCTACACAAGCGGTTCCCAAAGAGCTTTAGAACAAGGCATAGTTTTCCCTGCTGGCTCTTTGTGTGGGGGACCCATCTCCAGACATATTGCCATTTCTGTACCTGCCGCGGCGCCAAGTAGGAAAGGGTGGTTTTGAGGCTGAAGGCAGCAGGAAAGCCTGCAGCCCGCACTTCTGTGGGGCTACGCAAGCGGTTCCCAAAGAGCTTTAGAACAAGGCATAGTTTTCCCTGCTGGCTCTTTGGGCGGTGACCAATCTCCAGACATATGGCCATTTTTGTGCCTGGCGCGGCGCCAAGTGGGAAAGGGTGGTTTTGAGGCTGAAGGCAGCAGGAAAGCCTGCAGCCCCCAGGTCTGTTGGGCTCCGCAAGAGGTTCCCAAAGAGCTTTAGAACAAGGCATAGTTTTCCCTCATGGCTCGTTGGGTGGGGGACCCATCTCCAGACATATGGCCATTTCTGTGCCTGGCGCAGCGCCAAGTGGGAAAGGGTGGTTTTGAGGCTGAAGGCAGCAGGAAAGCCTGCAGCCCCCAGGTCTGTGGGGCTACGCAAGCGGTTCCCAAAGAGCTTTAGAACAAGGCATAGTTTTCCCTCCTGGCTCTTTGGGCATGGGACCCATCTCCAGACATATGGCCATTTTTGTGCCTGGCGCGGCGCCAAGTGGGAAAGGGTGGTTTTGAGGCTGAAGGCAGCAGGAAAGCCTGCAGCCCCCAGGTGTGTGGGGCTACGCAAGCGGTTCCCAAAGAGCTTTACAACAAGGCATAGTTTTCCCTGCTGGCTCTTTGGGCGTGGGACCAATCTCCAGACATATGGCAATTTTTTTGCCTGGCGCGGCGCCAAGTGGGAAAGGGTAGTTTTGAGGCTGAAGGCAGCAGGAAAGCCTGCAGCCCGCAGGTGTGTGGGGCTACGCAAGCGGTTCCCAAAGAGCTTTAGAACAAGGCATAGTTTTCCCTGCTGGCTCTTTGGGCGTGGGACCAATCTCCAGACATATGGCCATTTTTGAGCCTGGACCGGCGCCAAGTGGGAAAGGGTAGTTTTGAGGCTGAAGGCAGCAGGAAAGCCTGCAGCCCGCAGGTGTGTGGGGCTCCGCAAGCGGTTCCCAAAGAGCTTTAGAACAAGGCATAGTGTTCCCGGCTGGCTCTTTGGTCGTGGGACCAATCTCCAGACATATGGCAATTTTTGTGCCTGGACCGGTACCAAGTGGGCAAGAAAGTTTTGAGGCTGAAGGCAGCAGGAAAGCCTGCAGCCCCCCAGGTGTGTGGGGCTACAAAAGCGGTTCCCAAAGAGCTTTAGAACAAGGCATAGTTTTCCCTGCTGGCTCTTTGTGTGGGGGACCCATCTCCAGACATATTGCCATTTCTGTACCTGCCGCGGCGCCAAGTAGGAAAGGGTGGTTTTGAGGCTGAAGGCAGCAGGAAAGCCTGCAGCCCGCACGTCTGTGGGGCTACGCAAGCGGTTCCCAAAGAGCTTTAGAACAAGGCATAGTTTTCCCTGCTGGCTCTTTGGGCGGTGACCAATCTCCAGACATATTGCCATTTTTGTGCCTGGCGCGGCGCCAAGTGGGAAAGGGTGGTTTTGAGGCTGAAGGCAGCAGGAAAGCCTGCAGCCCCCAGGTCTGTTGGGCTCCGCAAGAGGTTCCCAAAGAGCTTTAGAACAAGGCATAGTTTTCCCTCCTGGCTCTTTGGGCATGGGACCCATCTCCAGACATATGGCCATTTTTGTGCCTGGCGCGGCGCCAAGTGGGAAAGGGTGGTTTTGAGGCTGAAGGCAGCAGGAAAGCCTGCAGCCCCCAGGTGTGTGGAGCTACGCAAGCGGTTCCCAAAGAGCTTTAGAACAAGGCATAGTTTTCCCTGCTGGCTCTTTGGGTGGGGGACCCATCTCCAAACATATTGCCATTTTTGTGCCTGGCGCGGCGCCAAGTGGGAAAGGGTGGTTTTGAGGCTGAAGGCAGCAGGAAAGCCTGCAGCCCGCAGGTGTGTGGGGCTACGCAAGCGGTTCCCAAAGAGCTTTAGAACAAGGCATACTTTTCCCTGCTGGCTCTTTGGGTGGGGGACCCATCTCCAGACATACTGCCATTTCTTTGTCTGGCGCGGCGCCAAGTGGGAAAGGGTGGTTTTGAGGCTGAAGGCAGCAGGAAAGCCTGCAGCCCTCAGGTGTGTGGGGCTACGCAAGCGGTTCCCAAAGAGCTTTAGAATAAGGCATAGTTTTCCCTGCTGGCTCTTTGGGCATGGGACCCATCTCCAGACATATGGCCATTTTTGAGCCTGGCGCGGCGCCAAGTGGGAAAGGGTGGTTTTGAGGCTGAAGGCAGCAGGGAAGCTTGCAGCCCCCAGGTTTGTGGGGCTACGCAAGCGGTTCCCAAAGAGCTTTAGAACAAGGCATAGTTTTCCCTGCTGGCTCTTTGGGCGTGGGACCAATCTCCATACATGTGGCCATTTTTGAGCCTGGCGTGGCGCGAAGTGGGAAAGGGTGTTTTTGAGGCTGAAGGCAGCAGGAAAGCCTGCAGCCCCCAGGTCTGTGGGGCTACACAAGCGGTTCCCAAAGAGCTTTAGAACAAGGCATAGTTTTCCCTCCTGGCTCTTTGGGCATGGGACCAATCTCCAGACATATGGCCATTTTTGTGCCTGGCGCGGCGCCAAGTGGGAAAGGGTGGTTTTGAGGCTGAAGGCAGCAGGAAAGCCTGCAGCCTGCAGGTGTGTGGGGCTACGCAAGGGGTTCCCAAAGAGCTTTAGAACAAGACATATTTTTCCCTCCTGGCTCTTTGGTCGTGGGACCAATCTCCAGACATATGGCCATTTTTGTGCCTTGCGCGGCGCCAAGTGGGAAAGGGTGGTTTTGAGGCTGAAGGCAGCAGGAAAGCCTGCAGCCCCCAGGTCTGTGGGGCTACGCAAGCGGCTCCCAAAGAGCTTTAGAACAAGGCATAGTTTTCCCTCATGGCTCTTTGGGCATGGACCCATCTCCAGACATATGGCCATTTTTGTGCCTGGCGCGGCGCCAAGTGGGAAAGGGTGTTTTTGAGGCTGAAGGCAGCAGGAAAGCCTGCAGCCCCCAGGTGTGTGGGGCTACGCAAGCGGTTCCCAAAGAGCTTTAGAACAAGGCATAGTTTTCCCTCCTGGCTCTTTAGTCGTGGGACCAATCTCCAGACATATGGCAATATTTTTGCCTGGCGCGGCGCCAAGTGGGAAAGAAAGTTTTGAGGCTGAAGGCAGCAGGAAAGCCTGCAGCCCCCCAGGTCTGTGGGGCTACACAAGCGGTTCCCAAAGAGCTTTAGAACAAGGCATAGTTTTCCCTGCTGGCTCTTTGGGTGGGGGACCCATATCCAGACATATTGCCATTTCTGTGCCTGGCGCGGCGCCAAGTGGGAAAGGGTAGTTTTGAGGCTGAAGGCAGCAGGAAAGCCTGCAGCCCCCAGGTCTGTGGGGCTACGCAAGCGGTTCCCAAAGAGCTTTAGAACAAGGCATAGTTTTCCCTGCTGGCTCTTTGGGCGTGGGACCAATCTCCAGACATATGGCCATTTTTGAGCCTGGACCGGCGCCAAGTGGGAAAGGGTGGTTTTGAGGCTGAAGGCAGCAGGAAAGCCTGCAGCCCCCAGGTCTGTGGGGCTCCGCAAGCGGTTCCCAAAGAGCTTTAGAACAAGGCATAGTGTTCCCGGCTGGCTCTTTGGGCGTGGGACCAATCTCCAGACATATGGCAATTTTTGTGCCTGGACCGGTGCCAAGTGGGCAAGAAAGTTTTGAGGCTGAAGGCAGCAGGAAAGCCTGCAGCCCCCCAGGTGTGTGGGGCTACGCAAGCGGTTCCCAAAGAGCTTTAGAACAAGGCATAGTTTTCCCTGCTGGCTCTTTGTGTGGGGGACCAATCTCCAGACATATTGCCATTTCTGTACCTGCCGCGGCGCCAAGTAGGAAAGGGTGGTTTTGAGGCTGAAGGCAGCAGGAAAGCCTGCAGCCCGCACGTCTGTGGGGCTACGCAAGCGGTTCCCAAAGAGCTTTAGAACAAGGCATAGTTTTCCCTGCTGGCTCTTTGGGCGGTGACCAATCTCCAGACATATGGCCATTTTTGTGCCTGGCGCGGCGCCAAGTGGGAAAGGGTGGTTTTGAGGCTGAAGGCAGCAGGAAAGCCTGCAGCCCCCAGGTCTGTTGGGCTCCGCAAGAGGTTCCCAAAGAGCTTTAGAACAAGGCATAGTTTTCCCTCCTGGCTCTTTGGGCATGGGACCCATCTCCAGACATATGGCCATTTTTGTGCCTGGCGCGGCGCCAAGTGGGAAAGGGTGGTTTTGAGGCTGAAGGCAGCAGGAAAGCCTGCAGCCCCCAGGTGTGTGGAGCTACGCAAGCGGTTCCCAAAGAGCTTTAGAACAAGGCATAGTTTTCCCTGCTGGCTCTTTGGGTGGGGGACCCATCTCCAAACATATTGCCATTTTTGTGCCTGGCGCGGCGCCAAGTGGGAAAGGGTGGTTTTGAGGCTGAAGGCAGCAGGAAAGCCTGCAGCCCGCAGGTGTGTGGGGCTACGCAAGCGGTTCCCAAAGAGCTTTAGAACAAGGCATAGTTTTCCCTCATGGCTCTTTGGGTGGGGGACCCATCTCCAGACATACTGCCATTTCTTTGTCTGGCGCGGCGCCAAGTGGGAAAGGGTGGTTTTGAGGCTGAAGGCAGCAGGAAAGCCTGCAGCCCTCAGGTGTGTGGGGCTACGCAAGCGGTTCCCAAAGAGCTTTAGAATAAGGCATAGTTTTCCCTGCTGGCTCTTTGGGCATGGGACCCATCTCCAGACAAATGGCCATTTTTGAGCCTGGCGCGGCGCCAAGTGGGAAAGGGTGGTTTTGAGGCTGAAGGCAGCAGGGAAGCTTGCAGCCCCCAGGTTTGTGGGGCTACGCAAGCGGTTCCCAAAGAGCTTTAGAACAAGGCATAGTTTTCCCTGCTGGCTCTTTGGGCGTGGGACCAATCTCCATACATGTGGCCATTTTTGAGCCTGGCGTGGCGCCAAGTGGGAAAGGGTGGTTTTGAGGCTGAAGGCAGCAGGAAAGCCTGCAGCCCCCAGGTCTGTGGGGCTACACAAGCGGTTCCCAAAGAGCTTTAGAACAAGGCATAGTTTTCCCTCCTGGCTCTTTGGGCATGGGACCAATCTCCAGACATATGGCCATTTTTGTGCCTGGCGTGGCGCCAAGTGGGAAAGGGTGGTTTTGAGGCTGAAGGCAGCAGGAAAGCATGCAGCCTGCAGGTGTGTGGGGCTACGCAAGGGGTTCCCAAAGAGCTTTAGAACAAGACATATTTTTCCCTCCTGGCTGTTTGGTCGTGGGACCAATCTCCAGACATATGGCCATTTTTGTGCCTGGCGCGGCGCCAAGTGGGAAAGGGTGGTTTTGAGGCTGAAGGCAGCAGGAAAGCCTGCAGCCCCCAGGTCTGTGGGGCTACGCAAGCGGCTCCCAAAGAGCTTTAGAACAAGGCATAGTTTTCCCTCATGGCTCTTTGGGCATGGACCCATCTCCAGACATATGGCCATTTTTGTGCCTGGCGCGGCGCCAAGTGGGAAAGGGTGTTTTTGAGGCTGAAGGCAGCAGGAAAGCCTGCAGCCCCCAGGTGTGTGGGGCTACGCAAGCGGTTCCCAAAGAGCTTTAGAACAAGGCATAGTTTTCCCTCCTGGCTCTTTAGTCGTGGGACCAATCTCCAGACATATGGCAATTTTTTTGCCTGGCGCGGCGCCAAGTGGGAAAGAAAGTTTTGAGGCTGAAGGCAGCAGGAAAGCCTGCAGCCCCCCAGGTCTGTGGGGCTACACAAGCGGTTCCCAAAGAGCTTTAGAACAAGGCATAGTTTTCCCTGCTGGCTCTTTGGGTGGGGGACCCATATCCAGACATATTGCCATTTCTGTGCCTGGCACGGCACCAAGTGGGAAAGGGTGGTTTTGAGGCTGAAGGCAGCTGGAAAGCATGCAGCCCCCAGGTGTGTGGGGCTACGCAAGCGGTTCCCAAAGAGCTTTAGAACAAGGCATAGTATTCCCTCCTGGCACTTTGGTCGTGGGACCAATCTCCAGACATATGGCAATTATTCTGCCTGGCGCGGCGCCAAGTGGGAAAGAAAGTTTTGAGGCTGAAGGCAGCAGGAAAGCCTGCAGCCCCCCAGGTCTGTGGGGCTACGGAAGCGGTTCCCAAAGAGCTTTAGAACAAGGCATAGTTTTCCCTGCTGTCTCTTTGGGTGGGGGACCCATCTCCAGACATATTGCCATTTCTGTACCTGGCGCGGCGCCAAGTGGGAAAGGGTGGTTTTGAGGCTGAAGACAGCAGGAAAGCCTGCAGCCCCCAGGTCTGTGGGGCTACGCAAGCGGTTCCCAAAGAGCTTTAGAACAAGTCATAGTTTTCCCTCATGGCTCTTTGGGTGGGGGACCCATCTCCAGACATACTGCCATTTCTTTGTCTGGCGCGGCGCCAAGTGGGAAAGGGTGGTTTTGAGGCTGAAGGCAGCAGGGAAGCCTGCAGCCCCCAGGTCTGTGGGGCTACCCAAGCGGTTCCCAAAGAGCTTTAGAACAAGGCATAGTGTTCCCGGCTGGCTCTTTGGGCGTGGGACCAATCTCCAGACATATGGCCATTTTTGTGCCTGGACCGGTGCCAAGTGGGAAAGAAAGTTTTGAGGCTGAAGGCAGCAGGAAAGCCTGCAGCCCCCCAGGTGTGTGGGGCTACACAAGCGGTTCCCAAAGAGCTTTAGAACAAGGCATAGTTTTCCCTGCTGGCTCTTTGGGTGGGGGACCCATCTCCAGACATATTGCCATTTCTGTACCTGCCGCGGCGCCAAGTAGGAAAGGGTGGTTTTGAGGCTGAAGGCAGCAGGAAAGCCTGCAGCCCGCACGTCTGTGGGGCTACGCAAGCGGTTCCCAAAGAGCTTTAGAACAAGGCATAGTTTTCCCTGCTGGCTCTTTGGGCGGTGACCAATCTCCAGACATATGGCCATTTTTGTGCCTGGCGCGGCGCCAAGTGGGAAAGGGTGGTTTTGAGGCTGAAGGCAGCAGGAAAGCCTGCACCCCCAGGTCTGTTGGGCTCCGCAAGAGGTTCCCAAAGAGCTTTAGAACAAGGCATAGTTTTCCCTCATGGCTCTTTGGGTGGGGGACCCATCTCCAGACATATGGCCATTTTTGAGCCTGGCGCGGCGCCAAGTGGGAAAGGGTGGTTTTGAGGCTGAAGGCAGCAGGAAAGCCTGCAGCCCCCAGGTGTGTGGAGCTACGCAAGCGGTTCCCAAAGAGCTTTAGAACAAGGCATAGTTTTCCCTGCTGGCTCTTTGGGTGGGGGACCCATCTCCAAACATATTGCCATTTTTGTGCCTGGCGCGGCGCCAAGTGGGAAAGGGTGGTTTTGAGGCTGAAGGCAGCAGGAAAGCCTGCAGCCCGCAGGTGTGTGGGGCTACGCAAGCGGTTCCCAAAGAGCTTTACAACAAGGCATAGTTTTCCCTCATGGCTCTTTGGGTGGGGGACCCATCTCCAGACATACTGCCATTTCTTTGACTGGCGCGGCGCCAAGTGGGAAAGGGTGGTTTTGAGGCTGAAGGCAGCAGGGAAGCTTGCAGCCCCCAGGTTTGTGGGGCTACGCAAGCGGTTCCCAAAGAGCTTTAGAACAAGGCATAGTTTTCCCTGCTGGCTCTTTGGGCATGGACCCATCTCCAGACATATGGCCATTTTTGTGCCTGGCGCGGCGCCAAGTGGGAAAGGGTGTTTTTGAGGCTGAAGGCAGCAGGAAAGCCTGCAGCCCCCCAGGTCTGTGGGGCTACGCAAGCGGCTCCCAAAGAGCTTTAGAACAAGGCATAGTTTTCCCTCATGGCTCTTTGGGCATGGACCCATCTCCAGACATATGGCCATTTTTGTGCCTGGCGCGGCGCCAAGTGGGAAAGGGTGTTTTTGAGGCTGAAGGCAGCAGGAAAGCCTGCAGCCCCCAGGTCCGTGGGGCTACGCAAGCGGTTCCCAAAGAGCTTTAGAACAAGGCATATTTTTCCCTCCTGGCTCTTTAGTCGTGGGACCAATCTCCAGACATATGGCAATTTTTTTGCCTGGCGCGGCGCCAAGTGGGAAAGAAAGTTTTGAGGCTGAAGGCAGCAGGAAAGCCTGCAGCCCCCCAGGTCTGTGGGGCTACACAAGCGGTTCCCAAAGAGCTTTAGAACAAGGCATAGTTTTCCCTGCTGGCTCTTTGGGTGGGGGACCCATATCCAGACATATTGCCATTTCTGTGCCTGGCACGGCACCAAGTGGGAAAGGGTGGTTTTGAGGCTGAAGGCAGCAGGAAAGCATGCAGCCCCCAGGTGTGTGGGGCTACGCAAGCGGTTCCCAAAGAGCTTTAGAACAAGGCATAGTATTCCCTCCTGGCACTTTGGTCGTGGGACCAATCTCCAGACATATGGCCATTTTTGAGACTGGCGCGGCGCCAAGTGGGAAAGAAAGTTTTGAGGCTGAAGGCAGCAGGAAAGCCTGCAGCCCCCCAGGTCTGTGGGGCTACGGAAGCGGTTCCCAAAGAGCTTTAGAACAAGGCATACTTTTCCCTGCTGGCTCTTTGGGTGGTGGACCCATCTCCAGACCTATTGCCATTTCTGTACCTGGCGCGGCGCCAAGTGGGAAAGGGTGGTTTTGAGGCTGAAGGCAGCAGGAAAGCCTGCAGCCCCCAGGTCTGTGGGGCTACGCAAGCGGTTCCCAAAGAGCTTTAGAACAAGGCATAGTTTTCCCTCATGGCTCTTTGGGTGGGGGACCCATCTCCAGACATACTGCCATTTCTTTGTCTGGCGCGGCGCCAAGTGGGAAAGGGTGGTTTTGAGGCTGAAGGCAGCAGGGAAGCTTGCAGCCCCCAGGTGTGTGGGGCTACGCAAGCGGTTCCCAAAGAGCTTTAGAACAAGGCATAGTTTTCCCTGCTGGCTCTTTGGGCGTGGGACCAATCTCCATACATGTGGCCATTTTTGTGCCTGGCGCGGCACCAAGTGGGAAAGGGTGGTTTTGAGGCTGAAGGCAGCAGGAAAGCCTGCAGCCCCCAGGTTTGTGGGGCTACGCAAGCGGTTCCCAAAGAGCTTTAGAACAAGGCATAGTTTTCCCTCATGGCTCTTTGGGCATGGGACCAATCTCCAGACATATGGCCATTTTTGTGCCTGGCGCGGCGCCAAGTGGGAAAGGGTGGTTTTGAGGCTGAAGGCAGCAGGAAAGCCTGCAGCCCCCAGGTGTGTGGGGCTCCGCAAGCGGTTCCCAAAGAGCTTTAGAACAAGGCATAGTTTTCCCTACTGGCTCTTTGGGTGGGGGACCCATCTCCAGACATATGGCCATTTCTGTGCCTGGCGCGGCGTCAAGTGGGAAAGGGTGGTTTTGAGGCTGAAGGCAGCAGGAAAGCCTGCAGCCCCCAGGTCTGTGGGGCTCCGCAAGCGGTTCCCAAAGAGCTTTAGAACAAGGCATAGTTTTCCCTCATGGCTCTTTGGGTGGGGGACCCATCTCCAGACATATTGCCATTTCTGTGCCTGGTGAGGCGCCAAGTGGGAAAGGGTGGTTTTGAGGCTGAAGGCAGCAGGAAAGCCTGCAGCCCCCAGGTCTGTGGGGCTACGCAAGCAGTTCCCAAAGAGCTTTAGAACAAGGCATAGTTTTCCCTCATGGCTCTTTCGGCATGGGACCAGTCTCCAGACATATGGCCATTTTTGTGCCTGGCGCGGCGCCAAGTGGGAAAGGGTGGTTTTGAGGCTGAAGGCAGCAGGAAAGCCTGCAGCCCGCAGGTCTGTGGGGCTCCGCAAGAGGTTCCCAAAGAGCTTTAGAACAAGGCATAGTTTTCCCTGCTGGCTCTTTGGGTGGGGGACCCATCTCCAGACATATTGCCATTTCTGTGCCTGGCGCGGCGCCAAGTGGGAAAGGGTGGTTTTGAGCCTGAAGGCAGAAGGAAAGCCTGCAGCCCCCAGGTGTCTTGGGCTACGCAAGCGGTTCCCAAAGAGCTTTAGAACAAGGCATAGTTTTCCCTCCTGGCTCTTTGGGCGTGGGACCCATCTCCAGACATATGGCCATTTTTGTGCCTGGCGCGGCGCCAAGTGGGAAAGGGTGGTTTTGAGGCTGAAGGCAGCAGGAAAGCCTGCAGCCCCCAGGTGTGTGGGGCTACGCAAGCGGTTCCCAAAGAGATTTAGAACAAGGCATAGTTTTCACTCATGGCTCTTTGGGCGTGGGACCAATCTCCAGACATATGGCAATTTTTTTGCCTGGCGCGGCGCCAAGTGGGAAAGGGTAGTTTTGAGGCTGAAGGCAGCAGGAAAGCCTGCAGCCCCCAGGTCTGTGGGGCTACGCAAGCGGTTCCCAAAGAGCTTTAGAACAAGGCATAGTTTTCCCTGCTGGCTCTTTGGGCGTGGGACCAATCTCCAGACATATGGCCATTTTTGAGCCTGGACCGGTGCCAAGTGGGAAAGGGTGGTTTTGAGGCTGAAGGCAGCAGGAAAGCCTGCAGCCCCCAGGTCTGTGGGGCTCCGCAAGCGGTTCCCAAAGAGCTTTAGAACAAGGCATAGTGTTCCCTGCTGGCTCTTTGGGCGTGGGACCAATCACCAGACATATGGCCATTTTTGTGCCTGGACCGGCGCCAAGTGGGAAAGAATGTTTTGAGGCTGAAGGCAGCAGGAAAGCCTGCAGCCCCCCAGGTGTGTGGGGCTACACAAGCGGTTCCCAAAGAGCTTTAGAACAAGGCATAGTTTTCCCTGCTGGCTCTTTGTGTGGGGGACCCATCTCCAGACATATTGCCATTTCTGTACCTGCCGCGGCGCCAAGTAGGAAAGGGTAGTTTTGAGGCTGAAGGCAGCAGGAAAGCCTGCAGCCCCCAGGTCTGTGGGGCTCCGGAAGAGGTTCCCAAAGAGCTTTAGAACAAGGCATAGTTTTCCCTGCTGGCTCTTTGGGTGGGGGACCCATCTCCAGACATATTGCCATTTCTGTGCCTGGCGCGGCGCCAAGTGGGAAAGGGTGGTTTTGAGGCTGAAGGCAGCAGGAAAGCCTGCAGCCCCCAGGTGTGTGGGGCTACGCAAGCGGTTCCCAAAGAGCTTTAGAACAAGGGATAGTTTTCCCTGCTGGCTCTTTGGGCGTGGGACCAATCTCCAGACATATGGCAATTTTTTTGCCTGGCGCGGCGCCAAGTGGGAAAGAAAGTTTTGAGGCTGAAGGCAGCAGGAAAGCCTGCAGCCCCCCAGGTCTGTGGGGCTACACAAGCGGTTCCCAAAGAGCTTTAGAACAAGGCATAGTTTTCCCTGCGGGCTCTTTGGGCATGGGACCCATCTCCAGACATATGGCCATTTTTGTGCCTGGCGCAGCGCCAAGTGGTAAAGGGTGATTTTGAGGCTGAAGGCAGCAGGAAAGCTTGCAGCCCCCAGGTTTGTGGGGCTACGCAAGTTGTTCCCAAAGAGCTTTAGAACAAGGCATAGTTTTCCCTGCTGGCTCTTTGGGCGTGGGACCAATCTCCAGACATGTGGCCATTTTTGTGCCTGGCGCGGCGCCAGGTGGGAAAGGGTAGTTTTGAGGCTGAAGGCAGCAGGAAAGCCTGCAGCCCGCAGGTGTGTGGGGCTACGCAAGCGGTTCCCAAAGAGATTTAGAACAAGGCATAGTTTTCCCTGCTGGCTCTTTGGGCATGGGACCAATCTCCAGACATATGGCCATTTTTGAGCCTGGACCGGCGCCAAGTGGGAAAGGGTGGTTTTGAGGCTGAAGGCAGCAGGAAAGCCTGCAGCCCCCAGGTGTGTGGGGCTACGCAAGCAGTTCCCAAAGAGCTTTAGAACAAGGCATAATGTTCCCTGCTGGCTGTTTTGGCGTGGGACCAATCTCCAGACATATGGCAATTTTTCTGCCTGGCGCGGCGCCAAGTGGGAAAGAAAGTTTTGAGGCTGAAGGCAGCAGGAAAGCCTGCAGCCCCCCAGGTGTGTGGGGCTACGGAAGCGGTTCCCAAAGAGCTTTAGAACAAGGCATAGTTTTCCCTCATGGCTCTTTGGGTGGGGGACCCATCTCCAGACATATTGCCATTTCTGTACCTGGCGCGGCGCCAAGTGTGAAAGGGTGGTTTTGAGGCTGAAGGCAGCAGGAAAGCCTGCAGCCTGCAGGTGTGTGGGGCTACGCAAGCGGTTCCCAAAGAGCTTTAGAACAAGGCATAGTTTTCCCTCCTGGCTCTTTGGGTGGGGGACCCATCTCCAGACATACTGCCATTTCTTTGTCTGGCGCGGCGCCAAGTGGGAAAGGGTGGTTTTGAGGCTGAAGGCAGCAGGGAAGCTTGCAGCCCCCAGGTGTGTGGGGCTACGCAAGCGGTTCCCAAAGAGCTTTAGAACAAGGCATAGTTTTCCCTGCTGGCTCTTTGGGCGTGGGACCAATCTCCATACATATGGCCATTTTTGTGCCTGGCGCGGCGCCAAGTGGGAAAGGGTGGTTTTGAGGCTGAAGGCAGCAGGAAAGCCTGCAGCCCCCAGGTTTGTGGGGCTACGCAAGCGGTTCCCAAAGAGCTTTAGAACAAGGCATAGTTTTCCCTCATGGCTCTTTGGGTGGGGGACCCATCTCCAGACATATGGCCATTTCTGTGCCTGGCGCGGCGTCAAGTGGGAAAGGGTGGTTTTGAGGCTGAAGGCAGCAGGAAAGCCTGCAGCCCCCAGGTCTGTGGGGCTCCGCAAGAGGTTCCCAAAGAGCTTTAGAACAAGGCATAGTTTTCCCTCATGGCTCTTTGGGTGGGGGACCCATCTCCAGACATATTGCCATTTCTGTGCCTGGTGAGGCGCCAAGTGGGAAAGGGTGGTTTTGAGGCTGAAGGCAGCAGGAAAGCCTGCAGCCCCCAGGTCTGTGGGGCTACGCAAGCAGTTCCCAAAGAGCTTTAGAACAAGGCATAGTTTTCCCTCATGGCTCTTTGGGTGGGGGACCCATCTCCAGACATATGGCCATTTTTGAGCCTGGCGCGGCGCCAAGTGGGAAAGGGTGGTTTTGAGGCTGAAGGCAGCAGGAAAGCCTGCAGCCCCCAGGTCTGTTGGGCTCCGCAAGAGGTTCCCAAAGAGCTTTAGAACAAGGCATAGTTTTCCCTCATGGCTCTTTGGGTGGGGGACCCATCTCCAGACATATGGCCATTTTTGAGCCTGGCGCGGCGCCAAGTGGGAAAGGGTGGTTTTGAGGCTGAAGGCAGCAGGAAAGCCTGCAGCCCCCAGGTGTGTGGAGCTACGCAAGCGGTTCCCAAAGAGCTTTAGAACAAGGCATAGTTTTCCCTGCTGGCTCTTTGGGTGGGGGACCCATCTCCAAACATATTGCCATTTTTGTGCCTGGCGCGGCGCCAAGTGGGAAAGGGTGGTTTTGAGGCTGAAGGCAGCAGGAAAGCCTGCAGCCCGCAGGTGTGTGGGGCTACGCAAGCGGTTCCCAAAGAGCTTTACAACAAGGCATAGTTTTCCCTCATGGCTCTTTGGGTGGGGGACCCATCTCCAGACATACTGCCATTTCTTTGACTGGCGCGGCGCCAAGTGGGAAAGGGTGGTTTTGAGGCTGAAGGCAGCAGGGAAGCTTGCAGCCCCCAGGTTTGTGGGGCTACGCAAGCGGTTCCCAAAGAGCTTTAGAACAAGGCATAGTTTTCCCTGCTGGCTCTTTGGGCATGGACCCATCTCCAGACATATGGCCATTTTTGTGCCTGGCGCGGCGCCAAGTGGGAAAGGGTGTTTTTGAGGCTGAAGGCAGCAGGAAAGCCTGCAGCCCCCCAGGTCTGTGGGGCTACGCAAGCGGCTCCCAAAGAGCTTTAGAACAAGGCATAGTTTTCCCTCATGGCTCTTTGGGCATGGACCCATCTCCAGACATATGGCCATTTTTGTGCCTGGCGCGGCGCCAAGTGGGAAAGGGTGTTTTTGAGGCTGAAGGCAGCAGGAAAGCCTGCAGCCCCCAGGTCCGTGGGGCTACGCAAGCGGTTCCCAAAGAGCTTTAGAACAAGGCATAGTTTTCCCTCCTGGCTCTTTAGTCGTGGGACCAATCTCCAGACATATGGCAATTTTTTTGCCTGGCGCGGCGCCAAGTGGGAAAGAAAGTTTTGAGGCTGAAGGCAGCAGGAAAGCCTGCAGCCCCCCAGGTCTGTGGGGCTACACAAGCGGTTCCCAAAGAGCTTTAGAACAAGGCATAGTTTTCCCTGCTGGCTCTTTGGGTGGGGGACCCATATCCAGACATATTGCCATTTCTGTGCCTGGCACGGCACCAAGTGGGAAAGGGTGGTTTTGAGGCTGAAGGCAGCAGGAAAGCATGCAGCCCCCAGGTGTGTGGGGCTACGCAAGCGGTTCCCAAAGAGCTTTAGAACAAGGCATAGTATTCCCTCCTGGCACTTTGGTCGTGGGACCAATCTCCAGACATATGGCCATTTTTGAGACTGGCGCGGCGCCAAGTGGGAAAGAAAGTTTTGAGGCTGAAGGCAGCAGGAAAGCCTGCAGCCCCCCAGGTCTGTGGGGCTACGGAAGCGGTTCCCAAAGAGCTTTAGAACAAGGCATACTTTTCCCTGCTGGCTCTTTGGGTGGTGGACCCATCTCCAGACCTATTGCCATTTCTGTACCTGGCGCGGCGCCAAGTGGGAAAGGGTGGTTTTGAGGCTGAAGGCAGCAGGAAAGCCTGCAGCCCCCAGGTCTGTGGGGCTACGCAAGCGGTTCCCAAAGAGCTTTAGAACAAGGCATAGTTTTCCCTCATGGCTCTTTGGGTGGGGGACCCATCTCCAGACATACTGCCATTTCTTTGTCTGGCGCGGCGCCAAGTGGGAAAGGGTGGTTTTGAGGCTGAAGGCAGCAGGGAAGCTTGCAGCCCCCAGGTGTGTGGGGCTACGCAAGCGGTTCCCAAAGAGCTTTAGAACAAGGCATAGTTTTCCCTGCTGGCTCTTTGGGCGTGGGACCAATCTCCATACATGTGGCCATTTTTGTGCCTGGCGCGGCACCAAGTGGGAAAGGGTGGTTTTGAGGCTGAAGGCAGCAGGAAAGCCTGCAGCCCCCAGGTTTGTGGGGCTACGCAAGCGGTTCCCAAAGAGCTTTAGAACAAGGCATAGTTTTCCCTCATGGCTCTTTGGGCATGGGACCAATCTCCAGACATATGGCCATTTTTGTGCCTGGCGCGGCGCCAAGTGGGAAAGGGTGGTTTTGAGGCTGAAGGCAGCAGGAAAGCCTGCAGCCCCCAGGTGTGTGGGGCTCCGCAAGCGGTTCCCAAAGAGCTTTAGAACAAGGCATAGTTTTCCCTACTGGCTCTTTGGGTGGGGGACCCATCTCCAGACATATGGCCATTTCTGTGCCTGGCGCGGCGCCAAGTGGGAAAGGGTGGTTTTGAGGCTGAAGGCAGCAGGAAAGCCTGCAGCCCCCAGGTCTGTGGGGCTCCGCAAGCGGTTCCCAAAGAGCTTTAGAACAAGGCATAGTTTTCCCTCATGGCTCTTTGGGTGGGGGACCCATCTCCAGACATATTGCCATTTCTGTGCCTGGTGAGGCGCCAAGTGGGAAAGGGTGGTTTTGAGGCTGAAGGCAGCAGGAAAGCCTGCAGCCCCCAGGTCTGTGGGGCTACGCAAGCAGTTCCCAAAGAGCTTTAGAACAAGGCATAGTTTTCCCTCATGGCTCTTTCGGCATGGGACCAGTCTCCAGACATATGGCCATTTTTGTGCCTGGCGCGGCGCCAAGTGGGAAAGGGTGGTTTTGAGGCTGAAGGCAGCAGGAAAGCCTGCAGCCCGCAGGTCTGTGGGGCTCCGCAAGAGGTTCCCAAAGAGCTTTAGAACAAGGCATAGTTTTCCCTGCTGGCTCTTTGGGTGGGGGACCCATCTCCAGACATATTGCCATTTCTGTGCCTGGCGCGGCGCCAAGTGGGAAAGGGTCGTTTTGAGCCTGAAGGCAGAAGGAAAGCCTGCAGCCCCCAGGTGTCTTGGGCTACGCAAGCGGTTCCCAAAGAGCTTTAGAACAAGGCATAGTTTTCCCTCCTGGCTCTTTGGGCGTGGGACCCATCTCCAGACATATGGCCATTTTTGTGCCTGGCGCGGCGCCAAGTGGGAAAGGGTGGTTTTGAGGCTGAAGGCAGCAGGAAAGCCTGCAGCCCCCAGGTGTGTGGGGCTACGCAAGCGGTTCCCAAAGAGATTTAGAACAAGGCATAGTTTTCACTCATGGCTCTTTGGGCGTGGGACCAATCTCCAGACATATGGCAATTTTTTTGCCTGGCGCGGCGCCAAGTGGGAAAGGGTAGTTTTGAGGCTGAAGGCAGCAGGAAAGCCTGCAGCCCCCAGGTCTGTGGGGCTACGCAAGCGGTTCCCAAAGAGCTTTAGAACAAGGCATAGTTTTCCCTGCTGGCTCTTTGGGCGTGGGACCAATCTCCAGACATATGGCCATTTTTGAGCCTGGACCGGTGCCAAGTGGGAAAGGGTGGTTTTGAGGCTGAAGGCAGCAGGAAAGCCTGCAGCCCCCAGGTCTGTGGGGCTCCGCAAGCGGTTCCCAAAGAGCTTTAGAACAAGGCATAGTGTTCCCTGCTGGCTCTTTGGGCGTGGGACCAGTCACCAGACATATGGCCATTTTTGTGCCTGGACCGGCGCAAAGTGGGAAAGAATGTTTTGAGGCTGAAGGCAGCAGGAAAGCCTGCAGCCCCCCAGGTGTGTGGGGCTACACAAGCGGTTCCCAAAGAGCTTTAGAACAAGGCATAGTTTTCCCTGCTGGCTCTTTGTGTGGGGGACCCATCTCCAGACATATTGCCATTTCTGTACCTGCCGCGGCGCCAAGTAGGAAAGGGTAGTTTTGAGGCTGAAGGCAGCAGGAAAGCCTGCAGCCCCCAGGTCTGTGGGGCTCCGGAAGAGGTTCCCAAAGAGCTTTAGAACAAGGCATAGTTTTCCCTGCTGGCTCTTTGGGTGGGGGACCCATCTCCAGACATATTGCCATTTCTGTGCCTGGCGCGGCGCCAAGTGGGAAAGGGTGGTTTTGAGGCTGAAGGCAGCAGGAAAGCCTGCAGCCCCCAGGTGTGTGGGGCTACGCAAGCGGTTCCCAAAGAGCTTTAGAACAAGGGATAGTTTTCCCTGCTGGCTCTTTGGGCGTGGGACCAATCTCCAGACATATGGCAATTTTTTTGCCTGGCGCGGCGCCAAGTGGGAAAGAAAGTTTTGAGGCTGAAGGCAGCAGGAAAGCCTGCAGCCCCCCAGGTCTGTGGGGCTACACAAGCGGTTCCCAAAGAGCTTTAGAACAAGGCATAGTTTTCCCTGCGGGCTCTTTGGGCATGGGACCCATCTCCAGACATATGGCCATTTTTGTGCCTGGCGCGGCGCCAAGTGGTAAAGGGTGATTTTGAGGCTGAAGGCAGCAGGAAAGCTTGCAGCCCCCAGGTTTGTGGGGCTACGCAAGTTGTTCCCAAAGAGCTTTAGAACAAGGCATAGTTTTCCCTGCTGGCTCTTTGGGCGTGGGACCAATCTCCAGACATGTGGCCATTTTTGTGCCTGGCGCGGCGCCAGGTGGGAAAGGGTAGTTTTGAGGCTGAAGGCAGCAGGAAAGCCTGCAGCCCGCAGGTGTGTGGGGCTACGCAAGCGGTTCCCAAAGAGCTTTAGAACAAGGCATAGTTTTCCCTGCTGGCTCTTTGGGCATGGGACCAATCTCCAGACATATGGCCATTTTTGAGCCTGGACCGGCGCCAAGTGGGAAAGGGTGGTTTTGAGGCTGAAGGCAGCAGGAAAGCCTGCAGCCCCCAGGTGTGTGGGGCTACGCAAGCGGTTCCCAAAGAGCTTTAGAACAAGGCATAATGTTCCCTGCTGGCTGTTTTGGCGTGGGACCAATCTCCAGACATATGGCAATTTTTCTGCCTGGCGCGGCGCCAAGTGGGAAAGAAAGTTTTGAGGCTGAAGGCAGCAGGAAAGCCTGCAGCCCCCCAGGTGTGTGGGGCTACGCAAGCGGTTCCCAAAGAGCTTTAGAACAAGGCATAGTTTTCCCTCATGGCTCTTTGGGTGGGGGACCCATCTCCAGACATATTGCCATTTCTGTACCTGGCGCGGCGCCAAGTGTGAAAGGGTGGTTTTGAGGCTGAAGGCAGCAGGAAAGCCTGCAGCCTGCAGGTGTGTGGGGCTACGCAAGCGGTTCCCAAAGAGCTTTAGAACAAGGCATAGTTTTCCCTCCTGGCTCTTTGGGTGGGGGACCCATCTCCAGACATACTGCCATTTCTTTGTCTGGCGCTGCGCCAAGTGGGAAAGGGTGGTTTTGAGGCTGAAGGCAGCAGGGAAGCTTGCAGCCCCCAGGTGTGTGGGGCTACGCAAGCGGTTCCCAAAGAGCTTTAGAACAAGGCATAGTTTTCCCTGCTGGCTCTTTGGGCGTGGGACCAATCTCCATACATATGGCCATTTTTGTGCCTGGCGCGGCGCCAAGTGGGAAAGGGTGGTTTTGAGGCTGAAGGCAGCAGGAAAGCCTGCAGCCCCCAGGTTTGTGGGGCTACGCAAGCGGTTCCCAAAGAGCTTTAGAACAAGGCATAGTTTTCCCTCATGGCTCTTTGGGTGGGGGACCCATCTCCAGACATATGGCCATTTCTGTGCCTGGCGCGGCGTCAAGTGGGAAAGGGTGGTTTTGAGGCTGAAGGCAGCAGGAAAGCCTGCAGCCCCCAGGTCTGTGGGGCTCCGCAAGAGGTTCCCAAAGAGCTTTAGAACAAGGCATAGTTTTCCCTCATGGCTCTTTGGGTGGGGGACCGATCTCCAGACATATTGCCATTTCTGTGCCTGGTGAGGCGCCAAGTGGGAAAGGGTGGTTTTGAGGCTGAAGGCAGCAGGAAAGCCTGCAGCCCCCAGGTCTGTGGGGCTACGCAAGCAGTTCCCAAAGAGCTTTAGAACAAGGCATAGTTTTCCCTCATGGCTCTTTGGGCATGGGACCAGTCTCCAGACATATGGCCATTTTTGTGCCTGGCGCGGCGCCAAGTGGGAAAGGGTGGTTTTGAGGCTGAAGGCAGCAGGAAAGCCTGCAGCCCGCAGGTCTGTGGGGCTCCGCAAGAGGTTCCCAAAAAGCTTTAGAACAAGGCATAATGTTCCCTGCTGGCTGTTTTGGCGTGGGACCAATCTCCAGACATATGGCAATTTTTCTGCCTGGCGCGGCGCCAAGTGGGAAAGAAAGTTTTGAGGCTGAAGGCAGCAGGAAAGCCTGCAGCCCCCCAGGTGTGTGGGGCTACGGAAGCGGTTCCCAAAGAGCTTTAGAACAAGGCATAGTTTTCCCTCATGGCTCTTTGGGTGGGGGACCCATCTCCAGACATATTGCCATTTCTGTACCTGGCGCGGCGCCAAGTGGGAAAGGGTGGTTTTGAGGCTGAAGGCAGCAGGAAAGCCTGCAGCCTGCAGGTGTGTGGGGCTACGCAAGCGGTTCCCAAAGAGCTTTAGAACAAGGCATAGTTTTCCCTCATGGCTCTTTGGGTGGGGGACCCATCTCCAGACATACTGCCATTTCTTTGTCTGGCGCGGCGCCAAGTGGGAAAGGGTGGTTTTGAGGCTGAAGGCAGCAGGGAAGCTTGCAGCCCCCAGGTGTGTGGGGCTACGCAAGCGGTTCCCAAAGAGCTTTAGAACAAGGCATAGTTTTCCCTGCTGGCTCTTTGGGCGTGGGACCAATCTCCATACATATGGCCATTTTTGTGCCTGGCGCGGCGCCAAGTGGGAAAGGGTGGTTTTGAGGCTGAAGGCAGCAGGAAAGCCTGCAGCCCCCAGGTCTGTGGGGCTACGCAAGCGGTTCCCAAAGAGCTTTAGAACAAGGCATAGTTTTCCCTCCTGGCTCTTTGGGTGGGGGACCCATCTCCAGACATATGGCCATTTCTGTGCCTGGCGCGGCGTCAAGTGGGAAAGGGTGGTTTTGAGGCTGAAGGCAGCAGGAAAGCCTGCAGCCCCCAGGTCTGTGGGGCTCCGCAAGAGGTTCCCAAAGAGCTTTAGAACAAGGCATAGTTTTCCCTCATGGCTCTTTGGGTGGGGGACCCATCTCCAGACATATTGCCATTTCTGTGCCTGGTGAGGCGCCAAGTGGGAAAGGGTGGTTTTGAGGCTGAAGGCAGCAGGAAAGCCTGCAGCCCCCAGGTCTGTGGGGCTACGCAAGCAGTTCCCAAAGAGCTTTAGAACAAGGCATAGTTTTCCCTCATGGCTCTTTGGGCATGGGACCAGTCTCCAGACATATGGCCATTTTTGTGCCTGGCGCGGCGCCAAGTGGGAAAGGGTGGTTTTGAGGCTGAAGGCAGCAGGAAAGCCTGCAGCCCGCAGGTCTGTGGGGCTCCGCAAGAGGTTCCCAAAGAGCTTTAGAACAATGCATAGTTTTCCCTCATGGCTCTTTGGGTGGGGGACCCATCTCCAGACATATTGCCATTTCTGTGCCTGGCGCGGCGCCAAGTGGGAAAGGGTGGTTTTGAGGCTGAAGGCAGAAGGAAAGCCTGCAGCCCCCAGGTCTGTGGGGCTACGCAAGCGGTTCCCAAAGAGCTTTAGAGCAAGGCATAGTTTTCCCTCCTGGCTCTTTGGGCATGGGACCCATCTCCAGACATATGGCCATTTTTGTGCCTGGCGCGGCGCCAAGTGGGAAAGGGTGGTTTTGAGGCTGAAGGCAGCAGGAAAGCCTGCAGCCCCCAGGTGTGTGGGGCTACGCAAGCGGTTCCCAAAGAGCTTTAGAAGAAGGCATAGTTTTCCCTGCTGGCTCTTTGGGCGTGGGACCAATCTCCAGACATATGGCAATTTTTTTGCCTGGCGCGGCGCCAAGTGGGAAAGGGTAGTTTTGAGGCTGAAGGCAGCAGGAAAGCCTGCAGCCCGCAGGTGTGTGGGGCTACGCAAGCGGTTCCCAAAGAGCTTTAGAACAAGGCATAGTTTTCCCTGCTGGCTCTTTGGGCGTGGGACCAATCTCCAGACATATGGCCATTTTTGAGCCTGGCGCGGCGCCAAGTGGGAAAGGGTGGTTTTGAGGCTGAAGGCAGCAGGAAAGCCTGCAGCCCCCAGGTCTGTGGGGCTCCGCAAGCGGTTCCCAAAGAGCTTTAGAACAAGGCATAGTGTTCCCTGCTGGCTCTTTGGTCGTGGGACCAATCTCCAGACATATGGCAATTTTTGTGCCTGGACCGGCGCCAAGTGGGAAAGAAAGTTTTGAGGCTGAAGGCAGCAGGAAAGCCTGCAGCCCCCCAGGTGTGTGGGGCTACACAAGCGGTTCCCAAAGAGCTTTAGAACAAGGCATAGTTTTCCCTGCTGGCTCTTTGTGTGGGGGACCCATCTCCAGACATATTGCCATTTCTGTACCTGCCGCGGCGCCAAGTAGGAAAGGGTGGTTTTGAGGCTGAAGGCAGCAGGAAAGCCTGCAGCCCCCAGGTCTGTGGGGCTCCGGAAGAGGTTCCCAAAGAGCTTTAGAACAAGGCATAGTTTTCCCTCATGGCTCTTTGGGTGGGGGACCCATATCCAGACATATTGCCATTTCTGTGCCTGGCGCGGCGCCAAGTGGGAAAGGGTGGTTTTGAGGCTGAAGGCAGCAGGAAAGCCTGCAGCCCCCAGGTGTGTGGGGCTACGCAAGCGGTTCCCAAAGAGCTTTAGAACAAGGGATAGTTTTCCCTGCTGGCTCTTTGGGCGTGGGACCAATCTCCAGACATATGGCAATTTTTTTGCCTGGCGCGGCGCCAAGTGGTAAAGAAAGTTTTGAGGCTGAAGGCAGCAGGAAAGCCTGCAGCCCCCCAGGTGTGTGGGGCTACACAAGCGGTTCCCAAAGAGCTTTAGAACAAGGCATAGTTTTCCCTGCGGGCTCTTTGGGCATGGGACCCATCTCCAGACATATGGCCATTTTTGTGCCTGGCGCGGCGCCAAGTGGTAAAGGGTGATTTTGAGGCTGAAGGCAGCAGGAAAGCTTGCAGCCCCCAGGTTTGTGGGGCTACGCAAGTTGTTCCCAAAGAGCTTTAGAACAAGGCATAGTTTTCCCTGCTGGCTCTTTGGTCGTGGGACCAATCTCCAGACATGTGGCCATTTTTGAGCCTGGCGCGACGCCAGGTGGGAAAGGGTAGTTTTGAGGCTGAAGGCAGCAGGAAAGCCTGCAGCCCGCAGGTATGTGGGGCTACGCAAGCGGTTCCCAAAGAGCTTTAGAACAAGGCATAATTTTCCCTGCTGGCTCTTTGGGCGTGGGACCAATCTCCAGACATATGGCCATTTTTGAGCCTGGACCGGCGCCAAGTGGGAAAGGGTGGTTTTGAGGCTGAAGGCAGCAGGAAAGCCTGCAGCCCCCAGGTGTGTGGGGCTACGCAAGCGGTTCCGAAAGAGCTTTACAACAAGGCATAGTTTTCCCTGCTGGCTCTTTGGGCATGGGACCAATCTCCAGACATATGGCCATGTTTGTGCCTGGACCGGCGCCAAGTGGGAAAGGGTGGTTTTGAGGCTGAAGGCAGCAGGAAAGCCTGCAGCCCGCAGGTGTGTGGGGCTACACAAGCGGTTCCCAAAGAGGTTTAGAACAAGGCATAGTTTTCCCTCCTGGCTCTTTGGGCGTGGGACCAATCACCAGACATATGGCCATTTTTGTGCCTGGCGTGGCGCCAAGTGGGAAAGGGTGGTTTTGAGGCTGAAGGCAGCAGGAAAGCCTGCAGCCCGAAAGGTCTGTTGGGCTCCGCAAGCGGTTCCCAAAGAGCTTTACAACAAGGCATAGTTTTCCCTGCTGGCTCTTTGGGCATGGGACCCATCTCCAGACATATGGCCATTTCTGTGCCTGGCGCGGCGCCAAGTGGGAAAGGGTGGTTTTGAGGATGAAGGCAGCAGGAAAGCCTGCAGCCCGCAGGTGTGTGGGGCTACGCAAGCGGTTCCCAAAGAGCTTTAGAACAAGGCATATTTTTCCCTCATGGCTCTTTGGGCATGGGACCAGTCTCCAGATATATGGCCATTTTTGTGCCAGGCGCGGCGCCAAGTGGGAAAGGGTGGTTTTGAGGCTGAAGGCAGCAGGAAAGCCTGCAGCCCCCAGGTCTGTGGGGCTCCGCAAGAGGTTCCCAAAGAGCTTTAGAACAAGGCATAGTTTTTCCTCCTGGCTCTTTGGGTGGGGGACCCATATCCAGCCATATTGCCATTTCTGTGCCTGGCGCGGCGCCAAGTGGGAAAGGGTGGTTTTGAGGCTGAAGGCAGCAGGAAAGCCTGCAGCCCCCAGGTCTGTGGGGCTACGCAAGCGGTTCCCAAAGAGCTTTAGAACAAGGCATAGTTTTCCCTCATGGCTCTTTGGGCATGGGACCAATCTCCAGACATATGGCCATTTTTGTGCCTGGCGCGGCGCCAAGTGGGAAAGGGTGGTTTTGAGGCTGAAGGCAGCAGGAAAGCCTGCAGCCCGCAGGTGTGTGGGGCTACGCAAGCGGTTCCCAAAGAGCTTTAGAACAAGGCAGATTTTTCCCTCATGGCTCTTTGGGCATGGGACCAGTCTCCAGATATATGGCCATTTTTGTGCCTGGCGCGGCGCCAAGTGGGAAAGGGTGGTTTTGAGGCTGAAGGCAGCAGGAAAGCCTGCAGCCCCCAGGTCTGTGGGGCTCCGCAAGAGGTTCCCAAAGAGCTTTAGAACAAGGCATAGTTTTTCCTCCTGGCTCTTTGGGTGGGGGACCCATATCCAGCCATATTGCCATTTCTGTGCCTGGCGCGGCGCCAAGTGGGAAAGGGTGGTTTTGAGGCTGAAGGCAGCAGGAAAGCCTGCAGCCCCCAGGTGTGTGGGGCTACGCAAGCGGTTCCCAAAGAGCTTTAGAACAAGGCATAGTTTTCCCTCCTGGCTCTTTGGTCGTGGGACCAATCTCCAGACATATGGCAATTTTTTTGCCTGGACCGGCGCCAAGTGGGAAAGAAAGTTTTGAGGCTGAAGGCAGCAGGAAAGCCTGCAGCCCCCCAGGTCTGTGGGGCTACACAAGAGGTTGCCAAAGAGCTTTAGAACAAGGCATAGTTTTCCCTGCTGGCTCTTTGTGTGGGGGACCCATCTCCAGACATATTGCCATTTCTGTACCTGGCGCGGCGTCAAGTGGGAAAGGGTGGTTTTGAGGCTGAAGGCAGCAGGAAAGCCTGCAGCCCCCAGGTGTGTGGGGCTCCGCAAGCGGTTCCCAAAGAGCTTTAGAACAACCGCATAGTGTTCCCGGCTGGCTCTTTGGGTGGGGGACCCATCTCCAGACATATTGCCATTTCTGTGCCTGGTGAGGCGCCAAGTGGGAAAGGGTGGTTTTGAGGCTGAAGGCAGCAGGAAAGCCTGCAGCCCCCAGGTCTGTGGGGCTACGCAAGCAGTTCCCAAAGAGCTTTAGAACAAGGCATAGTTTTCCCTCATGGCTCTTTGGGCATGGGTCCAGTCTCCAAACATATGGCCATTTTTGTGCCTGGTGCGGCGCCAAGTGGGAAAGGGTGGTTTTGAGGCTGAAGGCAGCAGGAAAGCCTGCAGCCCGCAGGTCTGTGGGGCTCCGCAAGAGGTTCCCAAAGAGCTTTAGAACAAGGCATAGTTTTCCCTCCTGGCTCTTTGGGTTGGGGACCAGTCTCCAGACATATGGCAATTTTTTTGCCTGGCGCGGCGCCAAGTGGGAAAGAAAGTTCTGAGGCTGAAGGCAGCAGGAAAGCCTGCAGCCCCCCAGGTCTGTGGGGCTACACAAGCGGTTCCCAAAGAGCTTTAGAACAAGGCATAGTTTTCCCTCATGGCTCTTTGGGCATGGGACCCATCTCCAGACATATGGCCATTTTTGTGCCTGGCGCGGCGCCAAGTGGGAAAGGGTGATTTTGAGGCTGAAGGCAGCAGGAAAGCTTGCAGCCCCCAGGTTTGTGGGGCTACGCAAGTTGTTCCCAAAGAGCTTTAGAACAAGGCATAGTTTTCCCTGCTGGCTCTTTGGGCGTGGGACCTATCTCCAGACATGTGGCCATTTTTGAGCCTGGAGGGGCGCCAAGTGGGAAAGGGTGGTTTTGAGGCTGAAGGCAGCAGGAAACCTGCAGCCCCCAGGTGTGTGGGGCTACGCAAGCGGTTCCCAAAGAGCTTTAGAACAAGGCATAGTTTTCCCTGCTGGCTCTTTGGGCGTGGGACAAATCTCCAGACATATGGCCATTTTTGTGCCTGGACCGGCGCCAAGTGGGAAAGGGTGGTTTTGAGGCTGAAGGCAGCAGGAAAGCCTGCAGCCCCCAGGTCCGTGGGGCTACACAAGCGGTTCCCAAAGAGCTTTAGAACAAGGCATAGTTTTCCCTGCTGGCTCTTTGGGTGGGGGACCAATCACCAGACATATGGCCATTTTTGTGCCTGGCGTGGCGCCAAGTGGGAAAGGGTGGTTGTGAGGCTGAAGGCAGCAGGAAAGCCTTCAGCCCGAAAGGTCTGTTGGGCTCCGCAAGCGGTTCCCAAAGAGCTTTAGCACAAGGCATAGTTTTCCCTGCTGACTCTTTGGGCATGGGACCAGTCTCCAGACATATGGCCATTTTTGTGCCTTTTGCGGCGCGAAGTGGGAAAGGGTGGTTTTGAGGCTGAAGGCAGCAGGAAAGCCTGCAGCCCCCAGGTGTGTGGGGCTACGCAAGCGGTTCCCAAAGATCTTTAGAACAAGGCATAGTTTTCCCTGCTGGCTTTTTGGGTGGGGGACCCATATCCAGACATATTGCCATTTCTGTGCCTGGACCGGCGCCAAGTGGGAAAGGGTGGTTTTGAGGCTGAAGGCAGCAGGAAAGCCTGCAGCCCCCAGGTGTGTGGGGCTACGCAAGCGGTTCCCAAAGAGCTTTAGAACAAGGCATAATTTTCCCTCCTGGCTCTTTGGGCGTGGGACCAATCTCCAGACATATTGCCATTTCTTTGCCTGGCGCGGCGCCAAGTGGGAAAGGGTGGTTTTGAGGCTGAAGGCAGCAGGAAAGCCTGCAGCCCCCCAGGTCTGTGGGGCTACACAAGCGGTTCCCAAAGAGCTTTAGATCAAGGCATAGTTTTCCCTGCGGGCTCTTTGGGCATGGGACCCATCTCCAGACATATGGCCATTTTTGTGCCTGGCGCGGCGCCAAGTGGGAAAGGGTGGTTTTGAGGCTGAAGGCAGCAGGAAAGCTTGCAGCCCCCAGGTTTGTGGGGCTACGCAAGTTGTTCCCAAAGAGCTTTAGAACAAGGCATAGTTTTCCCTGCTGGCTCTTTGGGCGTGGGACCAATCTCCAGACATGTGGCCATTTTTGAGCCTGGCGCGGCGCCAAGTGGGAAAGGGTGGTTTTGAGGCTGAAGGCAGCAGGAAAGCCTTCAGCCCCCAGGTCCGTGGGGCTACGCAAGCGGTTCACAAAGAGCTTTAGAACAAGGCATAGTTTTCCCTGCTGGCTCTTTGGGCGTGGGACCAATCTCCAGACATATGGCCATTTTTGTGCCTGGCGTGGCGCCAAGTGGGAAAGGGTGGTTTTGAGGCTGAAGGCAGCAGGAAAGCCTGCAGCCCCCAGGTGTGTGGGGCTACGCAAGCGGTTCCCAAAGAGCTTTAGAACAAGGCATAGTTTTCCCTGCTGGCTCTTTGGGCGTGGGACCAGACTCCAGACATATGGCCATTTTTGTGCCTGGCGCGGCGCCAAGTTGGAAAGGGTGGTTTTGAGGCTGAAGGCAGCAGGAAAGCCTGCAGCCCCCAGGTGTGTGGGGCTACACAAGCGGTTCCCAAAGGCCTTTAGAACAAGGCATAGTTTTCCCTGCTGGCTCTTTGGGCGTGGGACCCATCTCCAGACATATGTAGATTTTGGACGCTGGCACCGTGCCAAGTGGGAAAGGGTGGTTTTGAGGCTGAAGGCAGCAGGAAAGCCTGCAGCCCCAAGGTGTGTGGGGCTACGCAAGCGGTTCCCAAAGAGCTTTAGAACAAGGCATAGTTTTCCCTGCTGGCTCTTTGGGCGTGGGACCAATCTCCAGACATATGGCCAATATGTGCCTGGAGCGACGCCAAGTGGGACAGGGTGGTTTTGAGGCTGAAGGCAGCAGGAAAGCCTGCAGCCCCCAGGTGTGTGGGGCTACGCAAGCGGTTCCCAAAGAGCTTTAGAAAAAGGCATAGTTTTCCCTGCTGGCTCTTTGGGCGTGGGACCAATCTCCAGACATATGGCCATTTTTGTGCCTGGCGTGGCGCCAAGTGGGAAAGGGTGGTTTTCAGACTGAAGGCGCCAGGAAAGCCTGCAGCCCCCACGTGTGTAGGGCTACGCAAGCGGTTCCCAAAGAGCTTTAGAACAAGGCATAGTTTTCCCTGCTGGCTCTTTGGGCGTGGGACCAGTCTCCAGACATATGTAGATTTTGGAGGCTGGCACCGTGCCAAGTGGGACAGGGTGGTTTTGAGGCTGAAGGCAGCAGGAGAGCCGGCAGCCCCCAGGTGTGTGGGGCTACGCAAGCGGTTCCCAAAGAGCTTTAGAACAAGGCATAGTTTTCGCTCATGGCTCTTTGGGTGGGGGACCCATCTCCAGACATACTGCCATTTCTGTGTCTGGCGCGGCGCCAAGTGGGAGAGGGTGGTTTTGAGGCTGAAGGCAGCAGGAAAGCCTGCAGCCCCCAGGTGTGTGGGGCTCCGCAAGCGGTTCCCAAAGAGCTTTAGAACAAGGCATAGTTTTCCCTGCTGGCTCTTTGTGTGGGGGACCCATCTCCAGACATATTGCCATTTCTGTGCCTGGTGAGGCGCCAAGTGGGAAAGGGTGGTTTTGAGGCTGAAGGCAGCAGGAAAGCCTGCAGCCCCCAGGTGTGTGGGGCTACGCAAGAGGTTCCCAAAGAGCTTTAGAACAAGGCATAATGTTCCCTCCTGGCTCTTTGGGTGGGGGACCAGTCTCCAGAGATATTGCAAGTATTTTGCCTGGCGCGGCGCCAAGTGGGAAAGAAAGTTTTGAGGCTGAAGGCAGCAGGAAAGCCTGCAGCCCGCAGGTGTGTGGGGCTACACAAGCGGTTCCCAAAGAGCTTTAGAACAAGGCATAGTTTTCCCTGCTGGCTCTTTGGGCGTGGGACCAGTCTCCAGACATATGGCCATTTTTGTGCCTGGCGCGGCGCCAAGTGGGAAAGGGTGATTTTGAGGCTGAAGGCAGCAGGAAAGCTTGCAGCCCCCAGGTTTGTGGGGCTACGCAAGTTGTTCCCAAAGAGCTTTAGAACAAGGCATAGTTTTCCCTGCTGGCTCTTTGGGCGTGGGACCAATCTCCAGACATATGGCCATTTTTGAGCCTGGCGCGGCTCCAAGTGGGAAAGGGTAGTTTTGAGGCTGAAGGCAGCAGGAAAGCCTGCAGCCCCCAGGTGTGTGGGGCTACGCAAGCGGTTCCCAAAGAGCTTTAGAACAAGGCATATTTTTCCCTGCTGGCTCTTTGGGCGTGGGACCAATCTCCAGACATATGGCCATTTTTGAGCCTGGCACGGCGCCAAGTGGGAAAGGGTGGTTTTGAGGCTGAAGGCAGCAGGAAAGCCTGCAGCCCGCAGGTCTGTGGGGCTACGCAAGCGGTTCCCAAAGAGCTTTAGAACAAGGCATAGTTTTCCCTGCTGGCTCTTTGGGCGTGGGACCAGTCTCCAGACATATGGCCATTTTTGTGCCTGGCGCGGCGCCAAGTGGGAAAGGGTGGTTTTGAGGCTGAAGGCAGCAGGAAAGCCTGCAGCCCCCAGGTGTGTGGGGCTACACAAGCGGTTCCCAAAGAGCTTTAGAACAAGGCATAGTTTTCCCTGCTGGCTCTTTGGGCGTGGGACCAACCTCCAGACATATGTAGATTTTGGAGGCTGGCACCGTGCCAAGTGGGAAAGGGTGGATTTGAGACTGAAGGCAGCAGGAAAGCCTGCAGCCCTAAGGTGTGTAGGGCTATGCAAGCGGTTCCCAAAGAGCTTTAGAACAAGGCATAGTTTTCCCTGCTGGCTCTTTGGGCGTGGGACCAGTCTCCAGACATATGGCCGTTTTTGTGCCTGGCGCGGAGCCAAGTGGGGAAGGGTGGTTTTGAGGCTGAAGGCAGCAGGAAAGCCTGCAGCCCCCAGGTGTGTGGGGCTACGGAAGCGGTTCCCAAAGAGCTTTAGAACAAGGCATATTTTTCCCTCATGGCTCTTTGGGCATGGGACCAGTCTCCAGACATATGTAGATTTTGGAGGCTGGCACCGTGCCAAGTGGGACAGGGTGGTTTTGAGGCTGAAGGCAGCAGGAAAGCCTGCAGCCCCCAGGTGTGTGGGGCTACGCAAGCGGTTCCCAAAGGGCTTTAGAACAAGGCATAGTTTTCCCTGCTGGCTCTTTGGGCGTGGGACCAATCTCCAGACATATGGCCATTTTTGTGCCTGGCGCGGCGCCAAGTGGGAAAGGGTGGTTTTGAGGCTGAAGGCAGCAGGAAAGCCTGCAGCCCCCAGGTGTGTGGGGCTACGCAAGCGATTCCCAAAGAGCTTTAGAACAAGGCATAGTTTTCCCTGCTGGCTCTTTGGGCATGGGAACAATCTCCAGACATATGGCCATTTTTGTGCCTGGCGCGGCGCCAAGTGGGAAAGGGTGGTTTTGAGGCTGAAGGCAGCAGGAAAGCCTGCAGCCCCCAGGTGTGTGGGGCCACGCAAGCGGTTCCCAAAGAGCTTTAGGACAAGGCATAGTTTTCCCTGTTGGCTCTTTGGGCGTGGGACCAATCTCCAGACATATGGCCATTTTTGTGCCTGGCGCGGCGCCAAGTGGGAAAGGGTGGTTTTGAGGCTGAAGGCGCCAGGAAAGCCTGCAGCCCCCAGGTGTGTAGGGCTACGCAAGCGGTTCCCAAAGAGCTTTAGAACAAGGCATAATTTTCCCTCATGGCTCTTTAGGCGTGGGACCAGTCTCCAGACATATGGCCGTTTTTGTGCCTGGCGCGGAGCCAAGTGGGAAAGGGTGGTTTTGAGGCTGAAGGCAGCAGGAAAGCCTGGAGACCCCAGGTGTGTGGGGCTACGCAAGCGGTTCCCAAAGAGCTTTAGAACAAGGCATAGTTTTCCCTGCTGCCTCTTTGGGCGTGGGACCCATCTCCAGACATATGTAGTTTTTGGAGGCTGGCACCGTGCCAAGTGGGACAGGGTGGTTTTGAGGCTGAAGGCAGCAGGAGAGCCTGCAGCCCGCAGGTGTGTGGGGCTACGCAAGCGGTTCCCAAAGAGCTTTAGAACAAGGCATAGTTTTCGCTCATGGCTCTTTGGGTGGGGGACCCATCTCCAGACATACTGCCATTTCTGTGTCTGGCGCGGCGCCAAGTGGGAAAGGGTGGTTTTGAGGCTGAAGGCAGCAGGAAAGCCTGCAGCCCCAGGTGTGTGGGGCTACGCAAGCGGTTCCCAAAGAGCTTTAGAACAAGGCATAGTTTTCCCTGCTGGCTCTTTGGCCGTGGGACCAATCTCCAGACATATGGCCATATTTGTGCCTGGCGTGGCGCCAAGTGGGAAAGGGTGGTTTTGAGGCTGAAGGCAGCAGGAAAGCCTGCAGCCCCCAGGTGTGTGGGGCTACGCAAGCGGTTCCCAAAGAGCTTTAGAACAAGGCATAGTTTTCCCTGCTGGCTCTTTGGGCGTGGGACCAGTCTCCAGACATATGTAGATTTTGGAGGCTGGCACCGTGCCAAGTGGGAAAGAGTGGTTTTGAGGCTGAAGGCAGCAGGAAAGCCTGCAGCCCCCAGGTCCGTGGGGCTGCGCAAGCGGTTCCCAAAGAGCTTTAGAACAAGGCATAGTTTTCCCTGCTGGCTCTTTGGGCGTGGGACCAATCTCCAGAAATATGGCCATTTTTGTGCCTGGCGCGGCGCCAAGTGGGAAAGGGTGGTTTTGAGGCTGAAGGCAGCAGGAAAGCCTGCAGCCCCCAGGTGTGTGGGGCTACGCAAGCGGTTCCCAAAGAGCTTTAGAACAAGGCATAGTTTTCCCTGCTGGCTCTTTGGGCGTGGGACCAGTCTCCAGACATATGTAGATTTTGGAGGCTGGCACCGTGCCAAGTGGGAAAGGGTGGTTTTGAGGCTGAAGGCAGCAGGAAAGCCTGCAGCCCCCAGGTCCGTGGGGATGCGCAAGCGGTTCACAAAGAGCTTTAGAACAAGGCATAGTTTTCCCTCATGGCTCTTTGGGTGGGGGACCCACCTCCAGACATATGGCCATTTTTGTGCCTGGACCGGCGCCTAGTGGGTAAGTGTGATTTTTAGGCTGAAGGCAGCAGGAAAGCCTGCAGCCCCCAGGTCTGTGGGGCTACGCAAGCGGTTCCCAAAGAGCTTTAGAACAAGGCATAGTTTTCCCTGCTGGCTCTTTGGGCGTGGGACCAGTCTCCAGACATATGTAGATTTTGGAGGCTGGCACCGTGCCAAGTGGGACAGGGTGGTTTTGAGGCTGAAGGCAGCAGGAAAGCCTGCAGCCCCCAGGTGTGTGGGGCTACGCAAGCGGTTCCCAAAGAGCTTTAGAACAAGGCATAGTTTTCCCTGCTGGCTCTTTGGGCGTGGGACCAATCTCCAGACATATGGCCATTTTTGTGCCTGGCGCGGCGCCAAGTGGGAAAGGGTGGTTTTGAGGCTGAAGGCAGCAGGAAAGCCTGCAGCCCCCAGGTGTGTGGGGCTACGCAAGCGATTCCCAAAGAGCTTTAGAACAAGGCATAGTTTTCCCTGCTGGCTCTTTGGGCATGGGAACAATCTCCAGACATATGGCCATTTTTGTGCCTGGCGCGGCGCCAAGTGGGAAAGGGTGGTTTTGAGGCTGAAGGCAGCAGGAAAGCCTGCAGCCCCCAGGTGTGTGGGGCCACGCAAGCGGTTCCCAAAGAGCTTTAGGTCAAGGCATAGTTTTCCCTGTTGGCTCTTTGGGCGTGGGACCAATCTCCAGACATATGGCCATTTTTGTGCCTGGCGCGGCGCCAAGTGGGCAAGGGTGGTTTTGAGGCTGAAGGCAGCAGGAAAGCCTTCAGCCCCCAGGTGTGTAGGGCTACGCAAGCGGTTCCCAAAGAGCTTTAGAACAAGGCATAGTTTTCCCTGCTGGCTCTTTGGGCGTGGGACCAGTCTCCAGACATATGGCCGTTTTTGTGCCTGGCGCGGAGCCAAGTGGGGAAGGGTGGTTTTGAGGCTGAAGGCAGCAGGAAAGCCTGGAGCCCCCAGGTGTCTGGGGCTACGCAAGCGGTTCCCAAAGAGCTTTAGAACAAGGCATAGTTTTCCCTGCTGGCTCTTTGGGCGTGGGACCAGTCTCCAGACATATGTAGTTTTTGGAGGCTGGCGCGGAGCCAAGTGGGGAAGGGTGGTTTTGAGGCTGAAGGCAGCAGGAAAGCCTGGAGCCCCCAGGTGTGTGGGGCTACGCAAGCGGTTCCCAAAGAGCTTTAGAACAAGGCATAGTTTTCGCTCATGGCTCTTTGGGTGGGGGACCCATCTCCAGACATACTGCCATTTCTGTGTCTGGCGCGGCGCCAAGTGGGAAAGGGTGGTTTTGAGGCTGAAGGCAGCAGGAAAGCCTGCAGCCCCCAGGTGTGTGGGGCTACGCAAGCGGTTCCCAAAGAGCTTTAGAACAAGGCATAATTTTCCCTGCTGGCTCTTTGGGTGGGGGACCAATCTCCAGACATATGGCCATATTTGTGCCTGGCGCAGCGCCAAGTGGGAAAGGGTGGTTTTGAGCCTGAAGGCAGCAGGAAAGCCTGCAGCCCCCAGGTGTGTGGGGCTACGCAAGCGGTTCCCAAAGAGCTTTAGAACAAGGCATAGTTTTCCCTGCTGGCTCTTTGGGCGTGGGACCAGTCTCCAGACATATGTAGATTTTGGAGGTTGGCACCGTGCCAAGTGGGAAACGGTGGTTTTGAGGCTGAAGGCAGCAGGAAAGCCTGCAGCCCCCAGGTCTGTGGGGCTACGCAAGCGGGTCCCAAAGAGCTTTAGAACAAGGCATAGTTTTCCCTGCTGGCTCTTTGGTCGTGCGACCAATCTCCAGACATATGGCCATTATGTGCCTGGAGCGACGCCAAGTGGGACAGGGTGGTTTTGAGGCTGAAGGCAGCAGGAAAGCCTGCAGCCCCCAGGTCTGTGGAGCTACGCAAGCGGTTCCCAAAGAGCTTTAGAACAAGGCATAGTTTTCCCTGCTGGCTCTTGGGCGTGGGACCAATCTCCAGACATATGGCCATTTTTGTGCCTGGCGCGGCGCCAAGTGGGAAAAGGTGGTTTTGAGACTAAAGGCGCCAGGAAAGCCTGCAGCCCCCAGGTGTGTAGGGGTACGCAAGCGGTTCCCAAAGAGCTTTAGAACAAGGCATAGTTTTCCCTGCTGGCTCTTTGGGCGTGGGACCAGTCTCCAGAAATATGGCCATTTTTGTGCCTGGCGCGGCGCCAAGTGGGAAAGGGTGGTTTTGAGGCTTAAGGCAGCAGGAAAGCCTGCAGCCCCCAGGTGTGTGGGGCTACGCAAGCGGTTCCCAAAGAGCTTTAGAACAAGGCATAGTTTTCCCTGCTGGCTCTTTGGGCGTGGGACCAATCTCCAGACATATCGCCATTTTTGTGCCTGGCGCGGCGCCAAGTGGGAAAGGATGTTTTTGAAACTGTAGGCGCCAGGAAAGCCTGCAGCCCCCAGGTGTGTAGGGCTACGCAAGCGGTTCCCAAAGAGCTTTAGAACAAGGCATAGTTTTCCCTGCTGGCTCTTTGGGCGTGGGACCAATCTCCAGACATATGGCCGTTTTTGTGCCTGGCGCGGAGCCAAGTGGGGAAGGGTGGTTTTGAGGCTGAAGGCAGCAGGAAAGTCTGCAGCCCCCAGGTGTGTGGGGCTACGCAAGCGGTTCCCAAAGAGCTTTAGAACAAGGCATAGTTTTCCCTGCTGGCTCTTTGGGCGTGGGACCAGTCTCCAGACATATGTAGATTTTGGAGGCTGGCACCGTGCCAAGTGGGAAAGGGTGGGTTTGAGGCTGAAGGCAGCAGGAAAGCCTGCAGCCCCCAGGTCTGTGGGGCTACGCAAGCGGTTCCCAAAGAGCTTTAGAACAAGGCATAGTTTTCCCTGCTGGCTCTTTGGGCGTGGGACCAGTCTCCAGACATATTGCCATTTTTGTGCCTGGCGCGGAGCCAAGTGGGGAAGGGTGGTTTTGAGGCTGAAGGCAGCAGGAAAGCCTGCAGCCCCCAGGTGTGTGGGGCTACGCAAGCGGTTCCCAAAGAGCTTTAGAACAAGGCATAGTTTTCCCTGCTGGCTCTTTGGGCGTGGGACCAGTCTCCAGACATATGTAGATTTTGGAGGCTGGCACCGTGCCAAGTGGGAAAGGGTGGTTTTGAGGCTGAAGGCAGCAGGAAAGCCTGCAGCCCCCAGGTGTGTGGGGCTACGCAAGCGGTTCCCAAAGAGCTTTAGAACAAGGCATAGTTTTCCCTGCTGGCTCTTTGGGCGTGGGACCAATCTCCAGACATATGGCCGTTTTTGTGCCTGGCGCGGCGCCAAGTGGGAAAGGGTGGTTTTGAGGCTGAAGGCAGCAGGAAAGCCTGCAGCCCCCAGGTGTGTGGAGCTACGCAAGAGGTTCCCAAAGAGCTTTAGAACAAGGCATAGTTTTCCCTGCTGGCTCTTTGGGCGTGGGACCAATCTCCAGACATATGGCCAGTTTTGTGCCTGGAGCGACGCCAAGAGAGACAGGGCAGTTTTGAGGCTGAAGGCAGCAGGAAAGCCTGCAGCCCCCAGGTCTGTGGGGCTACGCAAGCGGTTCCCAAAGAGCTTTAGAACAAGGCATAGTTTTCCCTGCTGGCTCTTTGGGCGTGGGACCAATCTCCAGACATATGGCCATTTTTGTGCCTGGCGCGGTGCCAAGTGGGAAAGGGTGGTTTTGAGGCTGAAGGCAGCAGGAAAGCCTGCAGCCCCCAGGTGTGTAGGGCTGCGCAAGTGGTTCCCAAAGAGCTTTAAAACAAGGCATAGTTTTCCCTGCTGGCTCTTTGGGCGTGGGACCAGTCTCCAGACATATGGCCATTTTTGTGCCTGGCGCGGCGCCAAGTGGGAAAGGGTGGTTTTGAGCCTGAAGGCAGCAGGAAAGCCTGCAGCCCCAGGTGTGTGGGGCTACGCAAGCGGTTCCCAAAGAGCTTTAGAACAAGGCATAGTTTTCCCTGCTGGCTCTTTGGGCGTGGGACCAATCTCCAGACATATGGCCGTTTTTGTGCCTGGCGCGGAGCCAAGTGGGGAAGGGTGGTTTTGAGGCTGAAGGCAGCAGGAAAGCCTGCAGCCCCCAGGTGTATGGGGCTACGCAAGCGGTTCCCAAAGAGCTTTAGAACAAGGCATAGTTTTCCCTGCTGGCTCTTTGGGCGTGGGACCAGTCTCCAGACATATGGCTATTTTTCTGCCTAGAATGATGCCAAGTGGGAAAGGGTGGTTTTGAGGCTGAAGGCAGCAGGAAAGCCTGCAGCCCCCAGGTGTGTGTGGCTACGCAAGCGGTTCCCAAAGAGCTTTAGAACAAGGCATAGTTTTCCCTGCTGGCTCTTTGGGCGTGGGACCAGTCTCTAGACATATGAAGATTTTGGAGGCTGGCACCGTGCCAAGTGGGAAAGGGTGGTTTTGAGGCTGAAGGCAGCAGGAAAGCCTGCAGCCCCCAGGTGTGTGGGGCTACGCAAGCGGTTCCCAAAGAGCTTTAGAACAAGGCATAGTTTCCCCTGCTGGCTCTTTGGGCGTGGGACCAATCTCCAGACATATGGCCATTATGTGCCTTGAGCGACGCCAAGTGGGACAGGGTGGTTTTGAGGCTGAAGGCAGCAGGAAAGCCTGCAGCCCCCAGGTGTGTGGGGCTACACAAGCGGTTCCCAAAGAGCTTTAGAACAAGGCATAGTTTTCCCTGCTGGCTCTTTGGGCGTGGGACCAATCTCCAGACATATGGCCATTTTTGTGCCTGGCGCGGCGCCAAGTGGGAAAGGGTGGTTTTGAGGCTGAAGGCAGCAGGAAAGGCTCCAGCCCGCAGGTCTGTTGGGCTACGCAAGAGGTTCCCAAAGAGCTTTAGAACAAGGCATAGTTTTCCCTGCTGGCTCTTTGGGCGTGGGACCAGTCTCCAGACATATGGCCATTTTTCTGCCTAGAACGACGCCAAGTGGGAAAGGGTGGTTTTGAGGCTGAAGGCAGCAGGAAAGCCTGCAGCCCCCAGGTGTGTGTGCCTACGCAAGCGGTTCCCAAAGAGCTTTAGAACAAGGCATAATTTTCCCTGCTGGCTCTTTGGGCGTGGGACCAATATCCAGACATATGTAGATTTTGGAGGCTGGCACCGTGCGAAGTGGGAAAGGGTGGTTTTGAGGCTGAAGGCAGCAGGAAAGCCTGCAGCCCGCAGGTCTGTGGGGCTACGCAAGCGGTTCCCAAAGAGCTTTAGAACAAGGCATATTTTTCCCTGCTGGCTCTTTGGCCGTGGGACCAATCTCAAGACATATGGCCATTTCTGTGCCTGGCGCGGCGCCAAGTGGGAAAGGGTGGTTTTGAGCCTGAAGGCAGCAGGAAAGCCTGCAGCCCCCAGGTGTGTGGGGCTACGCAAGCGGTTCCCAAAGAGCTTTAGAACAAGGCATAGTTTTCCCTGCTGGCTCTTTGGGCGTGGGACCAGTCTCCAGACATATGTAGATTTTGGAGGCTGGCACCGTGCCAAGTGGGAAAGGGTGGTTTTGAGGCTCAAGGCGCCAGGAAAACCTGCAGCCCCCAGGTCTGTGGGGCTACGCAAGCGGTTCCCAAAGAGCTTTAGAACAAGGCATAGTTTTCCCTGCTGGCTCTTTGGGCGTGGGACCAACCTCCAGACATATGGCCATTATGTGCCTGGAGCGACGCCAAGTGGGACAGGGTGGTTTTGAGCCTGAAGGCAGCAGGAAAGCCTGCAGCCCGCAGGTGTGTGGGGCTACGCAAGCGGTTCCCAAAGAGCTTTAGAACAAGGCATAGTTTTCCCTGCTGGCTCTTTGGGTGTGGGACCAATCTCCAGACATATGGACATTTTTGTGCCTTGCGCGGCGCCAAGTGGGAAAGGGTGGTTTTGAGGCTGAAGGCGCCAGGAAATCCTGCAGCCCCCAGGTCTGTGGGGCTACGCAAGCGGTTCCCAAAGAGCTTTAGAACAAGGCATAGTTTTCCCTGCTGGCTCTTTGGGTGTGGGACCAATCTCCAGACATATGGCCATTTTTGTGCCTGGAGCGACGCCAAGTGGGAAAGGGTGGTTTTGAGGCTGAACGCGCCAGGAAAGACTGCACCCCCCAGGTGTGTGGGGCCACGCAAGCGGTTCCCAAAGAGCTTTAGATCAAGGCATAGTTTTCCCTGCTGGCTCTTTGGGTGGGGGACCAATCTCCAGACATATGGCCATTTTTGGGCCTCGAGCGACGCCAAGTGGGAAAGGGTGTTTTTGAGCCTGAAAGTGCCAGGAAAGCCTGCAGCCCCCAGGTGTGTGGGGCTACGCAAGCGGTTCCCAAAGAGCTTTAGAACAAGGCATAGTTTTCCCTGCTGGCTCTTTGGGCGTGGGACCGATCTCCAGACATATGGCCATTTTTGTGCCTGGAGCGACGCCAAGTGGGAAAGGGTGGTTTTGAGGCTCAAGGCGCCAGGAAAGCCTGCAGCCTGCAGGTGTGTGGGGCTACGCAAGCGGTTCCCAAAGAGCTTTAGAACAAGGCATAGTTTTCCCTGCTGGCTCTTTGGGCGTGGGACCAGTCTCCAGACATATGTAGATTTTGGAGGCTGGCACCGTGCCAAGTGGGAAAGGGTGGTTTTGAGGCTGAAGGCAGCAGGAAAGCCTGCAGCCCCCAGGTGTGTGGGGCTACGCAAGCGGTTCCCAAAGAGCTTTAGAAAAAGGCATAGTTTTCCCTGCTGGCTCTTTGGGCGTGGGACCAATCTCCAGACATATGGCCATTTTTGTGCCTGGCGCGGTGCCAAGTGGGAAAGGGTGGTTTTGAGGCTGAAGGCAGCAGGAAAGCCTGCAGCCCCCAGGTGTGTGGGGCTACGCAAGCGGTTCCCAAAGAGCTTTAGAACAAGGCATAGTTTTCCCTGCTGGCTCTTTGGGCGTGGGACCAATCTCCAGACATATGGCCATTTTTGTGCCTGGCGCGGCGCCAAGTGGGAAAGGGTGGTTTTGAGGCTGAAGGCAGCAGGAAAGCCTGCAGCCCGCAGGTGTGTGGGGCTACGCAAGCGGTTCCCAAAGAGCTTTAGAACAAGGCATAGTTTTCCCTCCTGGCTCTTTGGGCGTGGGACCAATCTCCAGACATATGGCCGTTTTTGTGCCTGGCGCGGAGCCAAGTGGGGAAGGGTGGTTTTGAGGCTGAAGGCAGCAGGAAAGCCTGCACCCCCCAGGTCTGTCGGGGAACGCAAGCGGTTCCCAAAGAGCTTTAGAACAAGGCATAGTTTTCCCTGCTGGCTCTTTGGGCGTGGGACCAGTCTCCAGACATATGGCTATTTTTCTGCCTAGAAAGATGCCAAGTGGGAAAGGGTGGTTTTGAGGCTGAAGGCAGCAGGAAAGCCTGCAGCCCCCAGGTGTGTGTGGCTACGCAAGCGGTTCCCAAAGAGCTTTAGAACAAGGCATAGTTTTCCCTGCTGGCTCTTTGGGCGTGGGACCAGTCTCTAGACATATGAAGATTTTGGAGGCTGGCACCGTGCCAAGTGGGAAAGGGTGGTTTTGAGGCTGAAGGCAGCAGGAAAGCCTGCAGCCCCCAGGTGTGTGGGGCTACACAAGCGGTTCCCAAAGAGCTTTAGAACAAGGCATAGTTTTCCCTGCTGGCTCTTTGGGCGTGGGACCAATCTCCAGACATATGGCCATTTTTGTGCCTGGCGCGGCGCCAAGTGGGAAAGGGTGGTTTTGAGGCTGAAGGCAGCAGGAAAGGCTCCAGCCCGCAGGTCTGTTGGGCTCCGCAAGAGGTTCCCAAAGAGCTTTAGAAAACAAGGCATAGTTTTCCCTGCTGGCTCTTTGGGCGTGGGACCAGTGTCCAGACATATGGCCATTTTTCTGCCTAGAACGACGCCAAGTGGGAAAGGGTGGTTTTGAGGCTGAAGGCAGCAGGAAAGCCTGCAGCCCCCAGGTGTGTGGGGCTACACAAGCGGTTCCCAAAGAGCTTTAGAACAAGGCATAGTTTTCCCTGCTGGCTCTTTGGGCGTGGGACCAATCTCCAGACATATGGCCATTTTTGTGCCTGGCGCGGCGCCAAGTGGGAAAGGGTGGTTTTGAGGCTGAAGGCAGCAGGAAAGGCTCCAGCCCGCAGGTCTGTTGGGCTACGCAAGAGGTTCCCAAAGAGCTTTAGAACAAGGCATAGTTTTCCCTGCTGGCTCTTTGGGCGTGGGACCAGTCTCCAGACATATGGCCATTTTTCTGCCTAGAACGACGCCAAGTGGGAAAGGGTGGTTTTGAGGCTGAAGGCAGCAGGAAAGCCTGCAGCCCCCAGGTGTGTGTGCCTACGCAAGCGGTTCCCAAAGAGCTTTAGAACAAGGCATAATTTTCCCTGCTGGCTCTTTGGGCGTGGGACCAATATCCAGACATATGTAGATTTTGGAGGCTGGCACCGTGCGAAGTGGGAAAGGGTGGTTTTGAGGCTGAAGGCAGCAGGAAAGCCTGCAGCCCGCAGGTCTGTGGGGCTACGCAAGCGGTTCCCAAAGAGCTTTAGAACAAGGCATATTTTTCCCTGCTGGCTCTTTGGCCGTGGGACCAATCTCAAGACATATGGCCATTTCTGTGCCTGGCGCGGCGCCAAGTGGGAAAGGGTGGTTTTGAGCCTGAAGGCAGCAGGAAAGCCTGCAGCCCCCAGGTGTGTGGGGCTACGCAAGCGGTTCCCAAAGAGCTTTAGAACAAGGCATAGTTTTCCCTGCTGGCTCTTTGGGCGTGGGACCAGTCTCCAGACATATGTAGATTTTGGAGGCTGGCACCGTGCCAAGTGGGAAAGGGTGGTTTTGAGGCTCAAGGCGCCAGGAAAACCTGCAGCCCCCAGGTCTGTGGGGCTACGCAAGCGGTTCCCAAAGAGCTTTAGAACAAGGCATAGTTTTCCCTGCTGGCTCTTTGGGCGTGGGACCAGTCTCCAGACATATGGCCATTATGTGCCTGGAGCGACGCCAAGTGGGACAGGGTGGTTTTGAGCCTGAAGGCAGCAGGAAAGCCTGCAGCCCGCAGGTGTGTGGGGCTACGCAAGCGGTTCCCAAAGAGCTTTAGAACAAGGCATAGTTTTCCCTGCTGGCTCTTTGGGTGTGGGACCAATCTCCAGACATATGGACATTTTTGTGCCTTGCGCGGCGCCAAGTGGGAAAGGGTGGTTTTGAGGCTGAAGGCGCCAGGAAATCCTGCAGCCCCCAGGTCTGTGGGGCTACGCAAGCGGTTCCCAAAGAGCTTTAGAATAAGGCATAGTTTTCCCTGCTGGCTCTTTGGGTGGGGGACCCATCTCCAGACATATGGCCATTTTTGGGCCTGGAGAGACGCCAAGTGGGAAAGGGTGGTTTTGAGGCTGAAAGCGCCAGGAAGGCCTGCAGCCCCCAGGTGTGTGGGGCTACGCAAGCGGTTCCCAAAGAGCTTTAGAACAAGGCATAGTTTTCCCTGCTGGCTCTTTGGGCGTGGGACCAATCTCCAGACATATGGCCTTTTTTGTGTCTGGCGCGGCGCCAAGTGGGAAAGGGTGGTTTTGAGGCTGAAGGCAGCAGGAAAGCTTCCAGCCCCCAGGTGTGTGGGGCTACGCAAGCGGTTCCCAAAGAGCTTTAGAACAAGGCATAGTTTTCCCTGCTGGCTCTTTGGGCGTGGGACCAATCTCCAGACATATGGCCATTTTTGTGCCTGGAGCGACGCCAAGTGGGAAAGGGTGGTTTTGAGGCTGAACGCGCCAGGAAAGACTGCACCCCCCAGGTGTGTGGGGCCACGCAAGCGGTTCCCAAGGAGCTTTAGATCAAGGCATAGTTTTCCCTGCTGGCTCTTTGGGTGGGGGACCAATCTCCAGACATATGGCCATTTTTGGGCCTCGAGCGACGCCAAGTGGGAAAGGGTGTTTTTGAGCCTGAAAGTGCCAGGAAAGCCTGCAGCCCCCAGGTGTGTGGGGCTACGCAAGCGGTTCCCAAAGAGCTTTAGAACAAGGCATAGTTTTCCCTGCTGGCTCTTTGGGCGTGGGACCGATCTCCAGACATATAGCCATTTTTGTGCCTGGAGCGACGCCAAGTGGGAAAGGGTGGTTTTGAGGCTCAAGGCGCCAGGAAAGCCTGCAGCCTGCAGGTGTGTGGGGCTACGCAAGCGGTTCCCAAAGAGCTTTAGAACAAGGCATAGTTTTCCCTGCTGGCTCTTTGGGCGTGGGACCAGTCTCCAGACATATGTAGATTTTGGAGGCTGGCACCGTGCCAAGTGGGAAAGGGTGGTTTTGAGGCTGAAGGCAGCAGGAAAGCCTGCAGCCCCCAGGTGTGTGGGGCTACGCAAGCGGTTCCCAAAGAGCTTTAGAAAAAGGCATAGTTTTCCCTCCTGGCTCTTTGGGCGTGGGACCAATCTCCAGACATATGGCCATTTTTGTGCCTGGCGCGGTGCCAAGTGGGAAAGGGTGGTTTTGAGGCTGAAGGCAGCAGGAAAGCCTGCAGCCCCCAGGTGTGTGGGGCTACGCAAGCGGTTCCCAAAGAGCTTTAGAACAAGGCATAGTTTTCCCTGCTGGCTCTTTGGGCGTGGGACCAATCTCCAGACATATGGCCATTTTTGTGCCTGGCGCGGCGCCAAGTGGGAAAGGGTGGTTTTGAGGCTGAAGGCAGCAGGAAAGCCTGCAGCCCGCAGGTGTGTGGGGCTACGCAAGCGGTTCCCAAAGAGCTTTAGAACAAGGCATAGTTTTCCCTCCTGGCTCTTTGGGCGTGGGACCAATCTCCAGACATATGGCCGTTTTTGTGCCTGGCGCGGAGCCAAGTGGGGAAGGGTGGTTTTGAGGCTGAAGGCAGCAGGAAAGCCTGCACCCCCCAGGTCTGTCGGGGAACGCAAGCGGTTCCCAAAGAGCTTTAGAACAAGGCATAGTTTTCCCTGCTGGCTCTTTGGGCGTGGGACCAGTCTCCAGACATATGGCTATTTTTCTGCCTAGAAAGATGCCAAGTGGGAAAGGGTGGTTTTGAGGCTGAAGGCAGCAGGAAAGCCTGCAGCCCCCAGGTGTGTGTGGCTACGCAAGCGGTTCCCAAAGAGCTTTAGAACAAGGCATAGTTTTCCCTGCTGGCTCTTTGGGCGTGGGACCAGTCTCTAGACATATGAAGATTTTGGAGGCTGGCACCGTGCCAAGTGGGAAAGGGTGGTTTTGAGGCTGAAGGCAGCAGGAAAGCCTGCAGCCCCCAGGTGTGTGTGGCTACACAAGCGGTTCCCAAAGAGCTTTAGAACAAGGCATAGTTTTCCCTGCTGGCTCTTTGGGCGTGGGACCAATCTCCAGACATATGGCCATTTTTGTGCCTGGCGCGGCGCCAAGTGGGAAAGGGTGGTTTTGAGGCTGAAGGCAGCAGGAAAGGCTCCAGCCCGCAGGTCTGTTGGGCTCCGCAAGAGGTTCCCAAAGAGCTTTAGAACAAGGCATAGTTTTCCCTGCTGGCTCTTTGGGCGTGGGACCAGTCTCCAGACATATGGCCATTTTTCTGCCTAGAACGACGCCAAGTGGGAAAGGGTGGTTTTGAGGCTGAAGGCAGCAGGAAAGCCTGCAGCCCCCAGGTGTGTGGGGCCACGCAAGCGGTTCCCAAAGAGCTTTAGATCAAGGCATAGTTTTCCCTGCTGGCTCTTTGGGTGGGGGACCAATCTCCAGACATATGGCCATTTTTGGGCCTCGAGCGACGCCAAGTGGGAAAGGGTGTTTTTGAGCCTGAAAGTGCCAGGAAAGCCTGCAGCCCCCAGGTGTGTGGGGCTACGCAAGCGGTTCCCAAAGAGCTTTAGAACAAGGCATAGTTTTCCCTGCTGGCTCTTTGGGCGTGGGACCGATCTCCAGACATATAGCCATTTTTGTGCCTGGAGCGACGCCAAGTGGGAAAGGGTGGTTTTGAGGCTCAAGGCGCCAGGAAAGCCTGCAGCCTGCAGGTGTGTGGGGCTACGCAAGCGGTTCCCAAAGAGCTTTAGAACAAGGCATAGTTTTCCCTGCTGGCTCTTTGGGCGTGGGACCAGTCTCCAGACATATGTAGATTTTGGAGGCTGGCACCGTGCCAAGTGGGAAAGGGTGGTTTTGAGGCTGAAGGCAGCAGGAAAGCCTGCAGCCCCCAGGTGTGTGGGGCTACGCAAGCGGTTCCCAAAGAGCTTTAGAAAAAGGCATAGTTTTCCCTGCTGGCTCTTTGGGCGTGGGACCAATCTCCAGACATATGGCCATTTTTGTGCCTGGCGCGGTGCCAAGTGGGAAAGGGTGGTTTTGAGGCTGAAGGCAGCAGGAAAGCCTGCAGCCCCCAGGTCTGTGGGGCTACGCAAGCGGTTCCCAAAGAGCTTTAGAACAAGGCATAGTTTTCCCTGCTGGCTCTTTGGGCGTGGGACCAATCTCCAGACATATGGCCATTTTTGTGCCTGGCGCGGCGCCAAGTGGGAAAGGGTGGTTTTGAGGCTGAAGGCAGCAGGAAAGCCTGCAGCCCGCAGGTGTGTGGGGCTACGCAAGCGGTTCCCAAAGAGCTTTAGAACAAGGCATAGTTTTCCCTCCTGGCTCTTTGGGCGTGGGACCAATCTCCAGACATATGGCCGTTTTTGTGCCTGGCGCGGAGCCAAGTGGGGAAGGGTGGTTTTGAGGCTGAAGGCAGCAGGAAAGCCTGCACCCCCCAGGTCTGTCGGGGAACGCAAGCGGTTCCCAAAGAGCTTTAGAACAAGGCATAGTTTTCCCTGCTGGCTCTTTGGGCGTGGGACCAGTCTCCAGACATATGGCTATTTTTCTGCCTAGAAAGATGCCAAGTGGGAAAGGGTGGTTTTGAGGCTGAAGGCAGCAGGAAAGCCTGCAGCCCCCAGGTGTGTGTGGCTACGCAAGCGGTTCCCAAAGAGCTTTAGAACAAGGCATAGTTTTCCCTGCTGGCTCTTTGGGCGTGGGACCAGTCTCTAGACATATGAAGATTTTGGAGGCTGGCACCGTGCCAAGTGGGAAAGGGTGGTTTTGAGGCTGAAGGCAGCAGGAAAGCCTGCAGCCCCCAGGTGTGTGTGGCTACACAAGCGGTTCCCAAAGAGCTTTAGAACAAGGCATAGTTTTCCCTGCTGGCTCTTTGGGCGTGGGACCAATCTCCAGACATATGGCCATTTTTGTGCCTGGCGCGGCGCCAAGTGGGAAAGGGTGGTTTTGAGGCTGAAGGCAGCAGGAAAGGCTCCAGCCCGCAGGTCTGTTGGGCTCCGCAAGAGGTTCCCAAAGAGCTTTAGAAAACAAGGCATAGTTTTCCCTGCTGGCTCTTTGGGCGTGGGACCAGTGTCCAGACATATGGCCATTTTTCTGCCTAGAACGACGCCAAGTGGGAAAGGGTGGTTTTGAGGCTGAAGGCAGCAGGAAAGCCTGCAGCCCCCAGGTGTGTGTGCCTACGCAAGCGGTTCCCAAAGAGCTTTAGAACAAGGCATAATTTTCCCTGCTGGCTCTTTGGGCGTGGGACCAATATCCAGACATATGTAGATTTTGGAGGCTGGCACCGTGCGAAGTGGGAAAGGGTGGTTTTGAGACTGAAGGCAGCAGGAAAGCCTGCAGCCCTCAGGTGTGTGGGGCTACGCAAGCGGTTCCCAAAGAGCTTTAGAACAAGGCATATTTTTCCCTGCTGCCTCTTTGGCCGTGGGACCAATCTCCAGACATATGGCCATTTCTGTGCCTGGCGCGGCGCCAAGTGGGAAAGGGTGGTTTTGAGCCTGAAGGCAGCAGGAAAGCCTGCAGCCCCCAGGTGTGTGGGGCTACGCAAGCGGTTCCCAAAGAGCTTTAGAACAAGGCATAGTTTTCCCTGCTGGCTCTTTGGGCGTGGGACCAGTCTCCAGACATATGTAGATTTTGGAGGCTGGCACCGTGCCAAGTGGGAAAGGGTGGTTTTGAGGCTCAAGGCGCCAGGAAAACCTGCAGCCCCCAGGTGTGTGGGGCTACGCAAGCGGTTCCCAAAGAGCTTTAGCACAAGGCATAGTTTTCCCTGCTGGCTCTTTGGGCGTGGGACCAACCTCCAGACATATGGCCATTATGTGCCTGGAGCGACGCCAAGTGGGACAGGGTGGTTTTGAGCCTGAAGGCAGCAGGAAAGCCTGCAGCCCGCAGGTGTGTGGGGCTACGCAAGCGGTTCCCAAAGAGCTTTAGAACAAGGCATAGTTTTCCCTGCTGGCTCTTTGGGTGTGGGACCAATCTCCAGACATATGGACATTTTTGTGCCTTGCGCGGCGCCAAGTGGGAAAGGGTGGTTTTGAGGCTGAAGGCGCCAGGAAATCCTGCAGCCCCCAGGTCTGTGGGGCTACGCAAGCGGTTCCCAAAGAGCTTTAGATAAAGGCATAGTTTTCCCTGCTGGCTCTTTGGGTGGGGGACCCATCTCCAGACATATGGCCATTTTTGGGCCTGGAGAGACGCCAAGTGGGAAAGGGTGGTTTTGAGGCTGAAAGCGCCAGGAAGGCCTGCAGCCCCCAGGTGTGTGGGGCTACGCAAGCGGTTCCCAAAGAGCTTTAGAACAAGGCATAGTTTTCCCTGCTGGCTCTTTGGCCGTGGGACCAATCTCCAGACATATGGCCATTATGTGCCTGGAGCGACGCCAAGTGGGACAGGGTGGTTTTGAGGCTGAAGGCAGCAGGAAAGCCTGCAGCCCCCAGGTGTGTGGGGCTACACAAGCGGTTCCCAAAGAGCTTTAGAACAAGGCATAGTTTTCCCTGCTGGCTCTTTGGGCGTGGGACCAATCTCCAGACATATGGCCATTTTTGTGCCTGGCGCGGCGCCAAGTGGGAAAGGGTGGTTTTGAGGCTGAAGGCAGCAGGAAAGGCTCCAGCCCGCAGGTCTGTTGGGCTCCGCAAGAGGTTCCCAAAGAGCTTTAGAACAAGGCATAGTTTTCCCTGCTGGCTCTTTGGGCGTGGGACCAGTGTCCAGACATATGGCCATTTTTCTGCCTAGAACGACGCCAAGTGGGAAAGGGTGGTTTTGAGGCTGAAGGCAGCAGGAAAGCCTGCAGCCCCCAGGTGTGTGTGCCTACGCAAGCAGTTCCCAAAGAGCTTTAGAACAAGGCATAATTTTCCCTGCTGGCTCTTTGGGCGTGGGACCAATATCCAGACATATGTAGATTTTGGAGGCTGGCACCGTGCGAAGTGGGAAAGGGTGGTTTTGAGGCTGAAGGCAGCAGGAAAGCCTGCAGCCCGCAGGTCTGTGGGGCTACGCAAGCGGTTCCCAAAGAGCTTTAGAACAAGGCATATTTTTCCCTGCTGGCTCTTTGGCCGTGGGACCAATCTCCAGACATATGGCCATTTCTGTGCCTGGCGCGGCGCCAAGTGGGAAAGGGTGGTTTTGAGCCTGAAGGCAGCAGGAAAGCCTGCAGCCCCCAGGTGTGTGGGGCTACGCAAGCGGTTCCCAAAGAGCTTTAGAACAAGGCATAGTTTTCCCTCCTGGCTCTTTGGGCGTGGGACCAGTCTCCAGACATATGTAGATTTTGGAGGCTGGCACCGTGCCAAGTGGGAAAGGGTGGTTTTGAGGCTCAAGGCGCCAGGAAAACCTGCAGCCCCCAGGTCTGTGGGGCTACGCAAGCGGTTCCCAAAGAGCTTTAGAACAAGGCATAGTTTTCCCTGCTGGCTCTTTGGGCGTGGGACCAACCTCCAGACATATGGCCATTATGTGCCTGGAGCGACGCCAAGTGGGACAGGGTGGTTTTGAGGCTGAAGGCAGTAGGAAAGCCTGCAGCCCGCAGGTGTGTGGGGCTACGCAAGCGGTTCCCAAAGAGCTTTAGAACAAGGCATAGTTTTCCCTGCTGGCTCTTTGGGTGTGGGACCAATCTCCAGACATATGGACATTTTTGTGCCTTGCGCGGCGCCAAGTGGGAAAGGGTGGTTTTGAGGCTGAAGGCGCCAGGAAATCCTGCAGCCCACAGGTCTGTGGGGCTACGCAACCGGTTCCCAAAGAGCTTTAGATAAAGGCATAGTTTTCCCTGCTGGCTCTTTGGGTGGGGGACCCATCTCCAGACATATGGCCATTTTTGGGCCTGGAGAGACGCCAAGTGGGAAAGGGTGGTTTTGAGGCTGAAAGCGCCAGGAAGGCCTGCAGCCCCCAGGTGTGTGGGGCTACGCAAGCGGTTCCCAAAGAGCTTTAGAACAAGGCATAGTTTTCCCTGCTGGCTCTTTGGCCGTGGGACCAATCTCCAGACATATGGCCATTATGTGCCTGGAGCGACGCCAAGTGGGACAGGGTGGTTTTGAGGCTGAAGGCAGCAGGAAAGCCTGCAGCCCCCAGGTGTGTGGGGCTACACAAGCGGTTCCCAAAGAGCTTTAGAACAAGGCATAGTTTTCCCTGCTGGCTCTTTGGGCGTGGGACCAATCTCCAGACATATGGCCATTTTTGTGCCTGGCGCGGCGCCAAGTGGGAAAGGGTGGTTTTGAGGCTGAAGGCAGCAGGAAAGCCTGCAGCCCGCAGGTCTGTTGGGCTACGCAAGAGGTTCCCAAAGAGCTTTAGAACAAGGCATAGTTTTCCCTGCTGGCTCTTTGGGTGTGGGACCAGTGTCCAGACATATGGCCATTTTTCTGCCTAGAACGACGCCAAGTGGGAAAGGGTGGTTTTGAGGCTGAAGGCAGCAGGAAAGCCTGCAGCCCCCAGGTGTGTGTGCGTACGCAAGCGGTTCCCAAAGAGCTTTAGAACAAGGCATAATTTTCCCTGCTGGCTCTTTGGGCGTGGGACCAATATCCAGACATATGTAGATTTTGGAGGCTGGCACCGTGCGAAGTGGGAAAGGGTGGTTTTGAGGCTGAAGGCAGCAGGAAAGCCTGCAGCCCGCAGGTGTGTGGGGCTACGCAAGCGGTTCCCAAAGAGCTTTAGAACAAGGCATAGTTTTCCCTGCTGGCTCTTTGGCCGTGGGACCAATCTCCAGACATATGGCCATTTTTGTGCCTGGCGCGGCGCCAAGTGGGAAAGGGTGGTTTTGAGGCTGAAGGCAGCAGGAAAGCCTGCAGCCCCCAGGTGTGTGGGGCTACGCAAGCGGTTCCCAAAGAGCTTTAGAACAAGGCATAGTTTTCCCTGCTGGCTCTTTGGGCGTGGGACCAGTCTCCAGACATATGTAGATTTTGGAGGCTGGCACCGTGCCAAGTGGGAAAGGGTGGTTTTGAGGCTGAAGGCAGCAGGAAAACCTGCAGCCCCCAGGTCTGTGGGGCTACGCAAGCGGTTCCCAAAGAGCTTTAGAACAAGGCATAGTTTTCCCTGCTGGCTCTTTGGGCGTGGGACCAATCTCCAGACATATGGCCATTATGTGCCTGGAGCGACGCCAAGTGGGACAGGGTGGTTTTGAGCCTGAAGGCAGCAGGAAAGCCTGCAGCCCGCAGGTGTGTGGGGCTACGCAAGCGGTTCCCAAAGAGCTTTAGAACAAGGCATAGTTTTCCCTGCTGGCTCTTTGGGTGTGGGACCAATCTCCAGACATATGGACATTTTTGTGCCTTGCGCGGCGCCAAGTGGGAAAGGGTGGTTTTGAGGCTGAAGGCGCCAGGAAATCCTGCAGCCCCCAGGTCTGTGGGGCTACGCAAGCGGTTCCCAAAGAGCTTTAGATAAAGGCATAGTTTTCCCTGCTGGCTCTTTGGGTGGGGGACCCATCTCCAGACATATGGCCATTTTTGGGCCTGGAGAGACGCCAAGTGGGAAAGGGTGGTTTTGAGGCTGAAAGCAGCAGGAAGGCCTGCAGCCCCCAGGTGTGTGGGGCTACGCAAGTGGTTCCCAAAGAGCTTTAGAACAAGGCATAGTTTTCCCTGCTGGCTCTTTGGGCGTGGGACCAATCTCCAGACATATGGCCATTTTTGTGCCTGGCGCGGCGCAAAGTGGGAAAGGGTGGTTTTGAGGCTGAAGGCAGCAGGAAAGCTTCCAGCCCCCAGGTGTGTGGGGCTACGCAAGCGGTTCCCAAAGAGCTTTAGAACAAGGCATAGTTTTCCCTGCTGGCTCTTTGGGCGTGGGACCAGTCTCCAGACATATGTAGATTTTGGAGGCTGGCACCGTGCCAAGTGGGAAAGGGTGGTTTTGAGGCTGAAGGCAGCAGGAAAGCCTGCAGCCCCCAGGTGTGTGGGGCTACGCAAGCGATTCCCAAAGAGCTTTAGATCAAGGCATAGTTTTCCCTGCTGGCTCTTTGGGTGGGGGACCTATCTCCAGACATATGGCCATTTTTGGGCCTCGAGCGACGCCAAGTGGGAAAGGGTGTTTTTGAGGCTGAAAGTGCCAGGAAAGCCTGCAGCCCCCAGGTGTGTGGGGCTACGCAAGCGGTTCCCAAAGAGCTTTAGAACAAGGCATAGTTTTCCCTGCTGGCTCTTTGGTCGTGGGACCAATCTGCAGACATATGGCCATTTTTGTGCCTGGCGCGGCGTCATGTGGGAAAGGGTGGTTTTGAGGCTGAAGGCAGCAGGAAAGCCTGCAGCCCCCAGGTGTGTGGGGCTACGCAAGCGGTTCCCAAAGAGCTTTAGAACAAGGCATAGTTTTCCCTGCTGGCTCTTTGGGCGTGGGACCAGTCTCCAGACATATGTAGATTTTGGAGGCTGGCACCGTGCCAAGTGGGAAAGGGTGGTTTTGAGGCTGAAGGCAGCAGGAAAGCCTGCAGCCCCCAGGTCTGTGGGGCTACGCAAGCGGTTCCCAAAGAGCTTTAGAACAAGGCATAGTTTTCCCTGCTGGCTCTTTGGGCGTGGGACCAATCTCCAGACATATGGCCATTTTTGTGCCTGGCGCGGCG